>NC_031769.1:33592770-33707053 GCF_001522545.3 Parus major
CTCCTCACATCCCTCATCCCGTCCTACTGCCCTGCATCCCTGTCCATCCCCATCCCTGTCCATCCATCTCCTCGCATTCCTCATCCCATCCTGCTATCCCACATCACTGTCCATCCCCATCACTGTCCATCCCCATCACTGTCCATCCATCTCCTCGCATCCCACAGCCCCGCATCCGTCCCATGTCCATCCTGTCACAGCTACCTGTCCCCCCACCACCTACATACTCGGTCCTTTATGAAGCATGAATGAATATGAATTATGAATAAAAAAAGTCACCTACATACTCGCCCCTTTATGAAGCATGGCCCCTTCCAGAAAGGCTCAGAAAGGCAGGCCAAGGTAAGGTGGGAAAGTACTTATGACAGGATGGTGGAAAACCCACACCAAGAGCATATCTGTGAACCTGGGGTGCCCTGCAGATCTCACTTTTTCAAAGTGTGGGTTTATGATGTCAGATGACACAAGGGAAGGGAACTCAGTGGAACAGATAGGTCTCCTCAGCTTATATGCCACAAAAATACCAGATTCAGCCACACCAAGGATGCTTCAGACAATTTGGCCTCATGAAACTCCATAAATGTGAAACTCTCTGCCAGTGACAGTAATGAGGAACAAAACCTAAAGTCTTCCCCTACTTCACCGAACAAGGACCACAGAATGGATGGTGTTGGAAGGGATCATCTGGTCCAATCTCCCTGCTTTAGCAGGGTCATCCTACAGCACACAGCACAGGCTGGCATCCAGCCACTTGTTGGATATCTCCAGTGAGGGACACTCTGCAACTTGGCAACCTCCCTGGCCAATCTGTTCCAGTGCTGTCACTCACACAGTAAAAAAGTTCTTCCTCATATTCAGGTGCCATTTCCTGTACATCAGTTTCTGCCCATTGCCTCTTGTCCTAAACCCACCACCTTCAGAGAAACACCACCAGCAGCATCTGGCACAAAGGGAACAGGAAAACCATCTGTCCTCTCACACCCTCCAGAAAAATCCAAAAGCACCATCATTATCTCTTATTTTCAACAACATGAAATGCATCTTCCTACAATGTCAGTGTATAAAATACACACAAGCATGTGCACATGGTGCTGCCTAAAGCAGTACCTATCTCAGGCTGAACTCTAGCTAGTATCCAGGGACTGCTGTAACCTGCACTAGTTTTAAGCTGGTTTGTGTGCCAAACCATGTAATTTATCTACCTCCTTGATATTTCTGCAGTTTTTGACCCGGTATGACAAGGTAAATGGAAAATAATTAAATGGAGAACTTTCTCTAATGAATCTCCACAGCTTTCTTAGTAATTCATCGTCATCATTTCCACTTAGCAATTTGGATTTAGCAATCTGACCTCTACCTTTTACACTTTTGTTTACACTCCAATCACATTTACATGTATTATCAGTCCACAGTAGCATTTCTGCCTTGTTCTCCAACAGTTTTGTTACACCCAAGCGACACACATATTCTCTGCATTACCAATGTCATTCCACCACTCCTCTTGACTGGGGGTCCTTCTGATCTCAGCCCCCTCTGTTTCATACCTCTCCAGCTCAGGTCTTCTGCCCTGATTAGGAGTCCATGTCCTGAATTTAGCACTGTATTACTGCTTGTACATGTGCTCATCTGTATATATATATGTATGTATATGTATATACACACACAGAGATTCATGGATACACATCTATCTATAACGTCCATATATATGAATTAAATACATGTTTGTGTATTATATATATATATATATATGTATTCTTTTTCATTTTAACAGCCAAGTGAAAGCAGTTCTTTTCAGGGACAAAATAATGAAATAATGAAATTTTAAAAAATGTCTGGCCAAGATAATGTGACTTTTGGGGAGCTGTTACTCAGGCAGCACATACCTAACAGAATTCAGCACACACAACAGAATTAGCAATTTGTGAGACTCCTGATGGCTCTCTAAGGCAAGCCCTGATGAAAGAATCTGTTTCGAGAAGAGAACCGCAGCACTTATGTAAAGACAGAAAATGTTCTAACCTGTCCTGCAATTTTAAATTTTTGAAACATTGTTTAAACTCAAGACAAGTTTGCAAATATACCTTGAGAACATCTTAAAAGCTCAAAACCCAGAAAGTAAGAAAAGAGAAATGTAACTATTAATTAGGATTTGAAATAACCATAATCAAGCGTGCTAGTGTCAGACATGAATTTTGAATTTCTGGTGTTGTCAATAATGAGGCACAATGCCAAGCATGGAAAATTTTGACCTGCATCCCTTTCTGCTTCTGGAAATATTGCCAAACATGGCAGAGAAATTTTGGTAACAGCCTCAAAACACTACTACCACTCCATTCTTCAGTCAGTGCCTAAGCCACTATACCACAGTATCCTGCAACACATATTCAAATTTCAGTTTTATTTCAAAATCTTGTAAAAACCTAGCCAAAGAAAATGCTTTAAATGCAACTTTCTGCTCTTCCTATGTAGATCCTAAACCACCCAACAACCTCAGTGCAACTATTAGCCACATTTAGTAGCTGGCCTGACCGGGGACCTGAAACCTCCATCCCTCTCATCACAGCGGTTCCCACGAGTGTATGCTTAGCAGTTCCTTGATAGTCTACAAAATTATATTAAATAGCAGTTCATTAGAAGCTAGAAGGTAAAATTTGGTGCATTATGGCCTAGGAAAATACTGAGTGTTGACCCTGGTCTGCAAAACTGCCATGCTAGAGAGACACTGTCTGGGCTGAAAGGCACATGGCCAAGGTTTGCTCCCACTTCTACCCCGAGCATCAGACATGAACCTGTATGAGAGCATTTCTCAGCTGTTCATCTCACCTAAAACCCTGACCTGGGCCAAGCAGCGCCTTGGCAAGGGGCAGTTCTCTCACATCAGCAACACCATGTTGAAAGTGGGAGCTAAAAGGCAGACAACTTTTTTGTTGCTTGCTGGTCACAAAAATTCCACATATTATTATTATATATTACAAATATTAACATAGTACTCTCTTTGGAGAGGAGGACTTCAAAAATTCTTTGGCATATTGATTTCCAGATTTAATTTTGCTCACAGGCACTAAAAAGCTATTAAAACCTTCCCACTCTCCTTTCTGCTCTGTCCACCTTCCAAGTCTGCTTTGGCATGCTCCTTCCAGTTAAACTACCCACCAAATACTGAGACTAATGACATACATGTCCTTTTCTATTTTCTCCAAAACCTATGTCAAGCACTAGAGGAGTAATTTTAAAATCTACAGACCTAGAAAACAACCTATAGACTGCTGTTAATGTAAGTCAATATTGGCTACCCTTAACACTTTTCATCCATCAGTCAACATCTGTAGTAAAAAGTTTAAACACTTTCAATATAATGCACTGACACAAAATACTTTGCTTCTTGCAAATCTTTAAACAAGAGGTCTTAATCTTCAAACAGTTTAATCCTCAAAAATATTTCAAAAGCTGTTTCCAAGGCCAGCTCCTTAAAACCAGTTTTTTTCTTTAATTTCTCCATTTATCAATCAAACAAATTCTAAAGGCTGTTTTATTAATAGGAACAAGTTAGACTTCAGATAATGGTTCAGAATGGATTTCCAAAACTTATTTTATATAGAAATTATGAAATACAATGAAAATAAATGTTACACAATTTTTCCTGGAGCTGACTACCTGGAAACCCTGAAAGACAGTTCTAATCAGTCTTTCACGGTGGAAGGGGACAAAAACTTTTTGAAGGAAGAATTTTTTTTTTTGAAACCTACAAATGCAAGAGATATAAAGATTAGGGAGAGGCCTATTTTTTCTTCAATGCTAGTGTCCTTTTCCTATGCAAACTAATTTTATAAAATATTTTTTCATTCATGGAAGCCAGTTTTTACTTGAACTGTCAATTCTTGATAATAAAATCTCAGCAGGACTAAACAACATAGGAACAGTGCTTTGCAATGAATTTACTCAATAACTTTCAAGGCTACTAAGATTATCTGGATGGTCAGGTCAGCTTGCCCCTTGCTGCAGACTGTATTCTCTGAAGTGAAGATTTCTGAAACAGCCCTTGCATAGCATTTTCCTATGTGAATTGCATGTAAACTCTCACATATAATCAACAGAAATAATTAAAATGCCTGTCCACCACTTGAATAACTCCTGGCTGTTGTGCTTCATTCTTTGAGAGAAAAGAGCAAGAAAATGCAATATGCAGGGTCCATCCATACCCCTCTTAAAATGGGAGGCCCATAAAGGCCTGAAATTTAAAAGGCAAAATTTGAATTTTAAAAGGCAATATTTGGAATTTGAATAAATTGAGCATAATTAATTTTAATGACAAATATGAAAATTATAGTAATCAAAATTAAATTAAATGAAAAAAAAATTACAGTGATTTTGCTATTTGTCCAAAAGCTCTGTTTGTCCCTTAAAAACAAACAGACCTAGTCACTTTTCAAAAGCTGTTGAGTACTTACTGCAAAGTTGTCAAACAATTGACTCTGGTAACCCTAAATAAGATTTTCAGATTTATCAGAAATTAGGATGGATATTGCTGAACATACTCCTGAGCCAGAGCATTCTTTATCCTAGTGGTGTCAAAAGACTAAATAGATGCAATATTTTTATTTGCTTTTGCTGCCAATTATTGTAAAGCCCTGAAAAGTAAGAAACCACAAAAATGAAAACAACAAACCACTTTGAAATGTGTATTTGCAGTAAAAAACGTGTGACATTTCGCACCAAAAGTTATCCCTCCCTCATTCCCAGGTCAAATCCTCAGGTAATAAACTCCACAGTGATACAGGCTGCTCTCTTTGCAGGGGTGACATAGCAGCCACTTGCTGGAGCTGCTCAGCACCGTTTTTATCCTCAAAATCTCCCTCTGACACTGGAGTAATTGAAAACACTTGCAGGAGGTGCTCAGCAACTTGCAAAAATCAAATAGCAATGTCAGCGAGCTTTGGCGCTGCTTGAATTGGGCAATGCAGCGAAATGAAACCATCAGGGTCACCCTGGCACTTGAGTGGGAGCCAAGGTGAGTGGAGTAAGATGGGAGTGCTGCCACAAAAGGGCTCGATACTGAGGGTGTTCACATTCTTGTCAACAGCAACTCGAAACAGCCCATGGCAACCTGACGGGACAAGAAGCTGCAAAGATGGATCAGAATGTGCAGACTGGGCAGGACAGAGAAGTCAGGAGGAGTTAAGGTCCTTAAGGACAAAGTCCCATGGTAACAGACAAGGAGAGTAAGTTAAAACTCTGCTACTTACAAGGGAAGCTCAGTGTTAAAAAATAAATAGATAAAATTACATCATGATTCCAAAGAGAATTCCCCTTATACCTGGTCCCTCAATTTTCAGGATTAGTAAGGCATTGCCCAATTCTCTGCTTAAAAACTACATCATGTGCACCCATGAGCTCAGTGAGAAAACTCTCTAGATCATGATCCCTCGACTCACCCAGCACTTCCCAGCTGGAGGGGAGCATCTCTGACCTGGTACTGCACAACTGATGGAACATTTGGTACACTGTGTGTCTCAGTGTGCCGGACTGCCAAGGGAATGGCAGCTGCCTAAGAGCTGGCACAGCGCGTGGGGCTGCACTCCCAGCACATCTACAGACTGCTCCCCCAGCCTCACTGGCTTATTGCTCCAAATTCTTATGTACAGAGCGTAACTTCAACAACACCAATGCCTTCCTCATTAATAACATGGGAGAGGACAGGTGATAAGGATTAAGAGAAAATAAAGTTTGAGTATTTTCAGCACAGCAATGAAAGCCACAACACAGTCACATAATTTAATGGCAGAAACATGCACATAAAAAGCATAAAATTTAAAGCAAACTGTATGAGAAAAGAACCAAACCCCCTGAAACACTAAGCCTCCTGTCCCCCAACCCACACAACTGATGTAAGAGTGGAGGAGGGAAGCTACTCACAGTAATATTGGCAGTGATGAGCAGGCAAGAGCTAATGGAAGCACTTCAATCAGCCCTAACATCAGTCTATCAAAAACAATCTGGCTGTTATCATATTAAAAATCCCTTGAAGAAAACAAATCAAAAATAAAGATCAGAACAGAAAGATCAAGACTCAGTTTACCAATGAATTAATAACTATCATTAGCTGGGAACACTCTAAAAAAAAAGAAATCTATGCAAGCTAAAACATTATTATCCATAATAATTGGTTCACTACTGAGAATGCTGCCTCTCTGCCAAAATCCAGTGCTAAACCAGATAGACATGTTCTGTTCATGTTCTTTCCAAGAGTTAATGCAGTGATTGACTTGTCTTCTTAAGCTTTTGGCTATCACAGCAAATTAGAAATTGGAAAATACCTCTTCATAATTTTAACCCATTAAAAAAAGGAGTCTTCTCCAGAGCACACAAACACCACAACAGCCACAAAAACTCTTAACTTTTCAAAGAGGAAATTAATGATCATTCACTGTGGATTATAAACATACATAAAGGCCCTTAAATTGAAATAAACAGAGGGATAACATTATCTAATGGATGGCAACTGGAAACATTCTGGCTTCAAATTAAAAAACCCGACACCTAGTTGACAATAAGGAAGATTTACCAAGTGAAATTAAGTCTTTCATTTGGCTTCAAACCAATATTGGATGTTTTTATAGAATAAACTCATTGCATCAAATCTTAAGTTAGAGTTCTCACCTGTGAGAGTTCTCACTCCATACTTACTTCTGCTGCAAAAGAGTCCATATAATTCGTTTGCAGATGTAGTGAGGGCACTCCATTGCCTATGTTATTTCTAGGTAACCATAACGATCCATTCTGTGCTACCAAGAACTTTGTGAACCTTGACACAGATATAATTGATCAGGGACCTGTTCACAGCTTTTAACTGTGAGTATCTCTCAGCAGCCATTTGAGAGAGCTGATACTCCATTGGATGAGCAGGAGGGAACCACTGCACATTTGGGAAGAACTGCCTTCCATTAACTACTGAGATCAAGTTCATCTTTTCAAGTCCCCACCAAGAAATCTCCATGCAATACACATAAACCTCCTCATCCACCTCTCCAGCCCACCGTACTTCACTCACCTAACCTTGCTGGTTTCCTCTACTGATATTGCCCTTGCTGTAGAGACAAGGGATTCACTTGGCTAGTCTGAACTACCTCCTTGAGAAGCACCTCTCTCCTCCACTGATTAAAGACTGAGGGAGTTCAGCCTTCCCTTTTAAGACTAATCCCTATTTTCTGTGAACACCTTCTCAGTATCAACTACCAGACACTTATCAACATGATACCACTGAGCAGACTAGCAATCTTTCATGTCATGGTTCATTTTACTCTCTACATTAGCAGTCCTCTCCACATCCCCTCCAATTTTTATTACAAAATTTTTAGTCAATTTGCCAGGGAAATTACACAGCAGAAGTAAGGTATGATGGGGAAACCCGAAATTCACAAATAACTTTTCAGGTTAAGTATAGAGATGACAAGAAGAATGTGTCACCACTCCTAAGAATCTACAGGGTTGGCCTCTAAGGGTACATGTTGCTGGAACACAGCTTATCCCATGAAACCACAAGTGAAAACTACCTTGCTGCAATCAGATACTTAGGGAAAAGTACTTTCATAACTGTACAGTATGAGGCCACATGTCTGTGCTTCAGCAAATTTCAGAGAGATTCCCTTAGCACAGAAGACATACAGTAAGATTTTTTGTTCCAATTTGCTAAACTGAAGACCACAAAAGGTGTATAATATCAATACTACATTTATCTTCATATGGTGGTTCTTCGTTGTCTCATCAAAAGACTCTGTTGTCACTGTAAAAACTAAAAATAACAAAATTAAAGCAATGGAGAAGTTTCTAAGTTTCAAAACCTAGCCTTTTAAGAAACATGTTGCTTCTTTTAAGAATAGTTGCTTCTGTGGTGGTTTTGTTCCCCTTTTTCTTTCAACTGAAAACTTGGGGATAATCAAGACAAAAAGCTCAAAGTACCATAACGTTTTGGCTTTCTATATGTCCTATTTATTTCCACTTTCAAATTAAGTGCAATCAAATATTCTGCCTATTTCACCATGTTGTCCTCAGTTTTGCAATTCTTAGTCAAGAAAATGAGCATCACTTAGAAACTAGTAACTACATGTGGGAATAAACAGCTGAATCAGAATGTACTTTTCCTACTCCTCTGTCATCATCGTCCAGGAACTGATGAAACAACCCACAATTGGTTTCTCTGTTGGGATAATCATCACTTCTGGGTCTGTAAGATACGATCTCATTGTATTCGTTAAAAAAAATAATAAAAAAAAATTAAAACCAGGACATGCAGAACTCTGATGGGTGCAGGGGGAGGACTAATTTGAAATTTGGTATAAAGGTCAAGCTGAATCTGGGAAATTTGGAGTTTTTTCTCACATTCTCAGTGAAACAGGGCACACCTCTTACAGTGTGAGAGATGCTGGTGCAGACAAAAAAGCAACTAATTTCGCATTCACTGGAGGAAACCTCCACTGATATCTCAAACAAAGATAGTTTATATTTTATTTACTTGCAGGTGAGACTGCAATACAAGAATGTATCTAAATTTCTCTCTACTCATTGAACTCAAGTAGGGAAAGCTCTCTAACTGTGCTGTAGAAACAGCAGGGGAAGGCAACACCAAATTAAAATAAGCAATCCCAAACTTGGGGATAACTTGCCAACTGTTTTGTTGATTTTTTTCAGAAATAGCTCATTCAGCTGAGTTTTTGGGTGTACCAGCTAGCCTGACATATGTACCTAAGCCTTTTTGTATTGCGTCCATAAAACCTGATGCATTTCCCTTGTTTATTTATGCAGTTCTAGGCTCCTCAGTAGAGCAATTCTCATCTAGAAATCCACTGCCTGCAAAAGTGAAGAAGACAAAGTCTACGCCAAAGTACTCACTACCTTCAATGACAACAAACTTACTGCCCAAATAACAAGCTGTTTTGGGAAATTTCCCGGCCTTCAAGTCACAACTTGCATTGTACTAACAATGTTTCTGCAATGCTTACTATCATATATATTATTGTAAACTCATAACAGACTCTAAAAATAATAACTTGATTTAGCTTTCCAATATTAATGGAATTATTTATATATTTAACAGTTAAATCAATTTGCTTAGGGTCTTTCCTAAGTTTAAGGTTCTCTGTTTTCACTTAACAAACAGTCTTCTGCCAGCATCTTTTGGTACATTTGCAACTGCTGAACAATGATGTGAAAATATAATAGCTAACATGCCTTAAGACTTGAATAATCCCATGATTAATAATATTTTATTTAGGTATAGTCATGTTTTTCTTAACCTTTAAAGAAATCTTGAATCATGGCATATTAATGAATTTTATTCAATTTCACAAGTTGCAGAAGATGTCTTCTATCAAACTGAAGCCCGAATTCATTGCTGACAATCTGTAACAATTTGTGCTCTGATGAGAAATAAAACAATTCTAACGCAGGCTGCTAAGTACATTTTAGCCTAATCCACTACAACAGATTTTATTTGGCTCTCAAGTTTTAAGCTTTTACACTTTCAGGACTTGATTATTCTCATATGTTATAAATTGCATCTGGAGCTAGGCAACAGTATTTGGATCCCAAGTTCCTTCTCCACTTGCTCACGTGGTCCTCCACTTAGCCAAAAACATTGCAGGGTCCTCGCCATTGCCTAAGTAATTGGGCTGGCTGAACCAAATCCCATTTAAAAAACCCCCAAACCATTCATCCTTAAGGATCCCCTGAGTGCTTTTAAGAAAAATAAGAAACAGTTCTACATGGGGAACATATAACTTGTCTTGTAAACTCTCTCACCCAGTGCACTTAAGAAAATAACACACAAAATATAAGAACACAGTCTCAGGCTGTCTCTGACCTCCCCATTTTCATCTCTCAAGAGCATCCTAAAAGCATGTCACAATACCTCAACTCTCAAAGAACAGCCTCTGTGCAATTTTGGGTGTAAATCTGAAAAAAACATAACAAACCAAGCTAGTTTTATGCACTACATTAGTTTTACTGTTTTTATATCCTTCAGCAGGTTTATTATCAGCCACAGCCTTGTGATAACCAACATTCTGCTTTGCAAATGAGATAAGGCGAATGCTTACAAAAAGTCACTCAAGAGCTGGAAACAAGCTGTAGGTTTCTGTAGCCAATCTAACATTTCTCCACTTTGCCAGCCCAGAAGAAAACTGCAAAATAACATGATTCTATAAGCTATTCTTGCACTGTAATGCTATCTTTCAGTAAGGTTAAATTGTGGCAATTTAGAATTTTACTAATGCCTCCCATCGCATGAACCTGCTATTTTTTCAAAATGAAGCAGCCAACAGGAATGACATTTTTAATGTCAGGTCCCAGTGTCACTACCACAAGGCTGTTCTTTTGAAAAGCATCAGGCTGCAAGAAGTCTCCCTGAGGTGTGGGGAGGATCCAGAATGCAGTGGTTGTCCCACCAGTAACCTATGTGTTATCAGGAGTGGAAGACAGATGTCCATTCCATGAGCACCTCATATGGATGTGGGAATACAGAATAAGTAACACTAACCAGAGTAGATGTACCTGCTAGCATAGCTTTGCTGAGATTCAGTAGTTATATTTACATTAGTGACATTAAAAAAATACAGAAAATTTCTCCATGATGTGTCTGGGATTCCAAATATGATGAGGCTAAGTCTGCTTGCCTGCATTTCAAGGCTAGTGCTGAATTTTAATGTTTATGGTTTCCAAAAAATCAGGCTTATTGTAGAGTATGCTTTGGATCCAGCTAAGAGATAATACTTAAAGTTAATACTTACTTTTCCTGGACATCACCTTTTTCAAACCAGCTCCATTTCAGTAAAAACTAACAGAAGCCTCTGCTCTGGTAGGCCTATATAGATAATCCAAGTGTCTCTTATTCAGCTCCTACACACCCCTCAGCACTGTGGTTTACACTAAGCACTCAGCCGCCCAGGTAAGGAAATGTCGTTTAATATAGGCTTGTACCCCCAAGTGCAGGTCCTATATCTTAAAAGAGTGCAGTAAAGGGATCCAGTAAAATTTAAAAAAAGGGAAGAAAAAAGAGAGAGAGAGAGAGAGAGAGAGAGAGAGAGAGAAAAACCCAACCCAGCATTATGTTATCAATAATAAGTGTCAGTGACACTATTATTGAATAATTATTGAAAAATAATTATTGACATAGAAACACTATCAGTGTCACAACATGCTATTTTAATGGTTCTGAGAAGTCCTTAAAAATATTAATGCTGATTATCCCTCTTTAGCAGCTCTCTCTGGATGCAGCCTCTGATTCTCCCACCATCCCTGTGGAGGTGATGGTTTTGCAATCCCCTTGCCTGGCCCAACTCCTTGCGAGGCAAATTGTTCCACCTTTCATTCCACACCAACCTGCCTGTTCTCACCACTGTCTCTTCCCAGCAGAAGTGTTTGTGTGCTTTTGGGCAAGCTGGAACATGGACCTGGTCCAAGTGAAAGCTAACCCAACCAAAACCACGTCAGAACCACAAAGTCAGCACACAAACGAAACAGGCAGCCTGAACAGGGAGAGGCAATCATCCCTTTCTCCAGCAGCACCGAGTTATGCCAAATGAAAGTGATGACAACTTTAGACTGACTTGCCTCATCACAGACACTTTCCACATATTCCTCAAATTAATTTTTTTGCATGACAAGTCTTTCCATTGCCTGTTCCCATTTACTAGTTCAGACATTGGGCTGGACGTACACCATGGGAGCAATTTCTGAGATACATTTGAGAAAAGGAAAGGACTTTCAACTGTGCAAAAACCGAAAAGCTATTTGTCACCACGTCATTTCCCAATTGTGAGTCCACTATCCATCTAGCTTAAATTAAAAAGCTCTGTAAAGAACAGAACGAATGAAGCTGGATTTCCTAAGGACATACAAACCACTTCCTTCAAATTCCTACTGCAATAAACACCAGCTCCTCCTGTGTCTTCTGTAATTCCATCCTCTCGTCTTCATTTTCCTGTGACCCACTCCCCTCCACATTTAGACCCAGATCTTTTTTCATAGTGTTTATAGTTGTTTCAACCACAACTGTAACCTCAGACAAATGTCTAAATATTCACTGTAACCCACCGACTTTCAATAGCTACAAAGTTCTCTGAAAATGAGGCCCATGCAAGGGCCTATACAGTGGGGTCCTTCCAACCTTAAATGACCTCACTCACGGTTGGTATTGAACCCAGAATCCCACCAACCTCAGCCAGCACTCCTGGGAAAACCTTCTGGGCAGTCTGGGGTTTGCACTCAAGCCAGACCTTGGCTGCACGAAGGGGAAAGTTTAAACCTGAGCAACTTTCAGCCGTGGAACTGGAGTGCGACCATACCTAGGAGAAATTGTCAAGGCATACCATGCCTGAATTCCCCACCAACGCCTCTGTGATGGAAAAAATCAGAAGTTTGCACAGGACAAAAAAGTCCAGCTGGATTTTTTTTTTTTTTAAAAAAAGAAATTGACCCTGCATGGCCTTGAAGCCAAGCAGACACGTAGAATGACCGAGCATGCACTGTCCCTCCAGCAGCCACATGTGCTACTCCTCAAAACCATGCAGTTCACAGGTGGTGGAATTTGGAGGCACTAGGGGACACAGAAGACTGTGGCTCAGCCACACCACAGCACACACATCATCATGTAGAACACTGTCCTTTTCTCTGCTTTTAAGGTGCTTCTAAAATGATATGAAATAACCAAATCCAATAAACAAGTTTAACGGCATAGCGTTAGTCACATGTATGTGTAGAATCCTTACACTGTGAGACAAGGTAATAACACCCTCCTCCAAATTTTCTACAAAGTTTTTATTTTAAAAGACATTTCCATGGTTAAAAAAAAATTAATACATTACTATTGCAGCACTAGTACTTATTATCTAACATACAATTTCAAGGGCAATTTTTTAACAGAACATTTAAGATGCTTTCTTAGGAAGTCTGGGTCTTTGATGTTAAATTTATGATCAGTCATTGCTTGACAATTGTAATTAATATGCTAGGTGATTTTCTGACTTGCTGTTCTAAGAGACATTATTATTTGTAGTCTGTCAGTGTAACACATAAATTATGAGCTATGTTCACCTGTAATAGACTGAAATGAAACTTCAAAAATGACATTTATGAAGAAAAATGAAAAAGTCCTTTGCACCATGAGAATGGATATATCACACAACCTGAAGTAGACTCGGACAGAAAAAAAGTTTAAGTTATGTATTTTGAAATACCTGCCTGCCAAAAATAATTACATGCTTAAAAATAGATTACTCTTTAGTTGCAAGGTCTCATAAACCAGGCAATGTCACGCACGATCAAGGAGGAGTTTTACACACACTGTAATTTTTTTTTGCCTGCTGAACACTAGCATGCAGTCATTTTTCAAGACAGTGATACGTATTAGCACATCAAGAAAGATCTCCTAAAGGAATGAAAAAAATTACCTCCCTGAACTATTTGTAAGTAAATCCCCATGCACATAAGGGGTTTCATCTTCTTCTAATTTTTTTTTTTTAAAACTAAACCTCGTCTTGTCTTTTCATTAGAAAGCTATACTTAAGTTTAAGTTTTAGATCTTGTTTAATATGAAATTTTAAGACAGAATGAATCAAGGCAAAAACAGATGCTATTTAAACCAGACACTTGCCAACCTTGTACCTTGATGATCTAGATAGTAAAAGCATTGTGTGGAAGAACATGCCCAAACTTTTACTAGGTATTAATCTGCAAGTCTAAAACAGCCAAACATTCTTCAAAGCTGTTGACCATTATGTTTACAAAGAAAAAGATGTGCATGTGCTAGGCAAATGCATTTAAAAATCCTAAACATTCAAGGGCTTTTACTCAATAATGCAAGTAAATGGAGAATAGGCAATGTGCACTTTTGCCACGTAATAAACAAAGAGCTTTCATTAATTATTTTTTTTAAAAGTCAAAACAAAACAAAAAAAACAAATTAAATATCTGAAGCAAGTGCCATGAATCTATATTACTGGAAATATCTAGGTATGCCAAGTATCCCCATATTCAAGTAGCTTCAAGTGAGAACCCAGAGGAAGCAATTGCAGCTCTGAGGTTTCTCTGCAGAGCACTCCTGCCAGTGGAGGGAGATGCTCTGGAGCCTGGGTGCTCCCAGCCCTAACACAAACACTGCAAGGGCAGAGGAGAGAAACAGCACTAACTATGTTAACCATGTCCTAGCAGGTCATGAGTAAAAGCATCCTTTAAAGCAAAGAGTGAATCCTGGTTCTGCCCCCCGGTATGGGGTCACCCACAGGCGAGCTGTGTGGATCAGCAGGAGTTTTGCTTGAGCTGAAGTGTGGATGTACTCAATCACTATGTGTACCTTTAAGTGTAATGTAATAGTGTGGTGTTTTAAATTTTTGAGAAAAAAAATCGTGGATTGGAAAAAAACCCCATGTTTTTAGGCAGACCTAGGCAATTCAGAACACCTTCAACTTAAGTAAGTACTCAAACTGTGACAGCTTAAAAAAGCCTAAACCACAAACTTAAAACTGAAAAGACCAAAGTGAAAACTAAACTGAATTTTGTTCTTCCCATATTTCAGCCTGAAATAAGTGAAAACACAAAAATATAGTATAAGTTTTGTGCCAGTTTTTTGGTTTGTTCCCATGAGAACACCTAACTTTAGTCCTTCCAAGTTTTAAACGAATCAGAACATTTTGACAATGGCAGTTTGGATAATATGAAGCATACACAGTTCCAGGGAATAACCTTGTAGGGATTTTTGTTTGTTTGTTTACATTATGCAACCAACTTTGCCTCATGCATTTATATTTGTGTTTGGAGCAAAGGAGTCTGTATCTGTCACTGCTATCCCTCCCTGTCTATACATTGCTCTTTGCCTTGCTCCTCACAAATAACCCAACAGGGCATAGGTACAAAACAAAAATATCCATCTCAAAGGAAGTTCTGGGCAAACTGCAGAGCAAACCCACAGCATCTCTCCTCTTAATTCTCATACTGTTTTTTGCTAGCTGACAATCTTGGGGTTACATTATTTGCCCAGCTTGTGGAGACTAAAATAGGAGTGATAAAACCCCTGAAGTCACAGATGCCAAAAGAATTACTGTAAATACCAGGGCAGTAAAAGTTTAACCAAACAGTCTCAGATTAACAAATACGTCTGCAGCTTTACTACTACTGATAGGATTATTGGTACTGTAACTATATAATTATTTTTTCCTGGTTTTAAAAGGTTTAGACTTTGAATTAGCACAGCCAATGCATTCAGCCTACAAAAACATGTCTGTCCAGATTGAGGATATTTTTTTGCACACTTGTGGACAAGATGTTGGCTTCATTTTACAACCAACATCTTGTCCACATCAGGGGAGCGTTCTCACACAGACATGCATACCATGTGGGCTACCTGCTGAGTTTTGGCAAGCTTGGCAGGCTGCAGAGCATAAAGGGTAGGCAGTTGTAGTGGAAAAAACCTTCATGGGAATTTTTTTTTTACGTTGTGAAAAAAGAAACAGGAAAAAAAAGCAGACTGTTTCCCAATGAACCACACTGTGAGCTGGCATAAGGAAGATAAGGGCAGGAAATTGAATGTAAAACTAGTGCATAGGTCCTTTAACAGAGGAGGCACTCTGCAAGTTGCCAATGTGACATACACATTTCTTTTCTAAAATTCAGCCACTTTTTTTCCTTTTTAATTAGCCATATGGAAAGTTGAAAGACTTGTGAACTTACAGCATCAATCCCACATGTTGAACTTAATTTTGGAGAGGTTTTACTCGATCTTGTGTCTTTAATTTATTTTTATACTCACATTTATACACCGCTAGACAAAATAACACACATAGAGCAAGATACGCCTTATGCTATGAGCACAGTTCAGTGTTACTTAGTTCTTACAGAAAGGTGCTAAAGTGTTTCAAATTAGGAAATGAAGTGCACCCGACAAGCGGTTATGTTTTAGTGTTCCACCTTGGTAAATTTTACAAATATTGGTGTAGCCAACTATTCTTAGTTTCCTGGTATGATCTAGAAAGCAAAGCAGAATAAAAACGATTGAAGCACTAAAAACAGCCACTGCCAAAAGAAAAAATGCAACAGCACCACCTAAGGCCCATCTAAGACAGTGCAAAAAGTCACAGAGGTTTTATAGAGCCTCTATTCATATTTATACAGCTGTAACATGCATTATAAAATTGTACCATGGCATTTCTTCATGCCTTGAGTGTTGGCTAACTAATTCCTTATACCTATTTATTCACATTTGGATTTCCATACAGTTCACAGTACTGTGTGAATCAAAGGTTCAGCTGTTAAATACATTTATACTCCTCATTTTTCCACTCTGAAATTAAATGGTATTGTATTTCAAACACATCATGGGCAAAAAAAATTCTTAAACCAGTTTAAACTATTGTGACAAATCATCTAGCCTAGTTGCCACTGGCAGAATTTTGGCGCACACACAGTGCAGAATTTTTATTTTCTACAGTAAGTGAAGCATCAAGGTGACTACAGCTTCAAGTGAAGAACTTTCTTCCAATTTCCAGCCTCAGAAAATCCATGAACAAATTTATAAACATTTGTTTTGCTAGCTATGTGATTCTTTACTTTGGATAGTTCCCTTCTCTGCTTGTTTACTCTTCATACAACATTTATAAAAGCTAAGCTGTTCCCTCCTAGCCTTGGCTAGCCTCTAAAGGAGAGTTAACCTTCTCTGACACGACTTTATTCCTTTTGCTATACACCCTTTGCTGCCCTGCACCCCATCCCAAACGAGTCACAGTGTTCACTGCAACAGCCCTGGTGTCACAGCCACTGGAAGTGGCTCTTCCCACACAATCCCTTTTGGCCTTTCTTGACTTACCTGGGTACATCAGTCACTCTGCTATGGGATGACTGAACAGTGTTCAGTCACATGATTAAAGTCTGTTCCCAGTGAGGAATATAAGCATGCTCAAGTTCCTTTTTATTTTGCTCTCCTATTATTTTATAGGGAATTAATTAATCATAACTTATGGTACTATATAAGTTTAAGACTTCATCAATTGATCAGTGAGACTGCTACAGAAGACAGACAAATGTTATCTCTTCATCTGATCTGGTTCTTCCCTTGTGTCTAAGTTAACATCACCAAACTAAGTGACCTTTCTTACAATCATATGAACCATTTTCAGAGAGTTCTGCTAATGTAAGAGCTGTATAATTAACAGACAATCACGATGAAAAGGGAGGCTGGCACTGCATTTGCTGCCAGTATTTGTCCAGAAAGGATTATGTGTGTCGCTCAGCTTGTCAGCTGTGGAACCTGATGTGGTCAGAAACAGCACTTAGAGAGGAGATGGCTGTAAGCAGAGAGCAAAGGCACTGAGGGAGGGCATCCCTCCACACCTCTGCTGAGGTAACACACTGCCCCAGGAGTCACAGGCCACTCATCACAGACTACACGTCTAGGAGCCACTACCTGGGGAGAAAGGGCACCTTAAAAAGATGCCCAGGACACAGGCATTTAAATCATGCAAGTTTGATTTATTTATGCTTTCTTCATTGCTGAGGCACTCAGCAGCCATCTCTGTCTGCCCTCCTTCATCCTTACTTGAAAGATCCAAACCTAGGAAACAGCAGCCCAGAGGTTCTGCGGGGTTCAGAGCTGCCAGGCTTCCAGGGAGTGGCCTCCCTTCTTTTTCCTATTTTATTCCAGGCACAACTCCAGCTACTGTCCCTTGTAGTTAGACTGTGAAAGGAGCTATTTGAAAGCAAATTCCCATATAATGCCCTCTGAGCAGATGCGATTCCCCACCTGCCTGCAAACACAGCTCTTTCACTGTGCAGAATTTAGGCTCACACCTCCCCAGTATTTGTGTATGTTATTAACACACGATTAATAATACATTAACAATGTTAATTGGACAAATCTACCCCAGGCTTGGGCAGTGTAGTCTGCTGGGTCCATAAAAGCTGTATCTTAGTAGCCCTCAGCACTCATTGAAGTTGGACAAGAGTGACAAACTACTTACATGCTGCAGTCAACCCAGTGCTCTGCTCTCCTGGCTAGCCTTCAATTTGACCTTTAATATCCCATAGCCCCAAAATTACAGTCTCTCACACAGTGTGTTGCTCCCCCCAGCAGGGCTGAATGCTATATTTTTACACACCTCTGCCCCCTGCTACTGAAGTGAGGTAATAGGACAATTCATTATCTAGAAAATTAATGATGATGATAATAGTAATAATGATAATGACATTCATACAAGTAACAGGAAAAGGTTCAGTTTTTCATTGGTTATAATCAGGTATTTCAAAAGATTAAAGAGTAAAGCTTTCATTAGGTATACCATAAAAAATAGTATCGTAGAAATTTCAAATGCCTGATATGAGAGACCTGCTTAACAAAAGGGAGATTTGAGTGCTTTGTTCCCCACAAACAAGATGCTTCATTAGTGATGCACCTACCAAAATTAATCATTTTCATGACTTCAAGAGGAAACATTTTCTAACTCTGCCTTAGAGTCAATATTGAGGAATTTTGCAATTTATGAGCTAATGACAAAGGCAGAAAATCTCTTGAAAAAAAATAGTCATGCATATCTGTTTAGAAAACAATCTATACTCAAAGGTTACTAAAGACATTTAGTTATTGAAAACTATCTACTTTCTGGAAATGAAGTAATACTTCAAAATATTTTACCTTTTTTTACAGTTACAATTAAAATATATATTCATAAGATTTTGTAACATATTACTTTTTTAAGTATCTTTCATCCACGCTTCATTCTCTCAATTTCAACTGAACAAATTTCTCAGGCAGATGTACTAGAGTACTATCATTATAAAAAAGGACCACAAACTCTATTTCCAGAACCAAAATAATGAATTAACCACAAATGCTGCCAAGAGGAAAGTGGAAACATCACCCACTCTACATGAAACATTCAACAGCAGAAAGCAAATCAAAAAACAACTCCAAAATGCAAGGCTGCTAATATCTCAAAGCTCTCATTTTTTCAGCTGAGACTTCACAGTATTTAGTTGTAGATATTTCAGTAATAACTAACTACCTAAAGTTCTTACAGGGATAAACAGTAAGTTACGGTCTTGTAGCAGAGAAGGAAAGCAACATAACCAACACACCACCTAAAAATGGCTGCTGAAGGTGCTCAAGAGATATGGAATGGCTTACTAAGAAATTGTATTCTAAAGGTAGCTACTGCATTACAGCATCTCTTGAAATTTTTAATACAACACACATCTATTAATTATTCATCTTTACAGTAGCTTTTTTTTCAAGGAAATGCTATGTGCATAAGTGCTATGCTCTCGTTTGATTTTGTATCCTTCAAAAACTATAGGTGAATGTGGAAGCGCTGGATCCTTAACATACTAGCCTGTAAATGGATTTCAGAAACCATTTTCCAAGTTGCATATTTTAATAAATAGGCTTCTGTAATTAAATGAAAGTGCCATAAACTGTCTGTGTGTGAATCAAAAACAAGAGCTGTGTTAAATTGAAAATGCAGCATCTTATTAATGCTAACAAATTAGGACTGCCTTCAGAACAGAGTATTTCTTCCTTTAATATGTCAAATTATTACGGTGGTGATAGGAATGGAACAGTCATGCTCAATCAGCTTTTCAAAATTAATATTTCTTTGCAATGAATTTGCAATTTAAAATTTAAACAGATCCTAAGTACAGACACTCCTGCACAGCATTACCTATCATAAAAAAGCTCATTTTAGAGATATGATCTTTTTGCCAATATTACATGAAATTAGCATGGGAAGTATTGGAAGAAAATGTTTCTTAAGTACAGCCTGGCCTATATTTTTTTTTTTTTTGTAAGGCTGCACTTAATCTTTATTCTTCCATAATCAGTATTTATTGTGTGACCCTGACAGCTTGCTACTGCTGTGATAAATTATCTGACTCAAGTCAGATTAAAAATGCAACCCTGAATTCTAATTATCTTGGCAGATCCGCTTAGTAATGGCGTTTCTTGTCAATTCTGGAATCACAGCATGGGTGTCAATTGCAACAAATGCCCCGGCCCCTCTCTGAAGCAGGCTCCCCAGAACGCTTTCGTATCTGCCATATGTAAATCTCAGATGCTCTGTACCCTTGGTGACCTTTTATTAGCAAACTGACAAAATGATAAAGCTAGTCATGGCAAAACTCCCACTACTGCACAATTATCTGCCACAGTTCCAGTCCGTGGGAGATCAACAAGACATTGTTAATTGTGATGCATTTCATTGACTTCCCCTGCTAACAGACCCTACAGGTCACCCAAACCAATAGGGTTAGGCTTTATTTCACATCAGAAAGGGATGGCAACGTAATTTTGACCCACAAGAGAGTTTCCATCTTTTGTTTTTCCTTTTCGGTAAGACACCTATCATTTGTTTTTAAAAAGACACATGAAATTATTTATAGGTATTTCTAACACACAGACACACACACGTTTATATATTTTATATATATATATATATATGTGTGTGTATTTAAAAAAAAAAAGTTTTAGAAAATAATTATCTGTTTCAAGAACCTACAAAACTGAGATACACCCCACAGAGGAGCATCAGTCTGATCAAAACCACAGAGAATTCCCTCCTATTGCCTCATCATGCTGCGAATCTTCATCAGAACTTAAACCCTTCAGGTAAGGACTGTATTCACACTCCAGGACATCCAGCTTTGGCAACTTACTCAGCCACACAGAAAGAACTTAGGTAGGCTCCAAAAGCATGAAAAACAAATAACCTTTTCATCCTCAAAAAATAATCCAGTGGAGTTAGGATTCCACAAAATACTTCTGCCTGTACAAGCAGGTGTTTTTGTAAATAAATACAGTTCAGTCTTGAGAATCTTCCTTCAGACTTGTGACATTTAGCAGTGTCTTCATGAACAAGTAAGGTAGAGAGAGAGAGAAGCTGAAAATTATTCATCATGGCTTAGTCTTCCTGCTCCCTCAGAGCTTTCCAGGGACCCCTGTATCAGAACAGCATCCAAGAAATTTAAAACACACCCTCATATGTTGCATTAGAGATTTGAAACTGGAAATGTCTGCTCTGATTTTGGCAGTAGTCACTCCATTCCAGCTACCTTCTGGCTGGCTTGAGCTGACAAAAGCATCAGGCTCTAGAGGACACAGTATCAGTCAAAACCCTGTAGTTTATGGGACTGATGTGTATTTGCTTTGCATTGCAGTTTATTTCTGAAAGCACAACTTGGCCACTAAAATGACATGATTTTCTCAACTGCTCACCAACTATTTGGAGAATGCAAGCAGAGCTACAGTCTTGTTACCGAGGATATGGCTGTTTGACCAGTATGAGAAAGAACTACACTATGATGATGTGGGGCATTTGGGGAAGATATTCTTATGTTACTGACAACTGGTCCTGTGTCATCAGCTCCTGCAGAAGAGGTGTGTTCACCATGAAGAAGAGAAAAACAACGGGAAAAAAATACTCAGTTCAATCAATTCCTATTATGAATTTCCTACTCTAAACATTAAAATTCATGTCTTCTTGAAGACAGGAAAGACTGATGAACTGTTTCAACTGATTTCAAAGTGAATGAGATAGATAAAGAGGTAGGCTATGATATCTCTTCTTACCCTAACCAGGAGCAAGTGAGAAAAAAAGGCTTACAGGGCAGACAGGAAACCTAGTAAACACAGGAAAAAGAAAGACTCAAAATGTGGAAAATGAATACTTCAATCAAGATGTGGAATTCAGTAAAGATCCTAAAACAAGAAAAGTCCTTTGCTACATTTTTGTCTGCAGCCATATCTGGAACGGTCACCGTGTCTAAGGTAATTCTGATCTCTGCAACTATGTTCTTTGCCACCACATTCTGTGCCTGGGTTCTTCTTTAATTTTGAGCTCAAAACTGATTTATGGCACCAGCAACTCCAGTGTTGAACGCCGTAATGGACTGGGAACCAATACTGACACTCACGAAGCAAACCTAAAATACTGCCCAGTCTTGCACATTATTTTATAGTTAAGTTGTTTGCTCGGTTAAATGATTCCAAATGCTGTGCAACAAGTCCATCTTACTGTATATGAAAAACTTGTGAAGATTGTATCAGTTTATAAATCAAGAAGATGGAACAAATTCAAGTGTCTATATCAAGTTGCATAACATTCTTCCGATAACACATCCTCTGAAACAGTCCCACAGCAGAGAGGAATATTTGGTTCAGACACCATGGCTCTCTGAAGTGAAGCAAGAAGTTTGCAATTCCAGCTGCAACTAGGATGAAATAACTCAAAAAATACTGGAGAAAAAAGTACAAAAAGCTTTCAAAGAAGATATTTCAGCACGGCATTATTTCTTCTTTCTTAAGTGGGTTCAGTGTAACGACCTGATCTTTGTGCCAACAGTTTGTCAAATTAGTACAGTAAATACTGTAATCAAGTTTTTCACAAGTTGCACATGGCCTGATTTTCTTCAAGGCTGCACTTTAACCCTTAGTGATCATACTTTAAGAGTACTCTTTTTTTCCTCAGAAAAAAAAGTGTTCTAGTTTGCTCTTTAATGGTTGTCTAATTGCTTCCTTTGCTGAACTACAAGCTGTTTTCTGCAGCTTTAGAGGGTGAATACCACCTGTGCGGTTCATACCATTTTCCCTTCTGACTTTAACCCAGAATATGTCTTTGTTCTTTGGAAGCTGATGTAGTTACTGTGGTACTATTACAAAACTTGCATTTGCACCAGTATAGCTGACCCAAAAATATTAGATACTAAAAACCATTCAGTATGAAAGAAATATCAAAATCATATAACTAGTCATTAAAATGATATGAGTCTGGAAGTTTGGCACCACAGATCTGACTAAACGTACTACCCTGTTCCCATTTCTCTTGTGCTCACACACATTTCAAAGAAATAATGAAAATGCTTTTGATTCACATCCACACATACAGAAGGGAAAAATTTGTGCAGCAAACTAGTTGCATCAAATAAAATATTTGTACCGTCAGGCCACATTCAAATAAGGTTTGAATTTGTATTCCCTTAAATATGAGATTACTGAAACCATGTTTGGCATGCAGAAGTGCAGCTCTGTCCAGAAAATACCATGCTGTTCCCCTGGCTGCTTGAGGTATTTTTCATAAACAATATGCTGTATACATCCAACATGGTTTGTATTCTATGAAATGCATCTCAGGCAACAAAATCTACAGTGTCGGTTCTGCAGGATGAGTTCTTCATTCAGACTTCATCCCCATTAGCACAGCTCCACTGGCTCTCCAATATAGCATCTGTACTCTTACACAAGAAGCAGAGAAGGGAGGGGGATTCCTCAGCTGCAGAAGTGGAAGCCAAAAGTGCCAGAACTGAAAGGAGGCAGTCCTTTCTGGTTTACTGCTTCCTTTCCCTTCAGTAGCACAGCACATATATAAAAGTTTGCCTTTGACCCAACTCCTCCCATGCTGCTGTAAGACCACACACCCTCGCCTGTAGCTTGTGGATAGAATCCCACTTCTGCCAAGGGATGGGGTGGCTACATACCAAAGTGAAAAAAATAAAAAGGAAGTTTTATAGCAAAATGCTGCATTTGTTAAGCTCACATGCCTGGGAGAACATATGGCTCTTAATCCTTCATGTTTTTTTAAACTATTAGTGATATAGTTATTAAAATACTTAGTGGTCGCATCTGTAATTGAGATGAATTCCACTGAAGGCATAAACTGACCCGGTTACGTGAGCTGCTCTTACAGCAAACTCTCAGAGGCACAACCCAAAGAACATTCCTCACGCAAACTTGGGTTGATCAGCAACTGAGTATTTGGTGACTGATACTCCAGCTTCTGGTGTTTAAAGTCAGACATACATGACAGACAACTAGGCAAATTTTTTTTATTTTTTTTTTTTCTTCTTTTTTTGTAATTAAGTACAGCATCACTGCTACAGATCATTGCAGTGCCTGAGGGCTTAGGAAATGCAATGTCTTAGAAAAGAACTGGTAATGGAAAGAAAGGATCTTAGCCCAGGGCAAGCAACACATCACAGCAGCAACAGGTTAATCACACAGCCTGTGTTGCATTTAGTACCATGGCAGGCAGCAGGTTGAGGGAATCCATTAAAACCACCTACACAGCACTTGTGAGGACTGATCTGGAAGAGTATGTCCCCTTCTGCAACCCCAGCAAAGAGGCAAAGCGACAGATGGGCAGCAGGGAAGCACACTTCAGGCTGCACCATGCAAGATACGAGGAAGCTGAGCAAGCTGGCTGATTTTGTCTAGCTAGAAGGTTGAAGCATGCTCTACTGAGAGATGTGTACACATCAAAAGGGCAAAAGTCAATGGGTAAAAGTTACTTAGCACAGAAAAATCTCCATTTTATATGGACGAAAGAAGTTTCACAAGAGCTCTCTGGCACTGGAAAATGCTCCCTAAAGAGACAAGATCCTTAATCAGGCTCATCTAACTTTGAGGTTAACCCTATGTAGGGCCAGGGGCTGAATGACAAAACCTCTTGGGATTCTTTCCAACCTAAATTATGCAGTGTCTACAAAGAAGGCAGACATCCATGCTTCCCTAGCAGAAAACGACCTTGTCTTCACATGTCCCTCCCAATAACAACATTTATTTATTCAGTACTGGATCTCATCTTAAAACCAACATATTAGAACTCAAGTGCCTAAAATACAGATCAGTGATTAAAGAATAGTCCTAGACAAAAACACTTTAAAACTTCCACTGTATTCTCCAGCATGTCAAGAGCCCCAGCTTCCTGCTAATGCTTGTGCAGTAGGATTATCCAGGCTCTATCAATTACTCTATCAAAACAGAGCTCTGCTTTGATGTTAAGTACTTTAAGATCCCCATATGGAAGGCAAAAAAAGCTCAGCCCACTCTGCTAATGTAAAATGTTACCTTAGTGAGAGACTAGTACACATTATTTTCTTAGCACTGTACTCCTCCTCTGCGGCTTCATTATGTGACATTTTCATTCATTCCAATATAAAGCTAGTTTCAGAGTATTCAGAGTTGTAACACACAGACATATTAATCACCAGCCTAATACATGTCCTATGTAGTAGCTTTATTATCTTTTCAAAGCAGAGCTGTAAAAACAGAAAAACTGTGATCTTTTATGCTATCCTTTAATAAAGTTATTTTAAAATGCTATAAAAATGGTTTCAGTTTTTTTTTTCCAAGCTACAGCTTAATGCAACTAACTCTTGTACATCCAAAACAGTAAAGTCTGAATAAGTAGCTTTAAAAGTCCCAGCGGACTTGTAATCTAGCAAGAGCGAAGAACTCTAACCACTAGAGACAGAAATGGGAAGGAATCCTGAGTTTCGAGTTACAGAATATGCCTGTTCTTTTGTCATTCTGACCAGGCACCGCCTTGCAAAGTACTCTCACTTCTGTGATAAATTTTAAATGCCTATTCCTGTATGCCAATATTTACATATTTAGAGCAAGGGTGGGCTGCATTTTTTCCTCCCTTCTTCTTCAGGCTCAGTACTGGCCTACCTCCTTAAATCAGAGAGTATTTTACACTCCCTGAGATTGTGTCAATGTAACATAGCTTCAGTAGACCTGTGGTCCTCTTTCATGCAAGGCATGAAACAGGCCAAGCAATTTGTCCTCTGCCAAGACAAACCACAGGGTCTTGAATGCCACAGCACCTCCTTCATGGAGGTAAAGTGCTTCCAACAATATAGGCTGACACCACTCCCTTCAGTCCCTGCTTGTCCTTCTGCAGAGGGATGAGGACATATCCACATACTTCTGGCTTTCAAAAATACCACTTTTCAAAGACAGACCTGAAACTTCAACTCAGATTAGAAAAAAGTGTTATAAAAATCTGTGTCTGTAATAAGAACAAATTAATGGCAGGCTTCAACAATGTCTGGTCATTATATGCCACTGTCTCCTCTGTGGTCTCCTCGAGCGGCAGCAATGCACACTAACTGAAGAAAAAATAGTGTATTTCAGCTATGTGCAATTTTTATACCTATGCCTCACACAAGCCAACACCTCTGGGCAGAGATTTGCAAGAACCACGCAATTCCCCTGGTGGGAAACACAGCTGCGATAATTGCATGAACTGAAGTCAGGCTTGAAAAAAAAGTGTTCCTAAATAAATAAAGATGATTCACTGGCATAAACCCAGCACTATTGCAACAGACTTTCACCAATCCAGCAGAAAAACCCTTCTTCAGCACTGTGTGAAACTACCACCCACCCACTCCATGTGTTGCAGGGTAGGGCTCTGGCCAGCACACTGGTGGGCTTTGTGTGGCTACTAACCCAGAGCAGGAGATGCTTCTGCCATTTTCTGAATGTACTCAATATTTCTTAGATTTTTACCCCAGAGAAAATTATAATTAGAATAGTGAATCACAGAATAAAACTTACACCTCATCAAGTATAATTTTAAATCAATGGGTCTCTCTCAAGAAGTTTTCTTGAGAAGATTCAACAGGATACTACAGGCTTCGGTAGTAAGTTTGGGTTTGGGCAAAACCAAGGTCTTCATAAAAAACTGACAGAGGTGAAAAACAATCTTTCTCAGGGAAGACAAGGACACACATCACTCTGAAGCAGTACAAGGCTCTTGGCCTGAATTAACCACTTGGAAGTATTTTGAGACAGATGTGATCAGCACCTTACCAGAGCCTGTGACCAAAGCCATCTCAATGGTGATCAAGTGGAGATAATGACTGTTATCTTACAGTACTGCGTTGCTAAAAGCAAGTGTTTCTCAGAAAAGCAGCAGTTTCATGTTTTTATCATTCATAAGGCAGATTCCCCCTATCCCCCTTCTCTCTCCTTCTCTCTGTTGGTTTTTTTTTTTACCTTTTTAATTTTTTTAAATCAGAGCTATTCTGAACTTTTGTAAATGAAAACCATTTATCAAAACAAGGACAAAATTTAACTCATACTTTATTGAACCCTTTAATTGGTGGGAAAAAGATGAATTCGTTCACTTTTATTTTTACATCTGGTAAAAAGTATGGAATTCGGGTATTCTGTGCCAAGTTTTGACGAGAAATTATTTTTTCACATCCAAGTAATAGATGACTAGGGAAATGGAGTGGCTTAAAATGCAAATGTGGGGATATTAATTATTGTTGTTATTGGGACATTTACAAGAATAGTGTGGCACTATGTTAGAACCAGTAATGTCTAATCTTTTAAAACTACTGTAACAAAAATAGAACTAGAATAAAATCAAGCATTAAAATGTGAATTCCCATAATGTTTTAGTTTGTTTTGTCTGAAAATTTATTTGAAGTCTGGAAATGCCTGGTGCACATATTTAATATTTTATAACTTAATTTGTCCAACAAGAACGGCAGTATTTTAACAAGGTGAAACAATTTCACGATTAAAGCACTGCCTGCTTCATCAGTAGTAAAGAGTTCATGGAAAAATATCTAATCTTTATAAGGCAGAGATTCATAATTTAACTGCCGAGAACAAATGAAGAGTCTAATTCTTATTTTGCTGCTTTACTGGTAGCATGTGGTGATAGCAAAGTATTAGCATTAAGCCAGAACTTGCTCCCACTTTTCTTTCCAGGCATGTAACAAATATCTGATGGCTATGCAAATTTCACCCAAAGCAAAGTTGTCCCAGATGGCAAGCCATACATTAAAAGGTAAATTACACTAAGCTGAGGCCATCTGGACTAAGAAATTCTCCTGTCAATAGTATTTTCAGCTCGCCAATTCCACCCAATGAAGGACGATATATTACATATGTATTTGAGGTGTGGGCTCTTTACCAAGCAGTATTTTAAAAACCTCAGAAGTTAAAAGATAAGAATGAACTATAAATTAGTTCTGATATTTTCTTGGAATGTAATTTTTAAAGCTCATATAGCTCAGTTTTAGTCATACTATATACATACCATGCATTTAAGTTCATAAATGCCTCTTTTCTGACAAATGGCAAGTCCAGGAAGCCAACAGATCCAATCTATTACATAAATGCCAAGCAAAAAGAATTTGAAATTTGAAAGTAGTCTACCAGCATCTATGCTTTCACAAAACTGCCAGCACTGCATGCTTCCATGCAGACTTTTACCAGAAAGCACCTTGACAGAGCACCTTGATAGGCTGGTTTCTTGTTTGGTTAAACCAGAATTTTAAGGCAAAAGACATGTAGGAAAATGAACAGTTGGGGGCAGAAAAATTAACCAAACCTTTCTAAACTACAGCAGAGTCATCACTTACGTTAGTGAAAATTTCTGCATTTAATTCACATTAAATTGCCTGTCTTGTCCAGTCTTGAAAAACTAATCTCTATGTTATATATTATGGAATTTAAAGTAACATCTGTGTCTTTAAAATTAAATTAACATACTTCTATTTGATTAGCTTATTAAATGTAATTCTCAATATGCTGTAGGAACAGCCACCAACTAGAGAGATGCAGCTGACACCACCACCTGTCTGATATAAAGTCCTTTTTATCATAGACATGGAGGGATCTGTCAGCAGTCAGCCAAAGCATCAGACAGACTAGGAGGTGACACAGGGGCAAAAAAATGACTTGCCTCAGATCACAAAGCAGATAATTGATGGGATGGGGAACAGAATCTGTGCCTTTTGGCTCACAGCTTCATACCTTTGCTCATGGCTTTCCCAAAAATCAAATGATGTGAGGAAAGAGCGGTTTGTAACTTTTACTGCATTTTACAGAAACAGTATTTGAGGAAAAATACATTTAAGTATTTTACATGCTACTAGGAATAATTATTATTCACTCTCTAATTTCCACAGAAAACATTTCTCATTTCATCCCCATATAGGATAAGAAGATCCAAAAGTGTATGTTCATACTTAGTGTCAAGGTTATAATGCATGAACAGAGGTACCTTGTAGATTCCACTCTCTCTGTTTTCCTACCTGGTGAGATCCTATGTTCCTCCTCATTGCAATGAATCCTTGATATCCTGTCACCACGTTTTAACCTACCTGACACCTCTTAAATCACAAGGCTTCTCACCACATCAAATACAAGTCTTCAGCTCTGTCACTACTGTTTCAGTGCACTGAGAAATAGAAATGCTCTCAATTTACTCAGGGAAAAATAAAACCACAACAGAAGCAGAGTCTGAGATGCAATAATTTCATCTTCACAGAAAACTGGGGGGTGGGGGAGTAAGAAAAAGGAGCACAAATCTGCAGTCAGGCAGCAGGAACTACAAGGTACTGGGGGCCAGTTCTTACAACTCTGAGCTGCTTTGGCTGAATTGCTCCTCAGGGATTACCTGGTTTTGTTCTCAAAGCTGCATCACAGACATAATAATGAAATGCTACTTTCTGTGAACTGCTGCTCTTATGTAAAAGCCTTGCCAGTATGCTGTCTTTCTCTATGTACAGTTTCTAGGAAAGTAAATGCTAATGTAATTATCTAGCCAAGTCTTCAGCATCTGTCACTTGAAAACTGGGGTTATAGTTCAGATACTGTGGACTAATTGTTGAAAGTTAACAGAAAACTTTTGGATACAAAAGAAATGGGCACACAAACCCAACTGGAAGACCCACTGTTCAATAACATTCATCCCTTTAGGTACTGTCCTCTCTCATGGATCCCCAGGCCCAACCACAGCTCCACAGACTCGGCTTGCATTGCCTGTAACACACACTATCATCAGGAAGACAGGTGCCAAAGAGACCTAACAGGAAGATTTAATCTGGGAGGTTTCTCAGATACCTGGCTGGTAGTTCTTATTTTAAGTTCCTTCTATACTTAAACTACTTATTACAACTCCCACTGATCCAAAGTCAGTATTACAGCAAGGCACTTAATTTCTCATAGATATTTACTGAATTCCCCAAGGACAAACCAGTAGTTCAGGGAAGTACTGAGAGAAATATTAGAGCGCCAAACACAAGGCCATAGGGAGTTTTCCATTATATGATATGGACAGGAAACAAATTGCCTATGACCAGCAAAAGTAATGGAAACCTGCTTCCTCTAAACTCTTATGTGCTAAGGTTGCTCCAGAGCTGCACTGCCAGACAACAGCACCTGAGTCCTTCCCCTCAGTAACCAGAGCGTTAATTTGGGGCTTTCTTGCCCAGCCAACTAGTTATTAGATGACGATTAGATTAATTTATGTAACTTTTAAGACCTCTACCCTACTGCTTCCTACATATGTCTTGGGAGATCGCTTTTTATTTATCATTAGATTTAGTTTTTTTTCCCAAATATATTACCACACTGGAACTTAATCCAAAGATCAGAACTTCAATTGCTAGCTAATTTATTTCAGCATTGTTGACAGAGAAATAAAAAGGGATGTTTGTTAGTGGCATTACCTCCAAAGAATGATACCAGGTCCTATTCAAACATGCAGCCATCAAACTTTTCCTGTGACACAGTGCTCACAAGAGAGATACAAGCACCAATATCATCAAGTATCTTCTGAGGACTAGCAAACAAAGCTTTTAAGTGACGCCCAGCAGCCAGATGACTTTATTTACCAGAGACAATTCAAAGTGGAAAGCTTTCCTTTTACATCTACTCATCGGGATCCAGAAATGACCCTTCAATAACCCTTCTCTAATTGTTAAAACAAGATACTGGCCTCCACCCATCACATTGAAGAACCCATCTGGACTTAGTTCGTGTATTGTGTCCCTTGAATTCTTCTTTCTTGATATGTTTCATTCATCCTACAACTAAGCTGACCCAGGTTTTTACTCCCCTCAAATACTTCTATATTCAATTAATTTTTTTTCCATCGTGTTTCCCTCACTGAACGACATCCTCCACGAAACTCCCACGTTTGTACCCACAAGGCGAAGTATCCTCAGTTTTGCTGCTTGGCCCTTCCTTGTCCTCTCTTCCCTGTCAACGAAAGACCCACCCTGCATGCCCAGTCCAATCCTTATCACTTGTGCCATAGCTCAATAATGACCAAGTGGGAGTTTCTCAAGTGATGGGAGATCCTGCCCACATCTGCCTTTCTCCTTTGTGCTTTTGGGAGCACAGAGTCTCTTGCTTTCTGTCTCACAGGAATGAGACTTGATGGTACTTTTTTTTTGTCAGACCACTTACTACACTTGACTTTTTACATCACTTGACACGGGCCTCAGCTCCCTTTCACTGAAGTCAGAGCAAGCAACAACCAGCTTTTACTGAAGTCACCAGTAGAGTGAAGTGGGTGAAGGCTGTAACCATACGAAACCAATACATTTCTTGTGGCTCTTTCAATGCACAGTAAGTGAGCACAGATTGGCTGCAAATTCAACCCAGACTTAGAAACCTCAGCAAATGTTCCTGTGAACTTGATCCAGCCCTCAGGTTTGTTTCATCCAGTTTCAGGTTTCATCGTGAAAGTTTTACTCTGCCTTACATGCTACCCCAATAAACCATGCCTCAAACGAAATAGGGACATCAGCAAAAATGAAGAACTCATCAGATAGTGATGTTTTAGTTTTATCCCATATGTAAGAACATGCATTGACAAGCAGTATGTATACAATTACTGCTCTTGCAAATCAAAAATTGTTCATGGTAATTGACTTATACTTTAGCACAATTTCTGCCAAGAAACTGTTTTCAAGAAAGGTGGATGGAATACCTCTGTGCCATAGTTCTTCTCTTTCCCCATCACAATAATATACTAAGAAACTAAGCCTTTTCATCACAACCTGTGCATAAAAACCTCCAGCATGCTTTTTAGACAGTCAGGATGTGAAATAACGAAGTCCAAACTTTACTGAAGCAGTATTTTCTGTCTGCATTTGCCATCACTGAGGCAGCAATAGAAAAGAAAAAATAGTAATAAGGAAACTGAACATCTTTTATGGATCACATGAATGCAAAGCCAAAACACATGTAATTGCCTAGCTCATTGAAAGTACAACATCTTTTCCTATAAAGCTTATACTACTGGCAATGTTTCCTCATGTCTCAATCACTTTAAACCAATAATTAAAAAAAAAGAAAAGCCTAGACTCACAATACCTTTAGGAGGGCATGTAGATTGAAATTTTATATTGCATTTCATGTAAGCAGAATTTTTAAAGTTTCTTAGTCTGAAATTAAAGCAAAATCCATGTTACATTAAGTTTTGGGAATTATTTCATTCCTGCACAAAAATATCGTTAAAGAAAAAAAAAAATCATAATTTTAAATCAGGTAGGAAGATCGTCAGCTGTGCTCTCTCACAAGAAACTAAGTCACTCCTCATTTATACATGTGATTTGTAGGAGTATTCAATTAGAAACAGTGACAGGTAGTTTCCTATAACAGATTTCAAGTCAATGTAGTAATCAAGGGCTCTTACAGGATTGAAGCCTAAAACGAAATCCCTTCTAACTGAAAGGGATGCAGTTTGGTTTCCAGCAGAGCAATGGTTTTGTCTACAATCCCCAGCCTAGCCAGGCTGAATTACACTGCTCTAACTGAGCCAGATGGGTGAAATCAAAACTACCAGCAACATTAAAACATGTGATGCAAATGAACAATTATGTGCACAGGACCTTAGGTGCCAATAAGAATAAATGAGATTGCACTTCATGGAGCATGAAAGAAATATTAGAAGTTCTTTACCTATTGAAGCTTCTCATACAAGCATGAAGAAGAGTATGTTAAATTTATATAACTGCACTATAGGTTTCTACAAACCTTTTTCCAGCTTTCTGCATTAAATGGCAAAAAACAACAACAACAGGCAGCCTCTAAGAGCATTATGACTAAGTAAGAGAAATCAGTAGAAAATAATTATAAAATAAATAAGGGAATATACTTTACATGGGAAAATTATTGGGAACAGGAAATCTAAGTACTCCCCTGTGTGTTCTTAAAAGCCTCCACAAAATGTTGTTTTTCAGTATATTTAGCAGATTATGAGAATTACATTTACCAAGAGGTATTTTCCTCATTATTTTAAATGGTAACACGCTTGGTTTTATTTTTATTAAAGAACTGCTACATAGCGCTGGGTGAAAATTCAGGGCATTTCTACAATCTCAACATTGGTAACAGATAATATTTCTGTAGTTGGTCAAATCCCAAAGATCACATTAAAAGCATAAGCTCAAAGTTTTTGTGCTAAAAATATTCAAACCAGGCTTTTATACCCACGTTCTGTGGTTAAAAAGTCAGCATCAGCCCTGGTAATCCTCAGCATGGAGGACAGGATCTGTTCAGCTACCTCTTGCAAACAGACTAACCTGGTTTAAATTGCTTCACAACTTTTCCTAAATACTGACCTTCTAGAAATGGCAAGTGAGCAAATGAAGTAAGAAACAGTAGAGAGGGAAGTCACACATAAATGCCTTGACTCACCTAGAACCAGGATGTTTTGGGCTAGGTTTTTTAACACTTTATTGAGCATATTTCACACTGGAAGCTACTGCAGGGAAGGAAACTGTTTTCAACAAATACTCAAGTTTTGTTGAATTTACTTTACATTATGTGTAGCAGCAGTGGAACTTAATAGCACAAATTGTTACCATCATCACAGGTGAACTGGATGTTAAGAGGAATGGTCCTGCTATCCACACTATAAAAGCAAGTAATAAAGTCAGCCTATTCCCAGCTCAAAAGTGCTTGTGAAAGGGTCATTCAAGGCACATGGTCAATTCCCAGCACTGATGGTGGCAGATATGAAATGTTACATGCAACTTTGAAACAAGTCACCTTTTTTTGCACCTCCATGCAGAATCCAAAACTACATCCCTCTCTGTTAGGGTGTCTTGCTCATAAATTACAAAATTATTAAAAAATTAAAATTAATTAAAAATTACTCTAATTAGAAATTACTAGATATTAAACAGTCATGCAAAGCAAAGCCACAGCAATTCCTCAATAAATCAAGGACAAATCAGCAGTGTCTACCCCTGCAGCCCATCTCCACTTGTAGATGTTATTACTGCTGTAATTATTTCCATCTCTGCCTGTATCCTCATATACCACCTGGGGAAATACTTGTGCCTGATTTTAAAAAAAAAACAAACAACAAAACAAACTCTACAAACAAACCCCCAACACTAACAATGAAAGAAAACCTTTCTCAGTTGTCTGAAAAATTGGAACAAGAAATCTAGTGTCTGCAAAATTGTACTGCTTTGGGGAAACTAAGACTCAGAAAGTACTAAATCAGCCTAAGTAATTGTACTATAACTGAGCCAAATTAATTAAATAAAGCCTCCCTTTAATAGCCTTTGTTTGCTGAGCCAAGCAAGCTTTTTGAGTGTTTCAGGTCACCATAATCCAACATACGTTACTTAAACAATTTGTAATATGTAACGTACACAACTATTGCTGAAGCGCATTGAATTAGACTTTAGAGTTTCAGAGGTCAAAGACAGGCTACTGTCCACCTCACAAACACATTTAACAGCTGTACATCAGAAAAAAACCCATGTACTTGCATCAGTTTCAGGGTTCTGCTACGTCTTGCAAGTTCTCACTTTTACATCCTTCTAAATTGTCTTCATTGAGTTGTGGATGTTTCAGAAAAATCTAAGGGCAAGATCAGAGCAATCTCTTCTCTGCTTTTATATTCGTAACAAAAATCCAGTAAGCCCTGTGGTTTTCCTACTGTCTCTACATTGTCAAAAAATATTTTTTGATTACATGATACCATACTATTGTGGCAAAATTAAGTGGATTAAACAAAAATCACAGATGATATGCCAAGGCATCTTCCTCTCAGCACTTTTTTAGTTTAGGAGAGCAGTCGCAAAGGAAAACTAAAAACCAAAGGAACCTTTTCATATTTCCTTCGTTTTCATCATATTAAAACTTCCTTTACTATATAACACCTGCTCACAATCAGGGCAGTCAAGCTTCACTAATTCCTTATCATAACATATACCCTCAGTGCTCTCTTTCACCCTTACGTTTCATACCCACCAGTTGCTTTCAGATGGCTTCAGTTTTTCCTTTCATTTTATTCTAGCATGAAGACTAGTCAGGATTCCAGTGCACAACACAGGTTCCTTTCAGCTCTGTACTGTAGGTGCTTAAAGACTGCTATAAACTGTGCTATTCCAGTCATAGACCTAGGAGAACCATCTTTCAAAAGCATTTTGCTGGTGGACTCCAAAATTCCCTTGCTGGCCTGCTAAATGCACCCTTGGCCTCAATAAGAGAAGAAACCAACTCTGTCAAGCTCTCCACCTGGTCTCCATTTCTCGGGACACTGGAGTATTGTGGAGGAAGTGGTGGGATAAGGAATGCATCTTTGCAGGATATAAAATTTTCTCTCTGGCTCAGAATCAAATTGAGAGGTCAACCCAACCGCAAACGTATTTAATGAAAATTAAGGCTGAGACTAACACTTTGGAGTAGGTTTCACATAGCGGAAGATGACATCAATGTTCTTTCCTCACGAGCCAAGTTCTCCAGCACTAAGAATATTCTCTCATCTGCACTTAATCTCTAGTCTAGGCTACAGGCTGTCCTAAAGCATGACTTGGACAGCCTTGGTATGCGACCTCCAAATTGGGGCCCTACTTCTGAATGCCTACGGCAATGCACAGACTTTGTGCTGTGACTCTGTTTGATATGTGGCCTTTATGTTTATGGGCCCCATCTCTCACCGAATTCCAGCAAGATTTTGCAAATGAGAGCCCTTATCTGGAAGTGTTACATGCAAAAATGAGAATGAGGTAGAAGAGAGGGAAACATCGAGTGTCTTTAGACACCTTAGGAATTATGGATATAATTTGTTGCATTTTAATAAGTTAGTATTAATAAGTTAGTATAGAGATATTCACTAATGGAATGGATCTTAATCATCAATGTGCTCACATCACTAGAAGCTAACATAGGGGGAAAAAATTCAATAATTTGCAATTATTTGAAAATCTAATTTTAAGTTTTTCTAATCCTAGACATGCTTTTTTGCAACATATCTAAGTAGGTAGCTTTACAATGCAATATTATTACTTTTTAAAAATCAATTATATTAGACAAAGAAGCATATGTACTTTTGTACACATCAGTGATAAGTAGATTTTAAGTTCATAAAAAGACCAGGCCACAGTCAATGAAAATTACCAGCAGCTGGTCTGGGCTGCCTTGGGATTCCAGGGATGGCACGTTTGCCAATCTGCAAGTCATCACATGTAGCTGAGATTGTCACAATAAGCTTTTAGCAAAACACTGGACAGTATGAACCTTTCCTAAGAAGTTATTTACTCAGTCTGTAATTTTCTCCTGTGCATGTAATGTTCTGTTGCTGTTGTTGATGGTGATTTAAAGAAAATAAGCTTACCAGGATAGGAAGTAAATAGCTGTGTATGTCAGACATTTTTTCTAAATGGTAGAGACGGGAAGAACAGCCACTATTTTCAGCCATTTTAACTCAGATTGTACTTGAAAAGTAAACTAATCACCATTGTAAAATGTTTGCTTATTCTTCACTCATAAATCAAAGCATAATAGTTTCTACAAGTTCTTATTTCTGCAGATGATCTGAAACCGGGCACATTAATGTGTTTTCCAAATAGCTCTGCAAATGTTAAGTAATTGCAATATAAACAATGCACATACATGTGTTATTGCCAGAGTCTAGTAAGAATTAGGACCTTACTGTGGTGTGACGTAGAGAAATAGATACTGAGAGCCTTATTAGCCCACATAGCTGAAAAAAAAAAATCTGAATATGCTTTTTTGTGCAGCCAACACACAGTCATTCTGAGAACATTAGTATTGCTTAGGATCAAATTTAAACATTACAGAAATGAAATGCCTTCTTTTTAAAGCAAGTGACAATAAAGTATTTCTCCTTCCCCTTCCCTAAATGCAGTGACTTGTGCAAGAGACCTATGCAAAAAGCTGGGAATTGAAACAGAACTGGCCAAGACAAACAGTGCCAGGAAGATGTTCTTTTCATCAATTTTGGCATGCCACGTTGACAAAAGATGAAGAAATGCCACCAGAGACAAGAATTCTGAAAATCTTGAGGACTTTTCCTGACAACTCTAGTGCTTGGTAACTAAATTACACAAAGGTGTGCACACATTCACTTGCAAGAAATGATGCTGACTTGGCAATGCTTCTTTCACTTGAAATTCATGGGGTGGAAAAGAAAAGGAAAGGAAAAAACCTGAGTCTTTCACAGAAGAATTACCATAAGAAAGCTAATTCCTTCTCAATTAAAACAAAAAATCAACCCCACAACTAAGACACATTCTTTCAGTGTTCTACATTTAAGTTCACCACATAATTTTTATTTCAAGGCATGGTATTAAGGCTTTTCCTTAAAGTGCCAATCTGCTTTTTGATCTTTACTGCTGACATGAAATAGAAGAGCTGTACATCATATAAATCTTCAGCTTTGCTGGGCTTGAAACTGGTAAAGAGAGAAAGAGAAAACAAAGCCATCTGCATAAATCCTTCCAAACCAAAAGGCATTCCCCTTATCCTAACTGTCATTCATTTCTGCACATCTTGTTTGAATTATCATCTGAAGTTTGTCTTGTTCCATCTCCAGAACAAGTCAAATAGCAGAGCATAAAGATATGGCTACATGAATAAAACCATATGATCTATTTGGTCACTGTTAACTTAAAAATAGGCTTACACAGAAAAATATTATCTGGCAATTGACATGTTACTTTGATCCCGTTCTTTCTGTATCCTGTCACATGCATTCAATCCAGCAGCTACTGGAAGCATTGGCATGCACCTTCAGCGTGATGAGAACCAACAATCCAAGGGAATCACTGCACTTTTACAAAGTTATGATATTCAATTCAAATGAGACAGCATCATGTTACGGGAAGGAAAAGTTAAATTTTAATACGAAGAGGAAGAACTGTAGTACTAGGCATTATAAAATGTAGCAAGTCTTAACAGGTGATACAGCAATACTTTTAACAGCTTCAAGGGCTCATATGTTCCCATGCAGAAAAACTCATCTATAACAGAATTCCTGAAATGGCAAAGTCTGCCTTGTCCCTACCCTTCTGCTTCTAAATCATGGCATGAGATTTAAGACAGTGTAGGCTATACCAAAAAAAGTTAGATTAGCTCTTAGTTATACCTTTTTTTTAAAAAAAATTGCTTTTTATTCATTCAAAAAAACAAATTAACTATTTTGAGATCAAAAATCAATTTTAAGGGGTTTTATATATTTATTGGTAGAATGTCTCAATCTGTTACATACCATGAATGATACAACTTCAAAGTGGAAATATTGTGCCTGAAATAATTAGAAAGACTTGAAGCTTGATCTACTGTTTATCAGGTGAATGATGCAGGGAGTTTTATCTTTTAGAGAAAGATGCTCACCATTTTCCCATCAAGATGAAATTTTTTTAACCAAAGTAATTACTGTATCTAAGAAAAATGTATTTCATGGAAACTGCATTAAATACAGAATTAAATGTTCTTTTTATGATATATGCTTCCAATAATACAAGTTACTATGGTACTTCCCATCCTTCATATTCAAGGTGAAGAGAATTGACTCCAATAACTTATGCTTTTTTCTTATTTCTGGTACTCACAATCTCAAAGTTGAAATATCCCCATTAAAACTTAATCATAAAGAATTTTTCATTCACTAAGTTGGGAAATAAAAGCTTTTTCATTATAAACGTTTTTTAATATGACCTTTTCAGACAAAGGAATTATTTGTATGCCTTTATTGTCTTCTCACTTGTGCTAGTGATATTGGTATGTTTATTTTTCTGTTTTTTTAAAAAAGCCCAAACATTCCCAAAAAAGCTGCTTTCCTCATTAAAAGGCAACCAGCAGTATCCACATAAAAAAACCTTTCCAATATTAGAACAGTGAGAAGTCTCTCTCCATTAGACTGCACCAGTCTAAAAGCCTTGGCTGTATGCTGCAATGCCAGGTAATACAGCAACCTCAAGAGCCATCATCACCTCTACAGACCCAGAGTAACACACTCAGAGGCACAAACAATGCTATGCAGATTCCAATAAAACACCAAGCAAAATTCATAGTCATGTTTATTAACTTAAAGCTATAAAACCTGCATTTAAGAAGCAGTATGAGCAATATTAATCACTGTGGCTAACTTCTGCATTTCAATGCAATACAAAATATAAAGGTGTCCTGACCCATCTACAAAGGAAATACCTCTAGCAAGTACTGGAGGATGTTGGCCCAAGTGCTCATTTGCAACTATTCCTGACAGATCACAGCCAGTATTCCATTCTTGTAGTAGCACCACTGAACTCCTTGCAGACAAACCTCTCCTGTATTTATAGGACGGAAACAGATTAACTGCATCTGCTTTGGCTGTAGTGTGCCTTTTATTGATTCCAATTCTGACTTCTGAGAAACCAAACCAGAAGAAAGCAGGGAATAGCCATCAATACTGGGGACTGCACTAAGGCTACACTAAACTGTCTGAGAAAGGGATTTGTGGCAATTCAGTCAGTGTCTGAGGGAAGTGTTTGATGTAGCAGTAACAAACCATTATGACCCATAATTTATATTTTGTCCAGCAGTTTTAAAAGGAACGTTATCTGTCTACATGAGGATCACACTCAGTATGGAAGCAGCATCTGTGTGTAGTTACTGAAAGCTGTAATGGTAGTAAATCTCCGGCAGAGAAAGAGATGGAGCCTTATAGATTTAGACATCCACAGTCTGAGGGCTGTCTCAGAACTTCAGAGCTCAAACAGTATTGCCGTAATAATATGCCTGAGAAAATAACCAGGGATAGAAGGGAAATGGAAACAAGAGTATGTTTCAAGTTGTAAACAGAGACTCCAGTACCCTTCCCTCTCTACTATCTGTTTTACTGATACTTTATCCTCCCAGCTATCAAGCCAGACAACCCAGATTTATGTTTTGTTTTACCTCATAATAGCCACCATACAACAGGGCAATGGGCAGAGCATAAAGCACATCCATTTAATCTACCACAACATATATTTAGTGTACATTTTATCATACAGTTTTGGCAGTCCCTGAGAATCAGATGTCCCTATTTTCCCAGGCTCCACGAGACCGTATGGCCCACACAGAACATATTGAATATAGAAACTTGCAGAGGAAGATTGTTTTAAGGTCTGTAACTCACAGCAGGAACTGAGCTAAGTTCAGTTCCACTTGGAAGCCATAAAAGCATGGGTTTAAAAAAAGTGCAGCAGTATCTGGTGTTTGATATCTAACAGTATGCAACATGTTTATGACATGTATTAGGCTACAAAATCTGAGTTCATAGCCTGGGACAACAAAGCAGAACTCAGCTCTGGCATATGTAGTGGGAAATAGAAAGGCATGTCTTGTACTGTAATGGATATTGCTGCTCCCTCAAGAGCTTGAGTTGCATAGAGCAGGTGGTTCAATGAAAGATACTTTGGAAAAAAATAAAATACAATTAAAAGAGCAGCTAAATAGCAGCTGGTTCAAGCACAGGTCAACTCAGATTCAGTTTTACTATACAAACAACACAGTTTGATTCTCCAGAATTATTTTTCAGAAATGACAGAGTAAGAAAGTTTGGACAAAATATGTAGCAAGTCAAACTGTCTCAGTCACACAGAACTCTGTTTAAAGGGTACAAAAAATAATGAAATCTAGATGAGGTATCACTTTCAAACTACTTTAAAAGGAGTCTGATTCCAAACTGGACAATCAAGTCCCACTGTCTTAAAACAAGTCCCATGGTCTTACGTATGGTCTGAAGTATGTGGTCTTAAAACAGCTTTTCCCTATTTCTTAAAAAAAAACAACAAAAAACCTTCCCCCTCTCTCACATTAAGTAAAATAATCATAGAAGCAAAAAGAGAAAACACCCAAGCATGATGATGGAAAGAGGGAAACATATCATCACGTTCAACAGCATACCAAGCCTACACATTGGAAAAAAAAAAGTTTTATACATTAAATGAGATCAGCAGAACTAAGTGTTAAAAAGGGTCATGGCCAATTTCAAAATATGCTTTAAGAGTCGGACTGTCTCCAGGAAGAAGAAGAGTTACTTGCCAAGTAGGAAATCATGTCAATACTGGCTATTCTTAATCATCATAGTCTCATGTAGTGGAGAAAATGTAGTCATTTCACCAAGTGAACACCACTTCTTACTTCCATACTTAGAAGTATTCTTCCCCCACACACTCACTGACATTTTTTTGCTACAGCAAACATTATAGAAAGTCAAAGAGTGTATTCTGTGTTTTTAGAAGTTTGTTGGTTTCTGCTTTTCTTTCGCTTTTTCCCATTTTTAAAATGAAGTAGAATTCGAAATAAAAGTTTTGCGTGACCCATGAGAGTTTGAATCAACTCAGTCTATGCCAAACTAAATCTTGGGTTAATCTTCCAGGCTTACAGGGTTACAAGTTTGTATCTCATCCTCTAGACAAAAAAGATTAAAAAGCAAACTTGTCTTCTATGTATAGAAAGCAATAATCCATGCTGGAGTACCCCAGAGGTTTCAGTACCACCATCAGTCAATAACTGAAAAGCTGATGCCCTGTTACTTAGAAAAGTGCTTTTAAAACTGTTTAATTTCTTAATTGCTTTCAAGTTTTGGGTTATACAGGGCTGGTAAGCAAGATTTTAAAAGATATATATTGTGGCTGAAACACTTCTGAAGTTCTGTAAAAAATGCATTTATATATTGAACTATTATCAGATAGAACTTTTTTAAAATCAAAAGTGAAATCTTTCTTGACTCACTTGTGTGAAGTACAATGAAATGGAAAACTAAGCCAAGAAAATTATCTTGTTTGGCATGAGATTTACCTAAAACATAAAAAGCTATAACCTCATTCTTAAGTATTTGAGCAGTGCAGCTGAAGGGCTGCTTGTGCCCTATGCAGAAGTGATTAAAAATTTAGTTACATTTTAATTCAACTGTTTCTCCAAAAGAGGTGTTTTGATAGCGTCATGATGCAAAACAGAGTGCATCCATAAGCATGCCATTTTGGGAGAATATATACTATGCAAACCAAGATCAGTTATACCTGAAAAATAACCACTCTTACCTGTTAATGTAACTTAGAGCAACATAGGTGGGCTGCTGAAGTTCTTGTTTCTCTAATACACGTGGGTCTGTATCTGGAATAAAGAAATACATACACAAAATTGAGCTTTCAGTATTGACACTGAAATTAGGGGACTGAATGCTGCAAAGTGACCTCTAAGTGGACACAAGAGGTCCAAAATAGCCCAACCCAGCTTATCCATAGAGTACACTTAGCACAGCGCAATCACTCGCTCATTCATTCACAAACACACTGTTGCATTGCTTTACACAAGAATTTGAAACATCAACAGTGATGTCATTTCCAACTGTCACACAAGCTTTCACAATCCCCCTCATAAATATTAGTTTTCACCGCTTTCCATGACTTATGGTGTTCAATGGCTCAAGCCTGCTTCTTTTTTAATGTAGCTATTTTAACATTTTAAGATGCTTCAAGAGTGATTAGATCTCTTCTGTTGTGCCTTGAGACTTTCCTTCTGCATCTCTGAGCTTTGTTCTCTCCCTTCTCTACAGCATATTTTCTGAAGCTCTGAATCAGAAAAGTCATACAAAAATGGTCTTGAAGCAAAATGCTTGCCAGGCAGAGCACTGCCCACCAAAAGGCCTGAAGCAAACACATCCAAACTCCCTCGACCACTAACTTTCTCACTCAGAGGAAAAAATATGTTTTCAATCACTGTATCCATTGTCCTCTGCAGTTAAGCTGTGCTTTTATCTAACAAAGGAGTTTTGGTTGGAATTTCTGAAACCAAAGCCAAGGGAGTATGTCCAGAGTTTAGACAGTTTTCTTATACCAAAACCCAGGGTTATATTAAAATTTCAAATACAAATTTGCCCTGCATAGTTGACAGGCACCTTTAGGAGCTGAGCATAAACACTCTTCAAAAGTTCCCAATGGGAAGTGTGCATCCTGCCTGTGCAGATAACTACATAGTCATTAACAACATGTTTTATGTGTTACTTGAAAACCAATTCTATGTGTAACTTCTGCATTTTAACTATCAAGAATAAAAACTGCCTTCACCAAATGGCTCCCCACAGCACTGCTGATATCCATCTTTTATTTCTGAGAACCATCTACTTTGTGCTTGGTGAGGGGGGCGGGGTGTGGGGCACTCCAAGCAAATCCTGTATTTTGGATTGTTTCTGCTTCCTCCTACAGCTTTTAAGCATTGTTAATGTTTAAAAACTCATTATCTTGATAAGCACATTAGTTTGACTTGATCAGTTGCTTTTGGTGGTTTTTGTGGGGTTTAAAATAATTATTTTGAAATCTGTCTCTGCTGCCATGCCTTAAAGAAGATTTTTAACTGAATTGAACGTGGAAGGTGCTTGAGGGGTGGTGCATTTGTCAAACCACTGCTGAAACAGATAATGTCTTTATTCAAGAAAGGAATCCCCTGCCTGCCTCTCTAAGCTCAGACAGATCCTAATCTTTTTCCTTACACTTGCTCCTGCACAGCTTAGGCTGCAGGATTTGCTAACATGCCTTTATCAATATATCCCTGAAGAGATAAATAACTAAGAAAGTTCAGTGAAGAGGGATAAATGTACAAGTGCCAACCCAATCAGCAAACCCAAGCCTGTTGTTCTTAAGAGGAACAGATCCTGCTGGTGCCTGGGGAAATTCTGCAGTAATTGCCAGCACGTCACATTCCATATGAAGCTAACCAAAGACAGCAAAGCATCAGTGATCTCCCATGCTGTCTAATTCACTTCTCTGAGGAAGTTAGGTTCACACAACATACAAAGATCTTTTACCTGCCTTTGTTTCTATAAAACCCACCATCATTTAGCAGGCCAAGCATACAACTACTGTCATGATGAGCTCTCTTAGATTTACACCTCAGTGGTGCGTGGCCTGCCATGAAACTGTCTCGATGCAGAAGGTCTGCAAGGCACTAATCCCAGCCAGGACTATCTGAGAACTGCTGCAACCCAAGTTCAGGCATCTGTGGTTAAATGACTATGTCTTTGCTAATCCAGTTCTTAAATGGGATTAACCTCCACCTATAAACAACAGTTTCTGTGGCTGAAGGAGACAAAATTGGGGCTGGTTTACATCAGAGTGCTGCACATTATCTGTGGGAGAGGACAAGGAAAGGCTCTAATGGAGAGTCCCCTGCAATTCCCGCAGCTTGCCAGCAGCTCCCCATAACACCAGCTGAAGATGAAAATACGAAGACAAAAACCAAAAGCCCCATAACTTTTGTAGGAGTGTGCTATCAAAGCAGAGAGCAATTTGCCTGCTGGCACCTGGAGAAAGCAGACTCCCGTCTGTCAGAATGTGCTGCCTGACACACAAGTAACACAAGGCAGATTCTATTCAATATATCTATCTATCTATCCCTTCCCCCTCCATGTATCAGACTTCACATGTTTTTAGAGTCAATTATGCTGTATATACCAATTCCACAAAATAATCCAAGCCACAGTAAAAAAATCTTGTATGAATTTAGCACTTAGAATGCTTGACACATTTCTATTCCTCTTGCAACCAAGTGCTGGGTTGCCAGTCATGAGAATGCTGCATTCACTTCTGCACTGCAGCAAGAACTACACATAACACTGCTGGGTTTTATTTCTCTTCCTCAGCTATAATACCAAAAAAAAAAACAACACTAAAAAAACCCCAAAAAACAGAGAAACTTGTTCTGGGGCCAAGGCCCTCAGAGAAGAAGAGAAAAGAGGAGAAACCAGACCAGCTGTGCCACAGGTGGAAGCAGCCAGGAGGCCCTGGCACAATCCTTCCCCATTTGGGGGGCATGAAAACCACACTGCATCCACCTTCTGCATCCACCTAAAACCTGCATGGCTGTGCTATCCAGGCACATGCACATTTGGGTAACCACTACCAGTTTTTTTCTCACTGTCTAAAAATGCCACCATTTCATTCCTTTCTGCCTCCATTCCCTCTTCCTCTGCCCAGCCTCAGACAGTGCCTTTCCTCTCTCCTGCCCCCTCCTAACTCCAATTCTTCCTCTATATCCTGCCCTCCATCACTCTCTACTGCTTTCACTGGTATGCTCCCCTCCTAAAATGTCCCAACATAAGAGCATGTGAAAACTTTCACAGAGATGTCTAGAACCACTTGTTCACTCTTGTGCCACAGGACTGCACACAGATGCAATTCATTCCCTGGACTGCCCTTTTTCCTTCTGCCCCAGCCTGACCCCTTCACCCCCTTTATTTTATTTTACTTCCAATTTAGTCAGTCTCTGCTTATATTCCTGATATTAGTTAGCACTCTTTGGAGAAGAGTGAATATACATTGTTAACAACTACAAGAAGATCACAACTATCTCAGACTTGATACAAAAAACCCCAGTAATTAGTGCATTTTTTTCTTCCTCTCTTTTTTAAGGAATAGCAAGTAGATCTCTACAGTGAGTTTAAGCAGCAGTATTCCCTGATGCTGAACCTTCAAGCCTGGACTTCCAGCACTTTGCTTTTCTCATGCCTAAGCACATTCATACAGACACTAGCAATGTTTTCTAATGCCACACATGCTGCCCAAAGCTTGTCTTTGAACATGTCTTTGCCCCACTGAGCAGGATGTTATGCATCAGCCAATGCTCTCCCTTAATCTGACTCAGGAACGAGGAGCAGGGGAGACCAAAATTTCTTGTCAATCTCACAAAAATGGCCCTGTATAAGGTGACAAGTTTAGTCAATGGTTCTTCTAACTCACATAGACTGGTAAAAGTCAGCCAAAAGTAGCCTAAATAGTTTCCAATCAGACACCTATAATGGATTAAACAGTCATAGATGCCAAATTTCTTCTTGAGAATATTTAAGCAATATAACTTAGGGCTGATCTGAGTTCCCTTTCTTGTAAGAAAAATATCCAGAGCTTATGGGGATCGATTGATTAACATTACTTTAACTACTTACTCTCACTTCTTGAATTAACAAGGGCTGTCCAAGACTCACTGTTTCATTGGTTTTGCAGTAACACTTTAAATCTGGTAGAACAAATTGTCACCCGCTGTACATTAGCTGCCCTCATTATGTGTCTTTTATAAGCATTGTGTGCCACTGATTTCATTCCACAGAGGGAAGAATTTCTGTAATGCTGTATTTTTTAGCTATGACCCCCTCATTTACTATGGTGCTACATTTTTTTTCCTTTCTTTTTTAAATGAAACATTATTAAAACAATTCTTGTCTTATACAAAATACATCAGAATTTTGTTCTGCATCCCAGAACCTCACTATTTAAAAGACTGAAGTGTGAATGCTAACATCCATGAAAGAGACAGAATTACTCAGTCATCTGCAGGATTAGAGCCCTCCAATTTCTGACATCCACAACCTTTCCTACTGGACAACTAGACAAGTAGTATGAGTGTATAATTAAGGCTGAGAGACCATAAATTGCACTAAGCCATCTTTGAACTGTTCACACAAAGCCAGGCATTTTCTGTGGAGTATGTTCTAACAAAATAAATCACTGACTACTGAAGCATGCTATGATTACTAAATCACCTCACTACACAGAAATAACTTGCAGCCTGAAAGCACTGCAAAATCCTAACATGGCAAAATATCTTAAAGACAGCAAGTAATAAACAAAGACATACACATCCTGTATAAGTGTAATCTTTAATTATATAACTTGGTTCTTCATTAATATTTCTGCACAAAAATACATGCCACATCTTCATTGTATATAATGCAGCAGTAAGTTTTTAGCCTACAAGACACAAGAAAGTTATCAGAAGCAGCTTCACTTTCCTAAGAGCCCTGGTTTTAAATCACTGTGAAAGATCACTTTTCACCTTACAAAATGCTAAGAAATTCCAGTGGCATTATTTTACAACCTTAAGCTTTCTTCTTATGGGGACCAGGAAAGGTCACTACCACTAGAAAAGTGGTAAAGATAGTCTAAGAAGAAAAATGATGACCTAAAGGTGGTAAAAATTATACTGCTCTTCAACATCTTGAGTATGAACTGGCCAGTCCTGTTTTTACCCCACCCTGCCACCATTTAACAAAAGCAGAGGTTGAGGTCAAGACTGACAGAAGTCCAGGTGCCTAAAGAAGGAGATCTGAATCCCTGCTCACTTACAAATGCAGTGATTGGATTGTCAAAATTTTTTGGTAGCTGTAATCCTCCAGCAGATTTCACAGACCAACAACCTGAGTAGCTTCTTTATGGCTGATGATTATCCTTTTATCAATCTTTGTCATAGGGTGCTTGCTCTATGCTAATTGAGTGTGGGGGTGATTATTAGGGAACGAATTTCAGCCTAACAAACTGAGGTCTCTCAGTGAGCTCCACTGAACCTCTGCTGAGGTGAGAAGCACAAGACAATTCACTGATGTTGCAGATACTACTTTTTGGAGGGAAGGGTTTAGAGATGTCCATATCTTAGAAAGAACTAGGTTTGAAAAATATGTCTTCTGTAAGTCATATCAATTTTATACCAAATAGTTACAACAAAAGCAAAAAGGCAAAACTCCTCTTGCCAACCCAAGCGTCTTATTTCCATTTCCATTTAATCTCTAAAAGAGTAACAAAATGCTTTTAATGTAATGAAAATAATGACCCTGAAAAGGATTTTAAAAGGATTTTAAAAGCACATGTTTGCAAGGACCGAGGACTTGCAAGTCTCTCCCAAGTCACTTGGAGATGTTAATGATAATCTCATCTTTTTTGTGCAAGATCACACTGGGGTAAACTGCCAACACAGAGGTTCTCCAGGCTCAAACCTGACTTTGCCAGAACATCCATACACATGTTCCGCTCGCCCACCAGCAGGTTCACAGAGTGCCTGTCTTGTATTTAACTTGGCCTTGAAACTGGCTGATATAAGTCAGCTCAGCCAGTTAATTAAAACATACACTTCCCTTGAAACTAGCTCGCTTCACTAATGATGCCAAGGCAAATATTTCTGTTGGCTTCCTCAAAAGTCTGCAATTGTTCCTATGTGGATGTAGCTTAAAAAGCCAGAAATAGATAAATTCAATGTTACTGGAAATTGCTCCCCATCTAAAACCTCCATTACAAGGAAAGCACTATGAGTTTCACAGTATCAACTCCAACTGCAACGTTATTTGTGTCTTCTTACAAATAAAAAGAAAAAAAAAATCACAAATTAACACTGTGCCTTAATTATATCTTTAATAGGAAAAAAAAAATCCTCCTCTATAAAAAGGAGATTATGCTCTTGACTTCAATGACAGAACACTGGAGGATAAATATGATTCTGCAGGAGTTTTAAATCTAGAATTCAAGAACACCTTTACTATTTAAGCACAAGTTTAGGTTCTTTCCAGATCAAGGTGTTGAATTCCACAGAGATGGACTTATCAAAAATGTGTGAAACAGATCAGATACCAAACTTTCACATTTCCACAATAATAAGTGCTTATAGATGACTTAGCTTTCTAAATAGATGACTAAGAAAGCTACATTCAGGCAAGTACAAACAGGAAAACAGTGTACTTACGTCAATTTTCACATTTTTGGTGAATACTAGAGGCTCCAGAATATATTTTAGAATAAAATTCTGCCTGCTTGGTCTATTCCAGAGTTGCACAGCCCTCTCAGTTAGCTTTATTTTCCCCATCAAATTGTACTTAAGTGCATGAAGCCGTGAAAAAAAGAAAAAAACCTTAAAGACACAGGTTACATAAGTATTACAATAAGGTCATGAAACTGCAGGATTTTTGGCCTGCTGGGGGACAGCTCTGTTGAGCTGGCACTCTGCTGCTGCTCAAACCAGGCCTGTGGACTTGCCACACAGCAACTGAGCAATTGCTGCATTACAGCAGGAGAATTACACAGTCCAAAGACAAGGTAAAGCATCAGAAATCACAGCCCAAAAGCCAAACTACTGTGGACTTCTCCTAAAGCCTTCAAGCACAAAAAGGTTATCATTAATCTTAATAATGGCAAATTACATATTACACATGTAGACAAGTGGTTAGCAAAAGGAAATGTCAAACAGAAGGTTTATTTAAATGGAGGCTGCCTCAAGTATAAAAAACCCAACAAGTATAAATTGGGAATGCACTCACAGGCAGCTGGAAGGCAAAGCAGCAGCTGCTGACTTAACACCCTGGATTAGCACACACTGGCCCCTTCATGTTGGTGCACCTCCCAAGGAAGTGAAGCAGTCCTTGTGGAGTTCCCAAGAAAAATGGTAATTTGTAAAAACTGCCTCTTCACTTGGAAAGATACCGTGATCCCAGGGACAGCATTCCCCGCATTTTAACTTCACTAAGACTCCTTAGTGAACCTCTAAGACGTAATCAGAGGACATCACTGCAAGAGGGAGCATAAAAAAGTGTCAGAGAAGTTCAAAAGCAAAAAATCATTAGAAACTAAAGCACAAAATCCTCTGAGATCACCACAAGGAACAGCATCCATTCACTAACTCCAACTAACACATATGAAATTCCATTTTGTAACACAACCCCTGCGAGACACAAGAACTCAGGGTTTTGTCATATGAGAAAATGGTATCTTGGTGGGTGATAAAATAATACATGGTATTTCAGTTAACCTCTACAGAAACAAATCTGTGCTTTGATCTTACAGCACAATAGAACTTGTTATGTAACACTACTTTGGAGCAATCCTGTTTCATCCTTGCAAGTTGCCACTATTTAATTCAGACTGTGAACTTTTAAAAATAATGGCCATCCCTTATCTTGTCCAGACAAACAGGGTTCTGAATATAGCTTCACATGTATTAATTTAATGCACAGTTACTAAAAGCATTTCAGCAACACAACTGAGATTATCACTTGAAATTTTCCATTTTTAATTTAAAAACCACATAGCCAAGCAAACAAACAGAAGGACTTGCAAACCGGAAAAACATCTTTCATTGGGGAAAAAAAAAAAAAAAAGTGATATAACCGTATGCAAGAAAAGGTTATTTCAGGTATGGCCAATAGAAAAGAGAAAAAATGCCTGGAGTCCTGTCAAGGATCCTGAATCTTTTTAGATTGTTCTAATTTCTGCAATTAAGTTAATTATTGCACAATAGTAAGTGACCAAGTGCTCCTCAGTTGCTGAAAGCAACCTCTGCATCTGTCATGCTGTCTTCAAACAGGCAATTACAGTGAAAAATGAGAGTGTGCATAACTTTCCAGTGCCATATATTATATACAAATAACACACAAATAAGAACTGAAGTTCTCAAACCAAACACTTGATCAACTTAGTCATTCTTTTATCTGTTTATTTGAACATATATTACCTTGCAAGTACAAATTCCAGATAATCTAGTGCCTTAAGAAGAGTTTTCCCTACCAGAACTTTCCAATTCTCTGTCCCCAAAATAATTTGCAAGAACTGAGGCTGAATGTTCTAGCTGTGCTTTCCTGGTCCCTTTCAGAGTGGTTCTGACAGTGACCAGTCCACGAGGGCCCTCTCAGACCTCTGGCACACCTCAATAGGCTGCAGAAAGGATGGCAACCAATCAACCCATGTTTAAGTCATCTCCTGCTATGACCTTCTCCTCTGAAAACCCAAACAAATCTCCAGCAGCAACCACGAGACAGAGCTGTGTAGAGTGTAATCCTAAATCTTTCAGAAAATACTACTGTGCACTGTGATTGAAGACAATCCCATTAGCTCATGCCTCAGCATGAAAAGAGTAATGCTGTAAATCAGCCACTTAATTTCTATTAAAATGGAATATAATTGCTAGTAACTGGCTGAAAAGCAACAAATGCCAAAAAGATGTCTTTGTGATCTTTCAGATGCAATGAACTGCAAGCACACTTCATGTACCATGATGCTTTTCCATTTACTATGCTAAATAGTTTTTATTTGAAACACACAATTATTGCTGCAGCCAAATGCAGTCATTAATGCATTTATTTGATAGGCAAAATATTAATGAATCAAATCAACAGGAAATAAGCAGTGCTGGAAAGGTCCCTTAGAGAAGGAAAAAACCTCCAAGACTGCCGCTATTTAATTTTACTTTTTAAATATTCAGTATTTAGGCATTTGAAATGTTAACATCTTGCTTGCTATTTCGTGCAAATACACTTAACGAAGCTTGACATAGAGAAAAATTAGAATGCCATTTTCACAGAACTTAACAACATTGAATGTAAGTCAAATAACCTCATGATAAGCCACTGGAGAGTAAATAAAAGGTCCATTTGCACTTAACAGCCAAGCACACAGGGCATAACATATATCATTAGTGATCTCTAAAATGATCCCATTTCAGTAATTAAACGAGCATTTTTATTCCTCACCACACTATGATGTCTCTTTTGGCTGAAAACTCATGTAATGTGGAAAGCGATTCACCCAGATCAGGGAAGGTCCCCAAAAAGAAAACTTAATTCATGATCTAAGGCTACTACTCTGTACTGAAACGACGATCAGACCACTTTCATGACCTGCAGCACTGCCCCCAAATGCCCACAGCAGCACAATGGTCTCTTTAATCACTTCTGTTGGCCCCAACCACGCTCGGTGCTCTCCGCACCAGCAGGACCAGCACGGCTGCATAGGAAGAGCTGCCCAAGCAGGACCCAGCAGGAGCACATGGGAAGGGAAGGACTCCTCTGGCCAGCGTGGCTCTACTGCCTCCCCAGATGACTCCTGATGCCAGCAAAAGGCTCTGCTGCAAGGCTGTGACTCCCTGGAGGAGACCTGGTTCTGGGCTGCCTGCGGGGGGAAAGAGCTTCTTATTCCCTACGCTGCCAGACTGGAGAGAGTGGAGGACAAGGAGAGGACCCAGCCCTGCCTGCAGAATTTCTAAATATTCAGTTAAACCACTCCATTTGCAGCATTCACACATTTCTCCCCTCTCTAAGGTCATACACATCATTACCCAGTACATGTGGAAGTGACATAAAAGAAAAAGGAAAAAAAATTAAAAAAAAAGAATGGGGAGCATTCACCCTGCTCTTAGCATTTTGCCAAAATCATAAGGAAATAAATTTTTAGAGTTGATAATTGATTGATTGAGGGTTGAATTCTGTGGGTTCCTATGAGAACCCAGGCCTCATTTGGGCAAATCCATTGGGATGTTTGGCCTTTTTTAGGCAAAACTTGTTAACTAGTAGTAGAAGAATAATCTTTACATAAACCACAAGGCTGCTTTTTCAATGTGAAGTGAGTACATGCTTAAGACCATATTTTAGGATAAACAGTGTAGCATAAAGGAAGCAGTTATTTCAAAACAGCTAGTTTTCCTACTAAGAAAATTTAAAATTTATAGGTTTGTGTTTGGCCTTCATATTAATACTGCTCAAATACTCCCACCCTTGTTCTCATCTAGTTTTAACAATGAAAACTTGGCTTAAACATTCAAAAAATAAATAAAACCTAGTATTACGTCATATAAAACTTCAAAATATATATATCTTGACAGTTCTGATGGTTGAGGGTTTTATTTCCCAAAGTAGTAATGATCTCCAGGAGTTAAAATAATATGATTATATCCCAACTCCATGACCACCTAAACCACAACTGAACTGCAGGGGCACATATTTCATTTGCAGTGTCAGAGGATCTCCATTTCAGACTATCGACACAGCACTAAATTTCCAGGTGTCACTGGAAACAGGCCACCTCTAATTTTGGTTGGAAACACTAACATGAACTGCTGTAAGTGGCACAGCCAGTATTTTACCAGTTCAACCTCTTCATCTTTACCAGGGATGAGAAAGGAAAGCGTTTTACTCTCAGTTTTATACTGTGTCTTCGCTCCTCTGCAAACAGTGGTTGAGGGATTTTTTTGGTTTATTTTAAGGGAGGATTGTATGAGAAGGAAACAAAACATATTTTTCCTATGAGTCACTAAAATTACTATAAGCAGCTTATTTTCTGTGCTACTACTCTGCAGTCTTCTAAGAGACAGGATTCCTAATCTTGTTTTCCTGCTGACAGGAAGAGGGAGTCCACAAAACGAAGCCATTTCTTGTAAGGAAGAAGGAAAGAGCAAAATTACCTAGAGTTACTCAAAAGAAGGTCCAGAAGGCAGAAACCATGCCAGGTGGAGCACAAAAACCAGATGCATTAGAACACCACGTGCTCAGCAAACCTTTCTTTCCTGAAATGTCTGTTTCCAAAATTCGTTGGTACATACCATGCCTTACACAATTTTGCTATTTTATTTCACTGGGAATAATTTTCTCACTAATATGCTTCATCTAAGGCCATGAACAGCTCCAGATTTGTCACCAGAGCTACACATGAAACATCCAGCGACAAGCCTGCTCTGCAGGGAACAAGAAGCACACAAAAACACATACCACATATCACATTTCCCACAAGGGAGTGAGGGTGTGGTGTGGGGGTGTCCCTCTCTTTAAGAGGAAGATATCATCACTGGAAATAGTGCACAAATGTGAACCTAATACTTCGAGACAAAAATTCTATTTCTCTGCAAACAAAATGTCAATAAACTTAAATAAAATTAAGTATCCCTAAACAGCACTTCTTGGAAGTCTAATTATCTATTCCTGGGATAACAGGAACTGGCATATGAGAAAATTTTTAAGTGCTGTTAACTATCAACCCTGAGCAGCAGGACTATTTTGTTTGCCCTTAAGTATTAACAGTGGAGCAGAACCTCTGCAGTTTTGTACCTTTGACATCTGTTTTTGAAAGAGAATTTCAAATTGTCTTGAGAACTAAGAAAGTGAAATAGATAATTTCACACACTGAAGTTAGTGAGCTGGTTCCAGTATCTCCAGGCACTGGGAAGCCAAGTGTAGCAAGGGTTTGGTGCCCTCCACTGAATGGTATCTGGCTATCTCAGTCCAGCTCTTAGAAAAGACTGGATTTTGCAGACCAGGCAATGGCTGAAGCCTCACAGCTCTACTGGAACTGGATCCTGCCATTTGCTGTCTCACCTTAATGGTCTGAACTCACACAGACAAAAAATAAAGACCAGGTTTTACTCCTACACAACCACTCATAAACTGAGGCTTGCAGAGGGAGGATAAAACCAAAAGCTGAATGGTCAGTTTAAAATAGAAAATAAATTTATAAAAGCTTAGAAATACGGACATTAAGCAGAGATTTAAGGAAATAGATGAGTTTAACAATCAAAGATATTCTAAGACCATGGTATGCTCTAAAACATTCTAGTTTTATTTTATTATCCCAATCAAAACCATGCAGCATCCAACAAAACTTAGAAAAAAACCCCCACAACCCCCCCAAACAAGCTAACAGAAAAACCCCCAAACTCCAACAACAAAAACAAACAAACCACCAACCCCCTCCTCCCCCCCAAAAAACCTAAACCAAACTAAACAAAAGAAAAATATTGCCTGGTGTGAGCATATAGGAAACCCAGGAAGTTAGTACTTCCTTCAAAATTCTTATACTATCCTCACATAGAATTTGAATAATAGAATTATTAATGAAATAGTGACACCAACGAATACAATGCTAGCTGGCCATAATAAAAAAAAAAAAAAAGCTTTACAATTATGACAACAGGAAAACCATCCACTATAAAAGCTCACAAAAAATTACACGCCATTCTTTGGCTTCCACAGTTTTGCCTGACATTCATGTAAGCCTGAAGTGTCTGTACTTCCTTAATGATTGATGTAATAGAAAGCAACAGAAGGGCACTGCACTTTTTGGAGGTGAAACTGGCACTCCAGGTTCACACAAGTCAAGCCCAGGCAGGCTTCTCACCAGAGAAAGCTCATTTTCTGCTCAGGAACGTCGAAGGGGATCGAGCATTCTAATAAACGCACTGGTATGTCAGAAATCAGTTTTAATTAAGTAAAGGTAAGGAAAAAGATATGAAAGAAAATTTCCTACAAGCAGTAAAATTTCTCCTTGCACTGAATTATGTGCAAAAGAAAAATCTGTTCACTCATTTTTGCATGTGAGTTTGAAATGTTTTTTATTTCTGATGTAATAATGTAGAAAAGCAATGCCTCACTCCTAGCTCAGGTAATTTTGAAAAGTAGTACAGCCCTGTTTCAAAACGGTGTTAAGTTCAGTGTATTTAGTCATTTGAAAAAATGGATTATTCAGAATTTCCAGAACACCAGTTATTTTGCTATTCTTACGTATTATAAGTAACTAGAATCAGGAAGAGCTTAGAAACAGGTAGGGAGGAAAGGAGGAAAGTCAAGCAAGGCCTTCTCAGATAATAATACTAAAATACCTACCCTATATATGCGCACCTTTCAGGGTAACTAAAAAAAAAGCCCATTCTTCTAAACATTCCAGCTGCTAATTTTACAGTCAGTAGTTGAAGAAAATGACTTCTGAAAGTGATGGTATAGTACCTTCTAAATTCTACTACTGTTACTACTAAACAGTAATTAATTAACAATTAGGAGTTGACAGCACTACCAATTATTACAACAATAAATCTTGATACAATTTTTATTCTGTACTGTTCCTCTTCTGATCAACACTCAAGTATGAAAGAAAAAGCATAACATACATTTACTGAAATTATTTAAGGGATATGATAAAACAGAAGGAAAGGTTCTGATGCTGAATTTAAGGACAATTTAAATTCTGATTGTCTCAATATTTATTCAGCTATACTATTACTAACTCTGTTGGAGTTATTTGTAAACAAAATTTTGTAAAATCCTCTAAAGAACGTTAAATAATTTGGCATCAAAAGACTATCTATAGGAAAAGACAACTTAAAAAACCTCATATTTCAGTAATGACCTTACAAGTGAAATTGCACAGAACATCAGAAAAATAACATCACCTTTCGAAGTATGTTACTACCTGCAACAGCAGGTGCTTCTTATTTTTAGTCTGTTTCTCTTCTTTAAACAAGAAATAGTTTTAGTACCTTAACAAAACTCTTTAAAACATCTCCATCAAAGGCTTATTTAAGAAAGTATGGTCTATTAAAAGGGTATTTGTTCAGAGGAAGAGCTTCTTTGATTTGCTGTTTCTAAACAAACTAATAGAAAAACCCAAGTGGCAACAAAATACTTCTCCAGGTTCAACACACACCTGCATACTAGCATCAGGACAATATAATTGCATTCCTGCCAGCATTAATTCACAATATTTAACTAAAATTGCTTTGAACCCTTTTGATATTCAGGACTACCATGGTGTGCAAGTATGGTGAATGGATTACAAGAGAAATTAAGACTACCAGCAATAATGGTCCCCCTTCTCCAAGCATTTTCCCTGTCCCTCCAACAAGACTTTTCTATTCCCTACTCCTGTCTCTAAATACATGTACTAAAGCTATGTGAATTATCTCCCTCTCCATTCAGTTTGGATTTTTGCAAATTCTAATAGTCATTCCTTAATGCAGTGTCAGTGTGCTCATCCCTTACTCTACAACTCTGTTGTTGATTTGCAGAGAGAAGCAGAGAAATGCCTTGTAATCCTCCGCTAATTTCTTCTAGCTCTAAAGTTTTCCACTGCAGTCACCAGACTACCTAACAGCCTAGTCAAAATGAAGACAAACATCTTCTATGACAGAAAACCGTGGGGAAGGTGGCATGAATTAAAGAGCTTGAAAATAAACACCTTAAACAAACCACCTCAGTGGGAGGCTGAGATTGTCTGGCAATGAACTGCAGACAAGATGCTTAGAAAAGCCCTGTAACAAAGAAAAAGCTGCATATTGTTCGAGGGTTCCCATGTCAGCACCACCTCTGAAGCCAGAAACATTAATAACTTCTCTTTTGTTTTTATTCTTTCAGGGGAGGAGAAGAGAGTTGAAATCAAAACAAACAAATAAAAGTATATAAAGATGATTTATTTTCTTGTTAGTTGAAATTTGCCCATGCCAAGTACTAATGTACAATCCTCAGGTTGAAGGCTTCTTGGTTTTGTTAAGAAAGGGGCAATGGAGTTGTACAATTTGGTTGAATCATAAAAAGCGTAAGACACTCCTTACAGGAGGTTGTCCACTGCATCAGCTCAGCAGCCAAGCTTACCAGACTGATGAGGTAATTGCTTACATCTTTTCCTAACTAGATATCTCTTTTTCTTCCTTACACATTTGGAACTTTAATAAAATTGATTATCAATGAAATTTACCAGACTGACAGCTGTCAAAGATGCTCTCTGCACTGCCTTGATAAGCAGAAATTTACTATGAGCAGTCAAAAGTGTAAGTTTTTCTCCTGTTGTATCACTGGGGTCAAGACTGACTTCCCAGTAAGTACCGGCGTGTCACTCCAGTAGAGGATGAGACCCAAGTACTCTGAGAACCCTTGGTAATCTGACTTCAATGGAAAGAGATCTGGTGGACTGTGGAAGGAAGGCACAGGAGGTACAACATGCTCTAACATCCATCACTATAAATCACCAGTGGACTGAGACAGGGATGGATGACAGGAGGCAGGCTGTGCTGCAGTCACGTTGCAGCCTGAGGTAGTGTCTGCTGGGAATAGAACAGTTCATTCTCCATGTCCACGCAACAAATGGCCTTCTCCCTGCAGCCACCAGTTAAGATTATAAATCAGTATGTTTTGCAATATTAAAAGCCACTCCAGCTGCAAAGGAACCAGAATCATAAATTCTTTTCAATGCTCTTTTGAACAGCTTCAGACACTAGTGAAGCTTTCCTGGGAACACTAGACAGCTGTAAAATAGCTGCTTCAAATTTAAGTTCTATTATAGGAGATGGAAAAGACCTGTATGAACTATTCAATTAACAGATCAAGCCACCAAGACCCACAAGGAAAAAATTCAGCTCTTAACAAAAGGTTTTAACTGTTTCTTGAACCCTTATGTGATGTTTTTGAATTAAATAAAAATTCCGAGTTGAAGGACATCTCCCCGTTGCGATTAATGCATGTCAAGTTAACAGTGGGGGTAGAGTTTGAGGTATTTCTCAGAAGGATGGCCCTGCTAACAAAAGGTCTGAGAAACCCACACACTAACTCTTCCTCAAACAGGCATGAAAAAGGTCATTGCTAATCTGTTTCTTTTCTCGTATGAAATCAATGGCTTTTAATCTCCAGTTGATCACTTAATTTACAAAAAAAGGAAATCAGACTATTTTTTCTATAACTCAACAGCAGCTATAGTTACCCATGCAAATTACCTCTCTGCTGTTCATCAGACCTGTCTATTTAAGAGCAGGTTTGGAGTGGAATGGGAAAGCATCATTGTAGCATCTGCCATGACCAGTAAAGGAGCTTCACGATTCTCTGGCAAACGATGATCAATAGCTGCAATTATTGCTCAGTGGTTTCACTGAGACTTGCTTGGGCTCTGCATGTGAGAGGAATGCCATCAGCAAAAACCCACTCTTCTCTAAATCCAGTTATGTTCAATGTGAGCAAAGAAGGGAGCCTACCAGCTAGCACATTGTCTGGAATGGTGGACATGGAGAGAGTAACAAGCTGTAATGTGTTTCTGCAAGGCAGGACCCATAACAAGTCGAGCAGAGCTAGGACTGGATGATCCAGATGGGTCCCTTCTAACTCAGCATATTCTATGATTCTATCCTTTTCTGCTTTTCACATGAAGTCTGGACATGGCCCTAGTCTCCAGCACAAGCAATGTGCTTGTACTTAGGACTTGTTTTCTGTCCAGGTATAAAAGGACCAGCTTCTTTCCTTCAGGTTTAAAGCCCAGTATGAAAAAGAACTGTCATAAAGCAGCTTGAAAAAGCACTGCACAGTAAGTACTTTTAGCCCACTATCAATAATGGCAAAGCTTATCTTAAAGATTATTAAGTACCAAAGTTACTTTTGGTCCCAGTTTCAAATAAGAGAGTGAATATTCTGCACTGGCTAGGATCAAAGGCCTCAAGGTCCATTTCCAGCTCAGTCACAGACTGCATAACAGTCCTGACACACATTTCTTTGCTCAATTCACATTTATTTTTACTTTTTTGTACTTCAAACCTTCTTCTGCTTGCTGTGCATAAAATTAGATTCCTGAGGCTACACTGTATTTGATGGTGCAATTAAATATCTACAGACAGTGAGATGTGAGCATAACTGTACTCCGAGATCTTCCCATAAACACACTTTTATTTTCACAGCTCCAACAGAAACAAAGTGCCTTTTGCCTTCCTTATTACCATAGTGGAAGGCTGCAATGAGGTCTGCCCGGAGCTTTTCCTTTTCCAGGCTGAGAGAATGGCTGTGCCATTCAGCTTCACGCCATCTGCAAACTCGCTGAGGGTGTGCTGGACCACGCTCTCTGCTGCTGATATATCGAGGAGCACCAGCTCCAGGACAGAGCCCTGAGGGACACCATCCATCAGCAGCCTCAGCCTGGACACAGAGCCACTGACCACAGCTCTCTGGCTGCATCAGGGTACCAGATAACAAAGAACTCAAAGAACTGTTGTATACTGTAAGGTATACAACACTGAGGAGAAAACACAAGAGAATGTGTGCAACTCCAGTCACTGCATGCATCCAAATATTCAATCATCCACAAGTGCTTGGAGCCACTAAAACACAGTGATCAGGGTGGGTGGGGAAGATGACACCCAAAACCACCACTACCACCCTGAAAATAAAAAAAGAAGCACTCGGTCTGAGTTCACTGTCATATTCCTGGCAAAATATCTGCTGAAGCACTGCAGAGAATTTTACAGGCCTGGAGGAGACACTGAAGAAATACAAACATATCAATGAATACCAGCAGTGAGAGATAAACAGTTTCAAATGCTTCGTACAACTAGAGCCACTTTGCAGCCAGATTCATTGCCAAGATGAAGACTTGGAAGGCTTCTGTCAGACTATTTCCAATTACAGTGTTTTATGAAAACACAGGGCATACAGTATGCCTTGATGAGAAAAACCAGTGTATATATAGGCTCATCATCCTCAAGCAGAGAGCACTGAGGTAAGTACTAGTTGTTATGGATACGTCTGCATAAGTAATGGGTGTTATTGCATCTAACCTTCGGGTTTCATTTATTTTATATTGGAGGGTGGGGGTGTGTGTAGAGAGATTTATGGCTTATGTTATAAACTTTCATCCGCCACAAAATCCTGAAGTGTTCTTACACTGACTGAAAAAACACCTTCAAGCAATGAGTTTAATGTAAATTCAGAGGAATCAAATATCTTTAGACGACTTAGAAAAATGCACTGCTGATTGTTCTTTTAATCAGTGTATTGCTCAGAAATTCTTTGATAAACAATGTTGCTCACTGAGTATGCACAATTAAATGTGAATAGATTTCATGACACAACAGATACGCAACTCATTTTTGTGTTCCTTGTGCCAACTGACCTCTCAGGCCAAGGATTGTTTTTCTGATGACCGATGCTATATTACCATAAAAAACCCCACCCAACCATCTTTGATGGCTTCACAGTTACTACATGAGGCATACACAGGCTAGAAATACCGTCATATTCTATAAACTTTTCTTTGTATGCATGCAAGACAGGAAGAAAGATTCTAAGGACCAGAAAAAACAACTATCAGACAAAATTCCAAATCAGTTTTGGTACTGATACGTGGTAATACAAACTGAACATCTGAAACCAGGTGTGTGGGTTTAGAGTTTTTTTATGTTGAGTTTTTAAAAATAATTTTTAATTTTAATATTTTAATATATTTTTATTTATTATTTATTTTTAATATATTTTTTATTTAACAGAATGTTACTAATTAGAGCTAGTCTGTGTTCTAGGCCTTTCTGTTGAGTAAACCTGACAGCTCCTGAAAAAGTTAATGTGTTTTGTATTTTTAAATAAAAAACACAACTTGCTTTGTCCTATTTAGTTTAATAATAATAAAGACAAATAATTATATGTACATAAAAATATATGTATACATACTTATATACACATACATATATATACACACACACTCCTCTCCTTCTCACTTGTCAGCAGTCCCTAAAGGCAGTTTGTGTTCACTCTCACTTTTGGCCAGAGAAACAAGAGAGAAAGCTTTCAGGTCTCCCTCCCCAGAGACTTCAGCAGCCTATCTAAAGAGTTGCAAGGAAATAATCTTTCAAACTCTTCAACAAACAGCCTCTGGTAAACTTAAAGAATTCTTAGACTTTTGTTTCTTTACAGTCTCATTACAAATATCTACTATGCTAAAATAATTAACCATTTTCAGCGATTGTAATCTTGCCAAATTTGAACAGTGTTCACTAAAAAGAATCCACACAGTTATTCCTAATTTTCTTTAAAAGCCACATGAAACTTCTGATTAAAACTCACAAACAAAGAATGTGTGCAAAAGGTGACAGCACAAAAAACGCCAGTCCAAATGGTTTAGATGTGGAAAGGATATAATTAAAATCCCTTTTGAAATAGAAAATGGAAGTTCATTGAGAGGTCTTACCACAATTTCTTTACAGATCTTGGTAGCTTGATGTTTTAAGTTATCTGCTGAACAAGCATAGAAAGAAGGAACTATCATAAACAAAAAGCCTTACTGACAAAACAAGAGAATCTTGACAACATAAACAGAAGGAGATACTATCTAGCATAACCTTTCTTTCTTCTGCTCTTCTAAGTATTTCTTTAACCCCTTTCCTTTACTTTGAAACAAGAGTAGAGGTACAACCTGCCAGGTAACTTTTGCATCTTATCTATTCAATCAATGCCAACCTCTGAAAGGGAAAAGTTCAGAATTTCCCAGCTTAGTGGGTACCATCTGACACATCAGCATTTTATTTCCTGTTCCATTTTTCCAAATTTGCTTCAACTTTTTGATTGTTCCTTGACTTTGTTTTTTGTAAGACCCACAATGTCAGCTACCTCCATGCACACCACTGGACATGCTTTGCAGCAGAGAGTTGACAAATAGCATCAGTACAAATCAAAAGGACAGGCAGTTCTTAGAAGCACATATTTACTTGTCTCATCTCATCTCATGATTACTTTGTCATCACAATCAGCTGCACTATTACTTCTGCAATATCAGGATCAGCTGAACTCCTTGTAATGTAAATCCTGCTGTTTTTAAAGCTTTAATGATGTTCACAAATAATTTGCTGCAGAATGCAATTTACCACAATCCACCTATATATGGAAAGGATGACTGAAATGAAATAATGAAAGGAAACACAGGGAAGAAATTAAAATCAACCTAATATGGAAGTTACTTGAATGGGGTTTTTAGCTTCATGAATAGATTTAGCTAGGAACTATACTATATCTGTAATTCCAAAATTATGGCACATTCTTCAGAAAAGAACTAAAATTCAGCATATCACATAAGTCAGCCAGTCAAATCTGTAGCGAAGAAAGATTTTTGTTTTCCAAACATCATTGCTTCAGTTAATAAAGAAGGATTTTAACAGCTAGTTTAGTTGTATCTTTTAACAACTCACTTATTTTTATATTTTGACCTCACACACGCAAAACCTATAAAATTGTGTTTAAAATGCATACAGCTCCTAAAACTAGCTAAAGAGCATTTAGAAATTATAATTTAAAGATGCCAGCCTACGGAAACAAACAGAACTTCTGGAAACACCAGTTTCAAAAGACTTGCATTTTCCATGTGCAATAAATTCTTCAACTCTTCTTCATGGTGAACAGCATGGAGGTTTCCCACGTTCTCAGCAATATCAGGCCACGCCATAAAGAACTTTTTACTTAATTGGATAAGCAGCAGCGTTTCTTCCTCCTTCCCCCAGCCACATTTGACAACTGCTTCTGGGAGAAATCCCAGTTTCAGGAATTGGTACATTCAGCATGACTGCTGCACTCTCACTATGCCTGAACTTCATGGACCCCATGAGCTACTGGCATTTGGCTCCAAGTTCGACCAGAAAATACTGCTGTATGTGAGAACTGCTCTAACTCTTATTTATTTTACCCACTCTGGCATGTTCTCTGTCTGTCCCATTCTCCCCGCTCCAACCTGCTTGTAACAGCTATGCAGCAATTTAAATTCAGAGGAAATCTGAAGATCACAAAAAAATTATCTCCACTAAAAAAATTCAGGTCAGTATTTGACCTGCCAAACAAACAGGCTCTTTCACCAAAAGACAAACCAGACGTTTGAACTCTCAAGCACTGCCAGGACAGAGAGCAGCTCGCCTGTTCAGATGAGCAGCCAGTCTTTTGAGACCTTAGAGATAAACCAGACAAAATGCTGGACAGGAACAAAACGTACAGTAACAGTATACAAAAGCTGGAGTCTAGGATAAGAACACAAATGGGGGGGCGGGGGGGGGAAGTGATTTTGGAAAGCCAAGTTTAACTCATAAAACTAAATTTGAAGTGTGAGATTTTTGACCTTCACTCTTTGTGACTTCTGGGAATCTCAGAGTACACCATACCAACTCAAGAATACAGAACAAATAATGAAAAAAACTGTTTGTGCTCTGATACTTTCCACATCACTAGTTTGGAATGGATTTATTATGCAAATTTCATTTCTAGCATGCTATACATAGGAGTCAATTTCTGATTGTTAAACCGTCTCCATCTTTGTTGCTGTTTCCTGCCTAGTGTGTGAGAGAGTAAGCAGTACTGCCAAAACCAAAATGAACTCAGAAAATAAAAGACATAAGGAAGGCAGAAGAATTTACAAAAGCATTTCCTAGGTAATTTAGATAGTTATTAAGATTGATTTGTTTTATATGCTGTAGCCTCTGGCATAAGCTTAGAAGAACAAACGGCTTGATCTTGCAACCTTTCTTCACATAGCTTAATCTTACTGCCTTTGAGGAGTGATATGATATTATGAGACATGATAAGAGGGCAAAGAATGGAGAAACTGAGATCAAACAAGTTAGATTAACAGATACCAAAGTGAAAATAGTGTTAGAACAACTAAGTCTATCCGGTTAAAAACTAGGTGTGAATAGGACTCACAATATTTATTTTAAAAATTCTTGTAATGCATTGCACTCCTCTTTTGGGCTGTTAGGCCATGATGATGGCACTGGCAGCAGAACACAGAAGACGAAGTTACAGAACCCTCTTATCAGATGATTCTCTGAAATAATCACAGACACAGGCTGCCCTGGGAAATCAGGCACTGCCTTCCACTACCTGCAAGCACAGCACATTGCCAAGGGTAGTAAAAGTTCAACTCCTGCAATAGCTGCTGCAGTGGAAAGAAGGTAGACTGCACTGGGCCACAGTTACAGAAAAAGAGCACAGATTTTACTTTTCAAAATACTAGTGCTGTCATGGAAAATGACTCTAAGGTCAGAACTCTCCAGGAAAGTAGTCAAAAATGAAAGCAATTAATTTGTCATTACTCAGTTTATCAGCCAGAATAAAATGAAGTGTGCAAGAACTGTACCTTATGAAGCCTCAGATAAATGGTAATTTGCTCTGTGAAAAGTTCATGAGGCAAAAACAAGACCTTTGATACACAATAAAGCGTGGCTAAGAGAGGACAAGGGTGGCAGTGCCTCTTCTATGTCAGAATTCAAAGTTTCAATTAAGATGAAAGTTAAATTTTTTATGTCTGCTTATGTTTGTGCTGTGTGAAAGGTGATGCAGATGAAAACTTGCAAGAAAATGGCAGCATGACATTATTAAAGAACAGGAAACCAGCAGCCCAAAAAATAACATCAAGAAAATGATCACGAGAGACAGCAGTGGGCTAATGCAAGCCCTGGGACATATGAGTGTACTCATGTGTCTTGTGAGCTCATCAGCTATCATGACCTTGATTTTTGTGCAAGGTGTCAAGTTTTGTCTCACTTTCATATTTTCCACTAATTTCCCACTTCCTACGTATTCAACAGAACTACTTATTGGGGAGAGACTCCATATATTCAAACCCCTCCACATGGTTCAGGATAGCAGCATATCACAGCTGCCTAAACTCCTGGCATGGCCTTACACCTTTCAGTACAGGATTATGACATGTTTCAGCAAAGCATTTCTGAGTTTAAATGGTTTGTCTCAAGGCTCTCAGTAGGGAACTGCAGGGTTTCATGAATCATTGCAAAGATGGAAATACCTGCTGTCAACAAACAATCAGACCGCAACTGTTCCACATAAAACCAGAGGACAGATGTATCCGGAACGGTCCCACTTTGCATTGCTTTACCAGTGGCTCAGAAAGCAAACAGCTGTGGAAGTCACAAGACCACACACCCTTGGATGAATAAAATGTTTTCACTATGATTGCTTACATGTTCTTTTCAAAGTTCACTTCCATTTTCACTGTTAGGGCCGCTGATTTGATTTCCATCAGACATCTTGCTATCTATGTCCCGCTCCACATCCACATGACACAGGCTTAACTTCCACATAGCCAAAATATGCCATATAAATAATAGCTCGCTCCAGCTTGTTTCTTTTCATTATAGCTGCAAACAGATATGTTCCACCTATCTCTGTTTGCACTGGACATTGCCTGAGAGACTGGAGAGCACCAAAGCAGAGGAACTCCCCAGAGACCACGAGCAAGGATGTCTCCATGGTGACAGCATGTTTTAGATGTGTTAAACATGATTAATGCATATTATTTTAGAAGTAGGATGAAAACAAAGACATCACCATGATAGGGAGAGAGAAGTGAGGTATTTCAATAATTCTTAGTAACTTTAAAAATACATACTAATTAGGCTGCACTAAGAATCAACAGAAATGCATCTGAAGGAGGGTCAGGAAAAACAGGCACTTCTAGTTTTCATGGGAAACTGGTGATGATGTTTTGACAAGATAGGCACTTAGGTGCTTTGTTAATCAGCTTTTGAAACATGAATTTTAACACTTTGGAGCAAAAATATTGTTTTAATGAACACAACAATGAGAGATGATGACTTCATGTGATTACCCATTTTCCTTTGGTATAGTTCAAAAAGCATACATGTGATACAGACCTAGATAGCTAGAGTATATCCCAGAGGTAACTTCTTCATGAAAGCATCTTATGGGGAATAAGTGCCAACATCCTGTGTTCTATTAGCAGAGAATGGCAAGCACTACTCTATGCAGCTGCTGGGTTTTTTTCCTGGGTTTTGTTTCACACTCTTCCTCCTCCTTTCCTCCTTATATTCCTTGATTTTTTTCTTTTATGGTTCATATGTTAGGTACTATAGAAGTCTCAAAACTGTAGCCAAAACTCTGAATCCCAGAGTAATGCAAAATACTATTGAGAAAAAAAAAATTCTCTGTAGTTCTTCCATAACTTTATATATATACATATTTAGAAAGTTTTAAATATGAAAAAACTTCATTAACCCTTCTCCAAAGTCATGCAGAGGTAATATTACATGAAGTAGTTTTCCTCCTTTATATGGAGTTTCTTTTAAGGTTAATACCTCAAATACCTGAAGTGAAGACTTCAGCAGTGAACAAACACAACCAGTTCTACAAACACCATCTGTTCTCCTCAGGAATGAGAAAACCTTTAAGGGTGCTCAACAGACTTAATTTTTAAGAATCATGATGAAGAGATAACCCACTGTCTGTACAGAGTATTCTTAGGAGGAGATGAAATCTCTGTTCTAGACAGATTACAGAGAAATGCACATTATAAACCACATAGTTGTAATTTAATGGAACTAGGAGCCACATCACAGATACAACATGATGCTTCTCACTATGTGAATAAAGTAACTGGTTTCATCTCTTGGAAAAGAATGTAGTTACATAAATACATTATACGGCACCCAAGGTTAAAACCATCTCCATTTCTAAAGTAGGACATTCTCAAACAGTTACAACTTTCTTGCCAGCATTTCTTTCAAAAACACTGCTCTAAATCAGCACTCAAGACTCCATATTGAATCAGGGCAGACAGCTGTTAAAAGGACACAAGGTAAGACAATTAGACATTTGCTGTACAAGCCACAGAAGAAAGCAACAACAAAAACTACTTTTACTCACAGATCCCTTTGTTTACTTCCCCATTCTCATCCACTAGCATTACAACTTCACATTTTCAGGCTGAGCTGCAATGCACCCAAGACAATATCACAGTATTGAAGTAAATTTATAGCTTTTATTCTGTTGTATTACATGATACGGGACAAAATAACACAAACATTTATATCCTGGAGATGATGTTACAGAAGTGAAGCTATGGTAACAGATGAATAAAGTCTTTCTTTCCATTTAAGTAATCCCATACCTGCTACTTTGACACAGAAAAATTCTAGCAAACCTATCACCTAAAAAATTAACTCTCTGCCAGCAGTCTGGTTTGAAACACACAAGTCAGCAAATGCTTTTTTATCCGCCTGGGATCATGCCTCAGGAGACTAATATAGCTATTAAGTCTCTCTTCAGGTGCCCGAGGAAGTAAGAAATTCAAATGGCTTTTCAAGAAGAACAAACACATACTCCAAACCTATTAAAACAATTTAGTGAGCACTAAATACAGTAATTCCCTGTTGCAATTATATTAATGATGGTGCAAGGAAACTTCACATCAAGAAGTCTCAGAAAAGTTTAATAGTTAAATATGGTGGAAGGTTACTAAAGGCAATCTGCATTTATTTTATTTAAACCAGCTGCATAAAGGTTCTGAAGGAATAAGATACAGTTATTACCATTAGTAATACTAGAAGTTTCTCAGATTCAATTTGTAGCCATTTTAAACTGAAACATTTGCACTCCAGAGCCCAATAGAAGATGTAATTATCATAGTTTAGTTTTATTTATTTATTTATTTAAAGTCATCCAGCTTTCTGGTGAAAGTTAACATTTTTAAAGAGAATATTTTCAAGTAAAACATGAATGTATTTTCCCCTCAAGAGTAAAACTATCGGCACAGCAGGTTTTAATCAAGTAGTTTACATTCCCCTGCCCAGAACTCTCCAACTTACAAGCGTCACAAATAATATCTCTTTTCAGATATCAACAGGCTAAGAAATGCCAGTTTTAATTACAAACTCTATGAAGTTGACAAACACATTCATAGTAACAACCACTCCTTACCCCCATGAACTCTCATAAACCCAGGCTAAACCTAATGGATTCAGCTCTCCTGTAACCATACTCTAGCAGTTGTCAAGTGGGTGTTCTGCAAATTCTTTTTTTTCAAAACTAATTAAACAGCATCAATCTAGCAAGTAATTGCAATCTACAGATTCTACAATAACCTGAATGAGGGAAATGTAAATTGCAAAGTGATAGCCCTATTATCAAATTAAGAAATACTATAACCAGTAATCTCACTTTGCAGACCTCCAGCAATTATATAGGAAAAGCCACCATTTGTTTCCAAGCTGTGTGTCAAGTGTGGGCAGCATAGTTGTATAACAGAACTTCATAGCCCTCGAAATTCACTAAACACCAAACTGCACATTCATTCATTATCACCTCTCAAAAGAACCTCCTCAGCTACTTATAGAGTGGTCTTTCTAGAATAAAACATCTCTGGCCTGAACCCACAACTTGATCTTCTAAGTTGAGTTTTGGGGTTAGACAGTTTTATGTGCAGAATGAAAAGCCAAACCAATTTCCATTAGATTTGCTGTACGTCACTTACACCTTCTGTCCCCAGTGTTTCACAGTACCACCTCTGCTGTCCTCAGACTCTTCCCTGCCAGTGTCAATGAATGCACTGCAAATCCCACGTATGCTATCCTCAGTTTTTACACATATCCCAGGACATCCCATTGCTTTAAATATGCAATCCTATGCTTGTTACAGGCCAGGAAGAAACAACTTTGTTTGAGCTCCATCCACATCAACCAACTGCCAAATAAAGGGAAATTCCACAGTTCTCCCTCTCACTTACTCTGCAGAGGCAATAATCCCCCCAGCCCCAAAAGCTGCATAAAGTTTCTGGAAACCTATTATCATTGATATTTTAACTCCACTGTGGAATTGTAGCATGTATCTGCCAACACATTCAAAAGCTATTAGAATGAGGTACAGTGGCATTTAAAACTTTGTTCTGAGCAAACCTAAGAAAATAACCAACTTCTGTCATCTTCCAGGAAGGGCTGGGTAAAGGTTACTGTAATGATTTGCCTGCCTGTATTAAAAAAAATAAATAAATACCAAAAATGAATTGTTAAGCATGTTACTACCCCCATGGTGTATTTATTTCCTCTAGCCATAAGCTTTGTAGAGAACGAAGAAGCAATGGTGACTTGACATAATGTGGCTTTCCTTCTTCTACTCCCCCATGACCTATTGTAGCATAATTGTAAAGACAAAAGGAGCAACATTCAAGATCTTAAAACCAGCAATAGCCTGCTCTGGCAGCCTCTACTTTCCTAAGCATGTTTGCAGCAGCATGACTGCCATCCTGGGAAGGGTTTTCCATATGTCTACTGTACTGCGGAAGCCACCCTACCTAGCAGTGCACACACAGTAGCACTCTATTTTTCAGCATGGTACAGGTGCAGATCACTCTTCCTGTTTTAAGCCAACAGAACAAAATGTTCAGACACACTAAAATTGAGAAATTGCTCCAGCTATTATCTGTTTTCAGTCATTTTCTCTCGCTGTCCTCATATACCTCTGCTTCACTTCCTGTAACTACAGAACAAACACCTAATGACAAAGAAATGCTACTTGGTTGCACATCACTTGCGATAACTCAGCCTCTTGGTGCTGGGATGTGAAACTGCTGGTGGGGGACAAACACTGGACACACATGTCCAAGTTATAAAGTTGCATATGAGTCCAACAGCCCTGGCACACTCCCAGCTGTGTTGGGTTACAGAATGACATGGGAAGCCACCAAACTGCTACTGAGACACCAATCACCAAGAAATTTCAAAATAGAACTGGGCAAAGGATGGAAGCTGAACATCTACACTATGTCAAGGGTTATGGGGTATTTATGCTACAGGCTGTAGCTGGCTTTTTTTCCATTTTGCCTCTCTTACTTCAGCTATAGAAGCAATACAGTAAGCAAAAAATACCAAGCTCTTTCTGATAACCTTAGGTAAGTGATGAAAGCTGTGAGATGAGGGATCATGACTCAAGTTTTAAAATTCAGGTCTTGCCTATTCTATCAGACCACAGTGACAAAGACCTAGTGGAACAACAAAATTGCAATATAAAGCAGCAGCCGAGTGAATTACAATTAAACAGTGTTTCATTGCTTTCTTCTTCTTTCTGAATCTAATCCCTAATCAACATTTTGGGAAAGTCATCTCTGTTAACAGTTCAAAAATTACTTCCTGAGGTGAAGAACAAGATCTTACAGTCAAAATTTGAGTCCCATAACACGCTCTCCCATTAGGACTGTACCTAATATCATCCAACACTATGAGGTAGCAAAAGCAATTACATTTAAAATAAGATACCTGGAAGACTAATTATTCCGCCTAACTCTCAAGGCAAACCCCTTTATGTTCTCAATTAAGAACCTGAGGCAGGGAACACTTAAAACTATGTTTAATCATTTCTTTAACATTCAATACTTCAAAATCTATGATATGTACTACAGTATTAAAACTGCAATTGAACTGAATAGTTCATAAAATGAAACATTCAGAACAAGCCAGGGTTTCTTTTCTCTTCTGCTGGTTTGCTACATACTGATTCTGGCAATGCTGCTCAATAGCAAAGTGAATATAAAGAGACTGTTGCAGAGAATCACTCTACCTGGCAATACATATGAATGAATCCTCTATTGCTTTCATTTGAAATCTGATTAAAACACTAAATTTTGATGATTTATTACATTCCTTCACAGGATTTTTCTGGCCAGAACTACTGATGTGCAGTTGTTTGCCAGAACTGAAGGTCTAAGTTAGTTCAACAGGGATGCTTCAGATCCTTCTAACAAACTAATTTTTATCTGTAAACAGTTATTGTTTCAGGTACTGTCAAACAAAATTCAGGCTTGTGGTCTAAGTAAGTTTGTTTAGAACACAGACTAATGGATATTTCCACGTCTGGTCAATTAAATTTTTCTCTTGAGTCTGCAGATAACAACTTACAAAGTCTCTTAGCTGAGGTTAAATTGTCTCTTATAATCCATATGATGTAATCCCCATCATTACCTTCTCTCAGCAAAACAAAGATGCCAACATGAAAGAAAGCACAGAAGTACAGGGAAGATAAGAAAAAGATCATCCAGTGAGACATGGCTCCTGGAAGTTAGAAAACCATGGTTCAATCCTGATCTGCCCATTCTAAACTTGCATTTTCCCTGCTTCACAAAGGTCCTAAATGACAACTATGTCATTCAAAACACTCAGAATTTATAAGAGGATGGATGGAGAAGAAACTTATACAAGAAACTGCTGTTAGGAGACAAATATGTTTGGTCTACTTTGCTCTACTCTTGGCTATATCTTCATAGCATGTTTTTTTCACATGCAACATGCTCACACTTTCCCTCAAAAAAAGGGAGAACAGCAGGACACAGCAGAGATACTGAATAGAGAAATGGGGGGAGTTGAGAGATCAAATGGAGTTTCCTCATACTGCCCTCTGACCTGCTCTGTGGCAGACACTTGGCTTGCTTTTTTTCTTTTTGAACACAGATAAATCTGGATATATTCAACAGGAAATGCAATGCTGTTTTCAGCATCAGCAGCACCCAAATCCCAAATTTCCCCTTTAGCTCTAAAGGATATCTTTGGTTTAAGGTTAAAAGCCAACAGACAGAGAAAGACAAAGCTCTGTTTATTAAAGCAATAAAAATATACTAAGTCTGCATGTCATACTCCAGTATAGGCATTTAAACAGCGTTTTGCTACTTTAAAAAAAGTACTACTGGCAGCAATTGTACCCCAAGAGAAAACAGTGCAACGTTGTCACCACTTAGCTCACACACCACCAAAGACATCTCTATCAGTTTGGATGCATTCTTCCAAATAACTGTCAGAAGTTACTCTGTTTAGTACATGAGAAGTAGTGGGGATACAAACAATTATCATGTACAGCCTACGTAGTCTATTTCTGTTGTGCTTTTTTTTGTACTGGCCTTCTACTACCAGTGGTACTCACACTGGAAGCCCAGCATCAAAATCACAATGTTTACAATCTCATTTATTCTCAGGCAGTGCACAGAACCTCTTCAAGGAGAGGCTGATTTCATTTGGAGCAGCCACCTAAAAGACATTGCTTATTCTAGAGTTCTAACAGCAGCAATAAAGAATATACAAACATAAAGCTCAAAGATTTTTGTGAACATGCTAAGTTTAAAGAACCCTACTTATTTCTATCATTTAAAATTTTAAATGCAGCATAAAGAGAACAATATAACTCTGATATTTCTGCTCTGAATTTGGGTTAGTTGAAACCAGCCAATGTATTTAAAATTTGAAAGTGGAAGGAGAAAAAGAAAAGGAGTGAGGAAACATGTGATGTGCTTTCCTTTGTAAAAAACAGAAAACAGAAAAATGAGAGAATGTTAAGAGACAGTTAATGTCATCCTGGCCAGGGAGAAAAGATTGGAACAGGCCTTTCAGAAGTACAGAAAAGAATAACTAAGATGAGAAAATTCTGTTCTTGTACAGCCATAAATTAGCTAAACACAAAATAGTTCATGTTTTTCTAACTTCAGACTTTTGAGCTGCATCTTTCCAAGAAGGGAAGAGGATCATCTTGTTCCCAGAGATGAGTCCCTGATGTTATCAACCCTCAGCAAGGAAGGAAAATTTGCACTAGCTACAACACCCTAGGTCCAAGGGCTGGAGCTTCCACGTGATCTGCCTTATATGCCCGAAAGTCTGGGATTCCAAAACTGCATGAAGCAGACAGGGCCAAAAAATCCAACAGGCTGTCAATGCTTACCCATCTCATATCCTTTCAAAAAGGGCAGATCAACTATGTAACAGTGGTCTTGCTAGTGGAAATAATCAGAACAAACTATTGGTTCTGGACTTGCAAATCTATTTTACTCTTTGAGTCAGCAGGATCAAGGCGGTCATGAAGTACCTTGTGGGTTAAATCTAATTTACCTTGTTCTACATTTCTGCCCCCTGTGCCCTGCCATGCTGATTTGGGCAGGCTGCTGTATGCTCTAGAGCTGAGCAGAACTAAAGCTACCAGGACTTCATTACACACTGCTATCACTGCACTGTAGCAACTCCATTCCCCATCTTCCATCACCACTTCCCAGCCCTGATGCCTTGATAGTTTCAGCAACACCTTCACGGCAGGGATGGGATGTCTTGGGGTAAAACTCATTTATCTTCACAGGATGACACACTAACAGGAGACACGAGGTTTCTTTGCAGCTCAGTTTGTACAGGGTACAACTCCTCCAACTAAAAACAGCAATATGAAGGTGCAAAGGGTACAAATACTGCAACTGTGATTATGTGAAGTATTAGTCTGGGACAAAATTCACAGTTGGTTGCTTTTGTCCAGGAGAAAACCACAAAATTCCATTCACTGGGGATTTTACATTTGGCAATCCATGCTTGCACAGTTTCAGTGTAGGTTTGCAAAACATTTTGAAATGTTTCTATCTATAGTGTAACCAGACTTTTATAACATCGCTTTAATCAGAAGACCATACTTCTGCATACTAATTTTTATTGCCAGTTTTACTTACATACATAAAACAAAAATGCCACCAAAGCCCAATGAAAACATGTATGAAATTTCCCTATGAAGGTCATTGTGCAATGAAAAAGGGTTATAAATGACACAGTCCATCAACATTTAAAGCCTGCAAATAAGAACAATTAAGATCAACTACAAAAGGGAAGTTAAACAAAAATCACAGGGAAAGGAATCACACCTTCAGTTGATTTAAGAGGGCAGTAGAAACCCTGGCATGTGATTTACTGGCAGAAACTAAACACTCTAGTGTGGGCTAGTTGTAAAGAAAAAATATTGTCATTTTTTTTCTAGTTTGAAGTCTAGTGCGCTGAATCTTAAGAAAGTACAGGTTCACCCAAAGTGCAGGCTTCTTTTGATGTTAAAGGGGGAAAAATTAGCCTCCTCCATATCTTCTATATTAAAAGTTCATTAAAGAAAGGCTAAACATTTCATTCACTGGGATGGTTCTGGTTTTTGTCATTTTTGCATAGTTAACAAGATCATAATTCACATAGGTCACACATTGTAAATACCCTCACTATATTGTTTTCCTTTCCTCTATAATTAGACCACCTTTTGTTACCAAGAATCCTATAAACTGTTTAACTGTGAATGGTTGTAAACTGCTCGTATTAAAAATTAGGCATCTCCCCCTCCCAACTTTGTGCAATGAGAATTGCATCCAATCCCCACCCCCCAACTATGGCATATAAAATCAACATTACATCTCTGACACTTCTTTCTGCAGGGGTTTGACCCACATTACATCATCTGCACACTTTATACAGCTTCTTTTTCTCCATCCACACAAATTACTCTTGCCTAGGCATCTACCAACAAAGGGAGACATACAAGCTTACTGACAGCAGAACAGATCCAAGCAGTTTTGCTGCTGTGGAAAATAAAATCACTCAATCTTTACCAGAGCTGCTGGAAGAACACCACAGCAGCTATTCCAGTGGCTTCTTGGAAGCAAATGCAAAAAGGTGCCCAAGTCCTGCCTGCTCAACAGCACACATCAGCAGCCAGGGAATCCAAAAGAAAAGACAAGGTTTCCCAAGAACCACATGTTTCTCAGTGTTGCTCTGCTCTTTCTTCTGCTATTTTTTTTAACAATTTTTTTTTTTTAGATTAAGGTGCTTTCCTTGATCAGAAACAAAGTTAGTACTTCAGGGAATTATGGCCCCATTTCTGAATGACCTGAGCCACTGCTGCCCCCCACAGGTATTTCCAAGGTTTTATTCAGTGTGTTTGCTTCCTACTTATATAGTCATCCTCTACTCCTTGAAATCAAGCAGCAGCAGCCACAACACTCTATTTTTGTATTACAAGTTACAGTGCATATTTGTTGGAGTAAGTAGAGTCACGAGACCTAGGCAAAATTATTTAACTTATGGACATTAAAACCCCATGAACTGACAAGGTTCACTGAAGCCATTAGTAGGATTAATAGAGCCTAGCAGTGAATTTTCAAGGAGGCTCCTTATGAAGGGTACAGTCCTCTTATGCACACAGATTTTGTACAAAGGACAGTCTGAACTGCTTAAAGCTGTCGTAATCTGAAGTGTTTTCTATGGTGCCAGTTGTGATCAATAGGCAACAACAGGCTCACAAAAATTCTCAGAAAGCTGCTGTTCTTACCCTCAGGCCAAATGGACAAGAATAGGGAATGTGTGTGTCCCACTTTAGGAAACACAGCACCTCCAGGTTATTTTTTTTTTTTCCTACCTCATCTGAAAAGAAAAGAGAAAGGGAAGAAAAGACAAAACTGTGGAAGAAATCTGTGTGGATGACCCCATCATTCACCCACCTATCAGAGATTAAATTATTTTCCTGCAGTTAAACATAGGTTTGGAGTTTTAATTGCGATTTTGACAACAGCTGCTGTTTGACATATTCTGCATAAATTCTGATGCTGTGAGTAAATGTTTTCCAACAGTGAACTCTCATCCACTATTTAATGGTAGTCTTAAAAACCCCATATTTCTGCCCAAAAGGATGGATTTTGAATTAACAAAGCATAGTCATTATATTCCAAAGAAAAATACACTTGAAGAAGCGACTTCAGCTCTCTTAGATTTCAGGTCACTTGGTCAAGGAGATAATGAATTTCCACAGCTCATCAGGAAGAACTGCAGGGTTGCAGTCTGCTTTTCTTTTTCCTGGTGGCACTGCTAATGCTACAGCTGAAACAGCTATAAAGGAAGGTGAAGACAGACAGGATTGCACAATGGAAGATGGATCTGAATGCCCATAATTAGGCAGGGGGGGAACCCAACTGAAACCACCCAAACCTGAAGAATCTTTCAGATGAAACAGTAATATTACTCAGAACAGAAAATAGCATTAATAGATCAAAAAAGATGCTAAATCCTTGAGGGGGTTATAGTCTCAATTAAGTAGTATAGAACCAGCATAAATTTTCAGTAAGTACATCTATGCTCTGTTAATTTGCTCAGGACTTTGCCATAACAGAACACACAGAGGGAAAAGCCACAGAGATTTGCATTGTATTTAGCTGGCTGCTTCCCAGCACATTTCACTGAAGGAGTCAAACAGCTCCCATGACCACTGTGGGTGTGCAGATACCAGACAACACATCCCCAGTGCTAACAAAGGTATTTTAGAAAGGTGCCAAGTTAGTGCCTTTTCTGGTGTCACAAAACAACTGTGAAGCTCAGTCCAACATTCATTTGTAAACTTCAAAGAATTTTCTTAAAGCGTTTCATTATCCAACTAACAAAAATTCAGAAATGTTTCCCCACTCTGTTTTCTGCCATATTTCAGAGTTAAAGAAAAAACAAGGGAAAAAATGGTCCTATAAAAATAAAAAGTATTTGATGCACTACCATCATTATAATAACTAAAAGAAAACAATCTCTATTGCAAACTACTTTCCACTTGTAATAAAAACCTTGGTTTTTCTCCTTTTAACCCCCATTAAAAGATCAGAGGGAATGCTGACATACAAGATTTGGCAGGAACTCAAGAAAGACTGGGTACCCCATCAGACATCTCTTGTTCTTAAACACTAGACATCAAGTAAAAAATGAATCTTGGCCTGATATCAGACCCTAATAGTAATCTATGGTAATTTAACTCTTCATAAATGAAAATGTTCAACCTTTTTACATTTTACCTTCAGCAGAAGAAAAGAGAAAGGGAAGAGTAATTTAATATTGAAAAACAGCTTGCTAAACAGGTAATCTCATTATTAGACTCCTTTAATCTTGCTCTGAGCACCAATATGGTTTATGGATAAGAAACCTGTATTTGGATATAGTGATTTACATCAAAGTCTAAATTAACATTATTTCCCTTGAGTCTTGGTTCATATCCCATTTTCAGTTATATCCTTTTGCCAGGTTCTTTTCTTTCCTGGTACTATTGGTTTCCTCTGTCTTAGAGAAGTATTTTCTAATGATAAATATGATTCACCCTAGTCTGTCATAGAGTATGAAATACTTTTTGTATAATCAGAAGACCTGATCTCCCAACTAGAAGCTGGTAAATCACCTTTACCTTTGGTATAATGCAAAGCTTAATACCAATACTGTAAATCATGTCAGCACTGAGAGAATGCCAGCTTGCTAACACGATTAATAACGCTCAAATATTACAAGCCTTGGAAATCTAAATTGTTCCAAATTCCCATTCAAGTTAGCTCAGTCAAGCCTTATGCTGTGCTCTTCACTTCTTCTGATATTAAGAAAAACCCAAACCCCCTCAAGCAAGCCAGGAACCATGAAGTTAAATAAAAGCACAATCACTTCAGCCCTAGACAACAGTCCTATGGATGATTCTGCTGGCAGAATACCAACAGTGCATTTCCTAAACGGTCTGGACATCTAAGGTCTTAATTGATTTGAGAAGAGAATCTGTGACCATTCCCATGGAAGCAGAAAATACAGTCTTGAGCTCTTCCAAGCCATTACCACCTTATCACCTGTGAATTTAAAGAATCTCACACACAGAGGTAGCTGTGAAGGAAATCAGATCTGACAAAAAAAAAAAAAAAAAATTAAAATTTTTTCCCCAGAAGCAACTCCAAAGAGAAAACCAAGATGTTATAGTCTGGTTAGACTTAATGCTGGAAGTCACTGCTGAACAAATATAGCAGTTGTATTCCTCCCAGAGAAGCCCCTAACTTAGTAAAATTGTCTTCTAATACAGACACTTTGAATTTAATATAACCTAATCTTAAAAACTTTATTTGACAGGTAATCCCAGAAAGCTTTGTTTGTTATCTCCAGAAAAATAATACTTTATATTAAAGTATTATTTTATATTAAAGTCCACTTTATATTAAAGTGGACTTTCCTCTTTCTGTATGGTAAAAAATGTGGACCATTTGGCAATCATTCCAATACTGGTATTAATAATGGCTAAATAATAATCCTGAATAAGTTTGCTGGATTTAAAAATAAATTATTACATTGGTATTAAACATAGCCCATTCTTATACATGGGATTACCATACTGTGTGTAAGTGCTACAATACATTCCTTGGCAAAGCATGTACAGAATGGGAGTGTTTATTATGGATGTTTTCAAGAGCACAACAGTAATTACATTCCAAAGACTCAATAAAATCAACAGGATTTGACATTTAGCTACCGTGTGCATCTTAACAAATAGTCATTCATCACAATGTAAACTTGGGAAGAGAGTACCTTCCAAGTATTACCACCAATTTCATATGGCATTAATTAGCTATCAGTGTTGTTTGCCATAACTGAAATTTTCATTTCATGATGAAAGACAATTATTTATATTTTGCACAGTCTTCATAAGAGATAGTACTACAAATCATAAGGTACTAGAGATATTTCAGAAGTAGTGGAAACTTAATTTTGAAAGACTGCAAGAACAACTCTTAACTGGGAGTTTCTCAGCAATATGGTCAATAAGCAAACAGTCATGATGGGGTTACTGAAAAAATTAAAAACCCAGGCAATAATTAGATTTTGTGCACTCCACCCAAATTTAGAACACACAGAGAGAATCAGTGTTATTAAGTTTGACTATGAAAAGCAAGAAACTATGTTCTGTTTGCTAAATACCTAGAAGCATAACAATGAAACAAACATTAGGAAATATTAAGAGACATTTTCTCAGATTCCAGGACTTATTTCCCTTCAAAGCATTAATAAGAGAGATTCCAACCAGCCATCCCCACAGGGTTCAGATGAAAATAGCATCATACAACTAAAAGAGGCGTTCAATAAAGAGAGAATATGCTGCTCCTTGTGAGTAGTAGAATTATCCCAAGACATGCATGCCTTGTTTATTTTGTGCAAAACTTGCCCTAAATCACAAGTGTAGACATGCTTAATGCTTCCCCTTCTTCCTGCTGTAGTCCTGCACGCTAGAAAGCTACAAAGGTTACCTAAGAAACTTTCAGTGAGGTACTACAGTAATATGGGGTTCCACACCCTGCCCTACTGCCGATGCATTGCTACCCACAGACCTAGAATAGCTGTAAATTCAATACACCTGTAAGGTGGGTGTTCTCAGGACTCATGTAAGCCCCGTTCACAGGGCCCCCCTACTTTTACAACACAGATCAGCTCTTAAAGAAGGGTGTGAGATATTTTGAAAGAAAATCACAGCTCCATCACTCCAGCCCGTAACAGGGGATGGATTTGCTTGGTATTTCAAATATTACAGTTATCCATGTACTGACAGCATTGAGGAGAGGGCAAGAAGGGAGGGAATTTCCTTCCAGGACAAAGTGCAGAAAGCTAGGATCAGTTGCAAGATATTCACAGACACACTCATGGAGATGAGGAATTTGAACTATTTGGCAGTCACTGCTCAAGAGAGAGTCAAACCAAGAGAATATTTTGCAAGGCTCAGGTGCAGCTGTAGCACAAAAGAAGAAACCTGCAAGAACTCATTTTTTACTTGCATCATTAAGAATAAAAGTAGTATTTCAAGTAAATATCCTATAGAGAAATATTAGGAGTCCTTAAGATTATAACAAACTACAGGCTTGAATATTACATATCTAATACAGAAAGAAAGTATAATTGGTTAAGACATATTACAACAGAAGTTGCTGTAGTATTTCACAAACAAGTGAAACTGCAACAAAAAAATCAGCCTACAAATTACAGAGAACTTAATAATCATTGCAGCTGTAAAAAGTATTAAAAGAGTGTGATGCATTTACTAAGGCCCCCACATATGACTCCCTGACCATCACCTCTGGTAATGGGAACAAGAAAAACATGGAGGTTAATTTAGCAACATTCATCTATAAAGGGTCCAAATGCTGCTAAATTTTCGGCTTTGAAGCAAACAGAGTAAGAGAATCCCTTCTCTTAAAATAGCACAAGTGGAATTACACTACAAGTGGAAAGAGATTCGTACTTTATATAGTAATAGGATTAAGTCTGGGTGGTGTACAAAATAACACAGAAGGCACAGAACGAGCACATGCAGAGAATTAAAAATATCAAAAATATCTTTGCCAAATACTGCCATGAAAACCTTGAACAATTAATTGTGTCTGGTGTAGATAGTTAAAGTACATTTATTTCTGCCTGGATGGTTGGCTATATATAAAAAAATACACCTTTTGCTCATCTACCAGCTAGCAGGAAAACAAAGAACCTCCTCCCCATACAATTTATAAATATAATTTTATACTATCTATCAAAAAACAATAACCATTTTTTAAATAAAGCAAAAGACATCTAGAATTTCACCTATGCAAGCAGTTTCTAAATATTCAGCAAAAAATCAGAGCAACAGATTACTGCTATTATTTGTATGTGAACAACCAAAACCAGATTTTACAGCTGCCTAAGTTAGCTCCCTTCTCTACAAATTCTAATCACAATTTTCTCTCAGTGGCACTTGTTGAACCTGCATTTGATTTATTTTCAGCAAAGAAGCATTTCTTTGCTGTTACACTACCCCAGCATTCACACCATCAAGCATTGTTGAGATACAAAACACCAAACATTAAAGTAAGAAATACACTAACGCAATCATGGCCTTGAAATTCCATTTGCATGTTTTTGAAAACATTACTGTTCTCTATGACAGTTCATAAATAAGTCCACTATCACTATCAACTAATGCACTCAAGTGACCAAAATTCAGTCCTTAGTATGGTGACATTGTCAGGAAAAGGGGAAAAAAAATAATCATTAACAGACTTATTTCTCAACAGCAATTAGAAGTATTATAAAGTAAAGCAGAACACAGAAAAACACCAAGATCTCCCATTCATCTTCTACCTTCTTTAAGTTTTTATGATTTTTTTGAGACTCTTATGCAGAAAAAAACCGTCTGCCCCTTCTCTTTAGGCATAAACTGTCAAGCATAGCTTGACCTACTCTTCCTTAATGAAATTTGTTTTAGTGGGGTTTTTTTGGTTTTTGCTTTTGATTTGGTTTGTTGGGTTTTGTAGTTTTTTAAAAGTTTGGGTTTTTTTAAAGCAATTATTTTCTTCTGTGCAAAATAAGTGCCACACTGATGCTTCTCCAATTAATTTTGGATCCATGTTTTGGATAAATGGGGCATCAATAATCACGGTGCTCATTTTGTCAGAGCTGAGTTAAGCCACACAATACCAACTTTCTCCATGCAAAACTTGACCAAAAATGGAAAAAAAAAAAAAAAAAAAAAAAAAAAAAAAAAAAAAAAAAAAAAAAAAAAAGGGAAAAAAAAGGCAGCATTGCATATTTTATTTAATTCTGCCACTAGCCATCTTTCTCCAGTGGGTTCAAATGAACCTCCATTAGCTTTTTCTTTTTCCTTTGTAGTCAGTATACAGTTTAAAGCATTAGCATTTTTTGCTAACTACTTGTTCATGTGTGTAGATGAAGTTAATGCTCACTACATGTTAATATGATCAAACAAGACCAGAATCAAAACTTAAGCAAGGCCTTAATTTTATCTTTTTAGAGAGGTGTGTGTAAGTCAAGTCGTATTTTGATTAAAGTGATTCTTCTAGGGAATTCTAGAGAATTTCCAGGGAAAATCAATAGGAACTGCTGGTGCTTATCAGCACATGGGAGTAAATAAATTGAAATAAAAAAAACCCACTCCAAGTATATTCTCAATACTCCCCCACAAGATCGAGCTAACCTTACCTTTCCAATCCTAAATCCACCACAAAAGGATAGATGTTTCTAATTGTTTGGGGGGTGCTGTGCACATGTATTCTGTAGTACTTTGCATGCTATTGAGATAAATCCAGCAATTTAAAGCTGCAGAATAGGCTTTCCCTTCAAAGGATGGATTTCTGTTGCATCCTTATCTGCATATAGATGTTTATTTATGATCCTATTACCTGCAAAATTGTGACCAGCGCTTTTCAAATATTCCTTAGGGTTTCAATTGTGAGAGTTAACAGGCAAGAACAAAAGCAGCATTTTAAATAGCCTGCGTTGAAATTTTTTATCTACTCTGAATTGCTCTCTAAGAAGTGCCCCAAAAGTAATCAGGAAAAGAATTCTCATTTGAGGTGCAAAACTGTGTCTAGAGAAAAAGCAGCCCCCTGAGCTGGAGTCCTGCATCCCACAGTCCCTGTCAAACATTGTGGCAGCTCACTCTGTGATAAAATATGAACAGGAAACTTCAAAGCAGTGTCACAGCTTTGAAACTGTAGTTTAAGGGTAAAAGATGATTGCTTAAAAGGACAAGAACTTTTCAGCAGTACTACCAAGCAGAATAGGGTTAGGCTGCCAATCAATGGTTTGAGTGCTAAGCAACCACAAAATCCTAAAACCAATTAACATCACACATATCCAAACACAGTTTAACACCAATTTCTAAGCAGTCTTACAATTTCACCTGAATGCACCTTCTTTAAGGAAGCAGAGACCTCCTGTCCCCATCCACCATTCTGTCTTTCTTCCTAAAGAGGTCAAAGGGAATGGATGAAACCTCAGAAGACTCCGGAGTTATTCCAAAGCAATATACAGGTGGTATACATATTATTACCACTTAAATATCAAAACAACAACAAAAAAGGTTACCACAGCTTATTTTTGTTTAAAAGAGACATGATGCAGTGAAGTAGCAACTAAGCAGTTCAATGGGAGGTTTCTGTTTTAAGAGGATGCTGTATTCACATGGATAGAAAAAAACCCAAGCACCTAATAACATATTTATCCTCCCAAAAATATTGTTCAAATATGTAAATAAATGTTTTTAAAATACAGACACGTTGTGTCACCTAGTATTCATCTTTTTAGTGAAGGCTTCACTATCAAAAATCACCAGAGAACTGTCTCCCCAAGAAACAGCTACCGCTAAATACTGTACAAGCTGTGACTGTGCTTTTCCTCTTTAGCCACTTTCTTTTTCTGCTACTATGTTTGTTTATCAGAAGTTCTCACAAAGGGCAAATCATATTTCACACCAATATGGAGTATTCACTTCTAGATCCCATAGCAGTGCTCTCCCACGAAAGCACACGTTCACACAGGTTTGTGAAAGACCTTATACATATTTATCTCCACACAATCTATTTTTGGAGTTACACCAATATGCATGCTTTTTATTGCCTTGAAGGTTATCTTTCCTTCTGAATTTCTTTCAAGTGTCTTTATCACTTCAATGCATCTTGGCAAGCCTGCTACTTGCTGGTATTTAGAAATACCTTTGGAGTTTGAAGACTCGAAAGTTAGAGAGATTTTTATAACATCTAACAAAGGAGCATATCTTTAATTTATGTCTATCTATCTTCTGGCAACTGGAGTAAATTTTGTTATGAATAATGTAATTCTCTGCACTCTAGTTTTTAAATTGACTTCACAACAGTTTTCACAAAATGGTTGTGCTAAACTTTTTGAGTGACATCTTTCAACACCACAGATCTCCTTAACATAAACACTCCCAGTACCTCAATATCACTTTTTTGAACACTGCCTACTGTATAGATTTCTTCCAGTATTTTCTGCTTATTTCTAGCTTGAAGTTTACCTTGGAAATATTCTGGTCTTTTAAACAGGGTAGTGCTAGGCACTGACTGATAATGTTTTGGTACCTTCCTGAAGAAACACTTATCTGAAATCATTATGTGATTTCCTCTTTAAATACTTAAAAGAGAGACCAAGAGAAATAAACATTTCCTGGGAAGTCTCTGACCCATCCCACCTACTAAATATTTTGGAGGCATCCTCTAAACTACCACTTATTACAATTCCATCTGATTCTGCGCTGTTTACTGATAGCGTTAATTCTCCTCTAGCATGGAATGTGACAAGAAAGCAAATAAAAAGTATCTCCTGTTCTTGCTAACAGCTTCTTTACCAATTGGAGATGCTGGGCAAAAAGGAAAACATTGTATACCTAGGCTTATCCAAGCAGGATAAAGTCATTATCAGGTCTCATTATTTTAATTGGTTAATTGACTGGTCCTGCTCAGTGTTACCTTGGTTTGGACCCTGGCATTTTACACACAAAATAACCAACGTATCTTTAATTTGAATATGGGACTTTGCTTGCAAGTATCAGGATGTCTTTCCCATTCAGATCTCTGCTACTACCACCTTCCTTGCTTCTTCTCTCCTATAACTCCCCAGCTTTGTTGCCTACCCCGTAGTCAGGCTGCTTCTCTTTCAGTCCAAGAAAGCATTTTTAACCAAAAAAGTTCAGCTCTCATCCACTAGAGCTGAGCTCCAAATGCTCATGCAAGATAAAGATAAAGATGGTAGAAGGTACATTACAAAAGCCTTCGCTTGCTCTTTTCAGGGAGGGATGAAAAGACAGAACCTCTCTAAATGGAAGTGCCTGAGGGACCCTAATGAACCACACTGAACCACCTACTCACTGCAGTAGAAACTTTTCCTACCATAAAATTATTTATTTGCAGTCAGCTACATGTACTAAATTCACAGACACTCCCCAGTGTTTTGAAGTCCACATTGGTCTTCCAGGGTCAATATGACTGATGGTCTGTGTCTTCATGAACACACGCGCATACTACCCCTCAGTCTGGTGATCACAGAAATACTGCGTGCAAGGATGTACCATTAATCCAGAGTTTGAAAGACTTCTTTAATATCTTTCCTGAAGTCAAAACTAAAGACACTCACCACAGAGCAGACCCAATAAAAGAAAGAAAACCCCAAACCTTCAGTCTGTAGATTATGAAGCCTAATGACCATATATTTTTACTTTCATAAGATTAACACTAAAGCAGCATTTTCTCATGGGACTGCATTTTCCCCTTTTAATTCTTTCTCCACAACTTTCTGGTTTAAGTCTGCTAAAGGTAACTGCTGCTGGATTTAGTTTTATTTCTAAGTGTTGTATTGATCTTATTTTTATTATCTATTTATTGTTATTCACCTAATTTAATTCTCTTATTGGTTTACCATTGGTAAGAATACATGCCGGATCATCTGATTTTTACAATTTTATTTTGATAGCTGATAAATGAGTCATACAATTTTATTTTGCTAACGATAAATTACTTCTGTGCTATCCAGAGAGAGTTCAAAAAGTGTGTATAGCGTGATCTCACATGATCATAATCTTACATCTTACCCTGCCCTCAGTGTCTTAGTGCCCCATATGTACAGATACATAGAAAACACAGAATTTCACACAGTTTTCTCATGACTAGGTAAAAAATTCTCTGTTTGTGGATATATATACACATATATATGCACATACACTACCATTTGTGCATGTATATATATATACATACACATATACAGACAAGATATGTGGATACATGGATGCACACATCTACCTGCACACACAGGAGCATCCTTTCATAGGCAAATGACCTTTATAAGCCCCATGTTTTCAGGCCAACCTAAGAGAATAACAGGATTTCAGAGCGAATTTTAGGCATGAGGACACTGCATTTCTGTGGCACAGGGAGCTGAACAAAGTACATAATGAAATCTGGAAACTGGAAAATACAGACAGAAGATTTTGTCTTTAGTGTTTCAGTAACTTCCAGCTTTTGTAGAGGTATCCTAAAACTAAACTTATAGCTCAAACATTGTGTAGGCATGCATGTGGAGGAGGCCAATACATTAGAAAATACATTTTCAGAGATACAGCTCACAGGAGTGCCCTGCAAATGCTAAATCATTCATGCTTGTAACTTCTGCAGATGCTCAAGTCAAGCTCCACACCAGCAGGAGCACAGAATCACTGAGCCCTGTTGTGCACAAAGCATGAGGCACAGTCAGATTTCCTGCTACTGTAGAAAAGGCAATGTTAAATGTAATGTAAAGCTATTCCCCATAGCCTCCATAAAATATAGCTGCTGCTTAGTCAGTATTAACTGCTGTCAAGTTCAGCACAGGGATTAGAGGGGACAGTCAACCATTTCACATGGGGGCATGCATGTCAGACAGGAGCCATGCCTTGTATGAGAGTAAAGCCCTGTACCAGCATTCATCATCTCCTGACTGATAGCAGGCAAACACCCACCTTAAGCCATACATCACATTCAGCAAGGAAGAGACTTTGCTTTCTCATCTTAACTTGCTAAAAGGCACAGAGGGCTGCTTCCTCTGACACCCTCCTGCTTTCTGCTTCAGGAAAGCATCCCATCTCTGCATCAGACAAGCAGCAGCTTGGCAGCCACCCCTCTGCTGCACAATTCCTGCTGAGAAAGGGTTATGACAGCAAAATCTGAATATATTTCTCCGTAGAGCTCCAATAGTGTATTTGCTTTGAAGTGTGGAAGAACTGATAACTTGACATGTCAAAGCTGTTTTACTACTCTGCAGCTTCCAAATATTTTTCCCTGCAATTCTTTTCCATTTGTTTGTGCCCTCCTGCACTGCAATTATAATCCACAGTGACAGGACTTAGGGCTGATTAAATTGTTTGCAAGTGATGACAAAGATATGCTCAAATGGCACACACGTTGTAAGGACAGATATGCAACAGAGAAGGAAAATAATTTATGACCATAAAGCACCAGCTTTAAATTTGCAGTAGAATCATTACCTTCACCATCCTCAATCCATCAAGAAAGCAAATAATTGTAATTTCAGATGGGACATAGCTCTTGCATATTTAAAATACTCAGTAATTAATCGAGTGAAGGAAGTCAAATCAAATGCAGTAATTTTTTTCCTTCCACAGAAATGAAACAGATTTAATATAATCCTTGTCTAAAATTCATCCAAGTCTTTAATATTTGTTTAAATTATATTAGTCTTTAAAGAAAGATCTGACTCCTACACTTTAAAAAATAGCTGCTTTAGACAGATTTAATGAGCTTTTACTACGTACTTCTCCTTTGCATTTTTTTTTAAATGTGAGATTGATAGCACTTTTTCAATCTAGGCCTGTGGGCAGTGTGCTGGCTTCAACAATTTGCCAGCTACTACTGCCCCCTGTTAGGCACTGTGCCAAACAAAGCCTTATCAAGAAGAATTAAGAATGAGCTATTGAGTACACTTTTATTCTTGCCCAAGCTAGGCCACAGTACTGGTTTTCAGACAATCCTGTGGTACTGCCTGACACACAGTTCTTGCAAAGGACAGGCTCTCTGCAATGAAAAGCAAACAAGCCATGCTTCACAAGCTCTGGTGAGGCTCAAAAGCTGCCCACGAACTCATCTGATGAGTTCTTCTGTTGGCAGAAGAAATTTTGACTGAGATGAAAATATGAATGATCGGTACAGAAAGGAACACTGCTTGAGCAGCTGATTCTTTGATATTTAATACAGCATTAATTCCTCTGGAATGCCTCCCAGTACTTAAGAGCACCCCTTACCTCTCCATCACACCAGATGACAAATTAAGGCCACTACAAGTCATTGCATCACCTGGGTCTCTCCAGAACAGGAACATCGCTTCTCTGAAAGCTTCATCCCAATGGCAAACTTGGCTACAACCAGCCATAAATGAGACAGGACCTCAGGTGAGTAATGAGTCCACTCCCTGCCAAAAGGATCAGCTTTATCATTCCTTGTAGTTAGTTACTTCAACAACCTCCAGGAACAGAAATACTATCAAACTATTTTCATCCCACCCAAATACTTCTTACTGCAAGTTCAGCTGGTCATTCTTTGTCCAAATATGCATTTGGAGGGAACAAAAGGACAAAAATTCCTCCCTGATTCTTGCAAAGCATTACATCTGACCCACTGGCTGCTCTTTGGGAGCTGGGACTAAGCTCAGCTGGCCCACTCCTTCTGTTGATTCAAAACTCAGCTTTACCATTTGAGCTCATGCCTTCCCAGCACCACTAACAGCAGTAAAACAGACTTTCCTTCCTTTTTCATACTGAAGGGGGAAGAGGCCCGACACCACTGGGAAGAGTCAGGAATTAGTGACCAGCAGAAGATGGCAGAAGGAGCTAACGGTAGAAGGAGTTTATTGATTTGCTCCCTTTATTAACTCACACCTGCTCCATTGAAAACAAAAGCACAAAATGAGCATTTGATACAGAACCAAGCTCTCCACAGCCTAGTCTGCCCAACACCATCTGCTTTGAGAGCCAATTCCCTCCTGGTTTGGCATTCCTCTTACAGTACATTTGTCTATGCCACAACACTCTTAAAGAAGCTGTGTGAAAAGGCTTAACACAGGGAACAGAAGGGAGAAAGAAGAGATGCTCCTTCTGAAGCAGCAGGAGACATTAGGCAAGAACAAACAACTTCATTGTTACTCTCTGTGTTATTTCAGGATATGTCCAGGATCTTCTGAGAATCTAGCTTCTACCTTACAAGTGTAAGCCTTTATGTAGTTTCCCCTTTCAGCTTTTTAAGGGGTAGGCAGAAAGTTTGGCTCTTTTCTAATTTACATACACACACACACACACACACATATATATACACATTTGTAAGAATTCCTGAGATGAATGATAGTTATGTAGAAATCTCAAAAAACTTCCCTTTTCAACTCATCATGACAATGAATCAAGCTTTGGAAATGTATTTATGCAGTTATTTCTGAACACAATTCAAAAGTTTTCATGTTAACAATCATAATTCATAATAAGATGATCCTATCTTTTTCAGCCACTAATGCTGCATTTTTGCTTTGAACAATGCTTTGATATTTGAAGAAACAGCAAAACACAATTTGGTCTATCAAATCCCACACAAATTACTTCACAGTTGGCTTTCTGCTGCCTTTCCCATCCTCATCTGAAAACTGGGGATGTATCAGAGCAGATAATTTTTTGTTCTTTTAGGTAGACCTTGAAACTCGGACTATGCAAAAGACCATCTTGTCTGTCCTGCCCCAAAAGCCAAGTGATGGGAAAAAACCCAATCTAGTAAGAGCTTACCAAAACAAAAGTTTCACTATCTTTGTTTATACTTCTGTTTTATACTTTTGTCTCCTACTTTTCAACTTAGTGAAAGTTGAAAAGAGTAGGAGACTTAGCTTCAAACAACTGAGCCACTTTACCAAGAAAGGAATAGCAGGGAAATAAATGAAACATCCAGCTGAGGACTATCCCTCAGGAAAGAACTTATTCCAGTGAAGTCAACTTTAACAGCAAACAAAGGAAGAAGCAACAAGCCAACTTGAAAATTCTAATTAAGCAAAGGAGAAGAAAAAAAAATAAAATTATGAGCCTGCAAGTTTTCCATCCCTTTGCTTTAGGTATCAATGAATCACAACCAGTACGGAAATGCATTCAAGCTGAGACTTCAGTAAAAAACAGTTCCTCATTGCAGCACTGCCTGTTTTCTAGGACTTTTTTCTACAGATTTCATGTCTTCTGTCTGTACTGATGTTACCCTTTCTTTAACCAGCCAAATCTGGAAAACCTAGTGATGAACCACTTATGAATTTACCTAATCTAGGGTTTACGCAAAGACATAGGCACTTTTGACATTTAAAAATGTGTTTTAAGTCTTAATTTGACAATAAATGCTTTGAACCATGAGTATTAACAATGCCATAAAGACAAAGCTAACAGATAAAGTAACAGTGAGCTAGTAAGTAATGGGAGTATTTCTCCTAGTATAAAAAAACCCTCCAACAGCCCGACAAAAAGAATCCACCCTCACATAATGTGTGGGAATCACAGATCTGCTCTGACTAAAAAGACAAAGCTGACGTGCCTAAAGTACATGTTTAGGATCCTAGACTTGGCTTAACTCAAACAACTTTGACTGGATGGGGTCCCTCAACAGTATTAAAACTGCTCTAATTGCATTCTTCAAGCCAGCTGAAAGCTGACAGCTTCCGCTCTCCCGCTCGCTATCAGGGCACATCAAGGACTTCTGTTATGAGAGGAGCACCTGGTCCAAATTTATTTCAACGGCCCAGAGCAAAAAGGGAAGGTGCTTAATGTTCAGCTACAATGGTGACATTTTTACGATACGTCCCAAGTTCAGAAACAAACAAATGAAGGATTTGAAAGGCGCACGAACAGAAAGGGTGACAATAAAAATTCAACATTAATATATCAATTTTAAAACACATACCACCCATATACTTGAGGGCAAGGCCAAAAGTTCGATGCAGAGAAAAGAAGAAACCTGCACCACTAGCTTAGAAGAAAAAAAATACTAATTCTCTGTAACTATTTGAAAGAAATGTTGACCTTTTACTGAAAATGACACATTTCATTCCATCCTATTTTAGATGACTACAAGTAGCACCAGTAATTCCATCCAAAAGTGGTGGCATATTTCAGCTTTAGCAGAATAACAAGTGATACAGCTCAAAAATCTCTCTCCGTTTTGTCTTGAATTGTCCAGTTTGTGCCTCTCCCCCTGCCCCATGGTTAAAAATCAAATTAACTGGAGGAGCAGAAAGAGACACACACAGGCAAATACTATAAAATCTTCAGATCAAAAGGGATGAGTGAATAATTATTGAGAAATTTATCATAGTGTTAAAGAGGCTTTAATAAATGTTTCTCAATTTATTTGAAAAACACCACTGCTATTTTTAATCGAACCTTTATGAACATGACACTCTTGTTCAACTCAAAATTAGGCCAGTTTTATTTCTGCAGCTACAACTCGGCTAAAATTACAGTCATTATGTAAATTTATAAGAGATTTCTCATGTACAGAATGATGGAAGATTAGACCATTTTAGAAACAGAAAGGCTAAAATTGCTCCACAGTAATCAATGCATATCCACACAGTAAAGCAAAAATGACAGAAAATCTCACATCTAGGCAATGACATAGGAAGCATCAATTAACCCTTTATAAATTACAACATTTAGGAACAATTTTAAATGTGTGTTACAAAAATAGGAAACAGATTATTCCACATTAAGAATTTCTGAAGTATATATAATAAAGACTCTAGCTCTATGCTTTGAAAATGTCTATTTAGGTATAAGACTACCCTGAAAGAGAAAAAGTTAATCCTTAAATCAATATATTGGCTTCTATTTTGCAGCAGAAAGCATATATTCCCTCCTTACTTGCTAGCCAGTTATGCATGACCAGATTTGCTGCCACATATGAAGTTATTGGCATGCCCACATGTGGTATTTTTCTTTAGTAAATAGACAAAAGTGTGATTTAGTAACTGACTGAGAGAATCTGCAGAAAAATCTAAACTCCTAAAAAAAAAAGCATCTTTCAAGAAAGACTGAAATATATATAACTACACAGGCAAAGCCACACCATTTTTAGAAATAAATTCCAAGTAACTTATGGAACAGTTAATTGTTTATTAGAATTTTACGCTGAAGCTCTTTGCTCATGCAATTTCCCTTGTATTCTGCAGGGCAAATTAGAGAACAATACCCAAGCACAGACTTTTCTTGATGGTGTCTGCTGATACCAATCATTAGTATTGACTAATTGTGACTATTGTGCTTGATCAGGAGCATACTTCTCAGAAATATTCTCCTTCTGCTTGCTTCCTATTAACTTCCTTAAGGTCTTTCTCAATAACTGCCTGATTTTAAGTAATACCACATTTCTATATTTTATTCACAGAACACTTTTATTGACTTTTTCAAATAGCAATTTTTAGTGCACTAACAGACACTTTCTTTTCACTAAGCAAGTTTTTGTTAAAAAATATATTAAGTTTTTATTAAAAAGCTGTCTGTAACAAGATTTAGTGATCTTTAAAATCCCAAATCCTACCCCCATTTTTCCCAAAATCTGCTAATGAAATAAATGTTTTTATAAAAGAAAACAAAAGGGGAAAAAAAAAAAAAAAGAAGAAAGACATGTAGAAGAAATACATGCACAGTGGAAGAAAGAGTTAACAAAATCTTCAGTGTGTCTCAAAATGAGCTATAAAAGTTCCATAATGAACCTCCTAGTCCTGAACTATCTCTCAGGCGCATTCACTTATATTTCTTTATGCTGCCATCTCTCACTGCAAGTATAACAAGAGAGTTAAAATGTAATTTTACATGTAGGTATATCACCTCAAATTAGCAACATAAAATTACTGACATTTATTCTAAAGAAAGCCCTACTGGCTAGAGGTAAAATGCTGAACTAGCATCTGTCAGTACTGCTAATTGAGGTAAGGTTGGGAACTATAAAGTACTATTAAAGGAGTAAAATAATACCAAATGGAAATGCTGAAAAGGTACACTACCCTTCTGACACTCTAAATTATTATCCCGATTAAAGTAACTAGTATGTTTGACTCCTAAAAGTGCCATGGACAGTAATGTGCTTCGGAATTGTAAGGAACATTTTTACAGGCCACAGTACCTGAAAAAAAACCCACATTAACAAATTCCTGCGATATAATATCTATATGTTTGATGTATTTTTAATGAAGTATTCCATCCCCTGTATTTTTAAAAAGCATCTGTCTTTTTTAGGAAGTGCCACATTTTCATACCTCCAGCTTCAGCAGCTCCACCCTGTCCTCTTCAGGCTAAGCTTTGAGCAGATCTTTGGACCACAAACTGCTTGCAAGGCTCTTGCCATCATCTTATGAAGGATAACAGGACAAAATCCAACAATGGACCAAAAAGTAGAACAGTTAAATCTAGAGAAGTATTAATAAAACTTTCTATTTTTCTCTTGTTTGGCTTATCTACTCCTTTGACACCATGGTGTAGAGTTCTGCGTATTCATTTAGGAACACACAGCAAATTTTACTTCAGCATCTAGAAGTCTTTAAATAAATTCTGTTTATCAAACAAGCATCACTGCTTTCCCTTTCAGGAGGAATAGCTGGGGAAGAAAATACAATTTTTTGCTAGGCACAGCCTTTAGAAAATTCAGAGATTTAGAAAACAGCAGTAGCCTTGTTGCAAAATGAAGGCAATACAGAGAACATTCAAAGATGAGAAGAGATTAATTATTTCTGTGTGAATCAGAGTGATAGGTAAATTTATTAGCAGATATCTGCTCTTTGAGAAAAATGCTGAAATCTGATGGTAATACAGTCACAACAGTTTGTCTGCCCTGCTTGAAAAATATTAAGCTGTATTAGGTTAAAAGCAAAATATGGTCACACCCTAAGGGATTTACTTTTGTACAGACTGCTCGCACGAGGAGCAAAATACAGTATATATTTCTGACTTGCTAAAAACTTCCATAATAGGACTAGTTATCAAAGGAAAATTCAGGTCTGACCTTTCTCCCCCACAGGTAAACTGAAAAATTTCAACTGGTTTAACATTCAGACATACCAAATGGAAGCCAAATAGAGCACACTTTAACCTGAAAATAATTTCCAGGCTGTATTAAACTTACGTAGGTCACACACAGAACCCTTAACCTCACAAAGTTCAACAGTGGGAAGAACAAAGTCCTGCACCTGGGAAAGAACAACCCTACATACCAATAACGTGCTGGGGGGTCACTCTGCTGGAAAGCATTTTGGCATATAAGGACCTGGGGGTGCTGGAGGACACCAAGCGGAACATGAGCCAACAGTGTGCCCTTGTGGCAAAGAAGGCCAGTGGTGTCCAGGGCTGCATTAGACTTGCCAGAAGTGTTGAGGAGAGGTTCTTTTCCTCCACTCAGCACTGGTGAGGACGCAGCTGGAGTGCTGTGTCCAGTTCTGGGCACAAGTACAAGTGAGACATGGACATACAGGGGAGAGTCCTAAAAAACGTCCACCAAGATGACAAAGAATCCGGAACACCTTTCCTATGAAGAAGGGCTGAGAGCTGGGACTGTTCAGCCTGGAGAAATGTCTAAAGGGAGGATGCAAAGAGGACACAGCCAGGCTCTTTTCAGTGGTGCCCACTGACAGGACCAGAAGTTAAGAAATGAAGGCGACTCTGTCTGAACAGCTGGAAACACTTTGTCATGGTGAGGGTTGACTGAGCACTGGCACAGGTTCCAACAGGGGTTGTGGAGTCTCCATCTTTGCAGATATTCAGAAGCTATCTGGACAAAGTCCTGGGCAGCCTGCTCTAAGTGACTATCTTTGAGCAGAGGAGTTGTACCAGATGACCAACCTGCAGAGGTCTCTTCCAACCCCAACCCCTCTATGGTTCACAATTTCTATGTGCATTTTACAGTCACCAAGGAAGTATTTTTCATATTCTAAATTATCTGAAAGTCAGTTTTTGTGTGGGAGACTGCATGCATGCACACATACACATAGATACCCCTGCTCCTTTGAAAGGACAGGGAACTAATGTTTTTACTGCCTTAAGAATTCCACATCCCAAGACCTTTCAAAAAAATACCTAGCTTGAAAAGTCATGGTGAATCTACTACATATGGACAGTTTTTAAGAGGGGAAAAGGACACAGTTCTTCTTGAGTTAAGAATGTCAGAATAGTCCATCAAGCTAATTAAGGTGTTCTGCTGTAAAAAAAACGTCCCTGGCTTCAACAAAAGAATAAAGAAAATCCTCAAAAGCCATCAAAGTTCTCCCCGGTATTTTGTCAGCATTCAAGTGACATCCACAGATTTAACAGAAATGCACCAGTTAACTGGGGCATTAAAGCAACCTCTGCAGAGCTGGACAGTTTGTAAAGTTCATTAGCACCCAGATTACTTTCCTACAGACTCTTAGAGCCCCTCACAATCATCTGAAAGATCATTAGATTCTGACACACTGTTCTTATATATCTAAATGACCTTTTGGATATGCTTTTCAGGTTCTCAATGTTAACACTGCATGCCAAATGTCACCAAAATTCTTTTGAAGTTAAGTGTCACCAGAAGACATTTTGACAGGCCATTTTGTTGCTAGATACAGCAACAGAATTATGTTACACTGAAGGTGAGGGACTGGAAGGGAGAAAAAGCATCTGATCTCTAGCCAAGTACACCAGTGCTTGAGGGGTACCCAGAGAAAAGTTTATAGAGGTAGGAGAGGCCACTACTCCAAGCAGCTCAAGGCTCCTGGAATCCTCAGTCACAGGGGGTGTTTTGAAGAGGTTAAGGTAGCTGGAGAAGATAGGCAGCATGGACTGCACTACAGGATGGTTCTCCAGTTTCAGCACCACCTAGGTTCCCAAGCAGGCCCCGCTTTTCTCAGTGACCACTTTCAACAAAATGCAGACTGACAGCCTGTGTCCCCAAACCTCACACACACTTTGGCATAAGATGATTGAATAATCTCATCTCTTCCGAGAAGCATGCTCAGCTTACATCTGATCACCTGAGCAAAAGTGGGGGCACCCACCAACCACATCATGCACCAAGATAGCTCACATGGTGCCAGCATGAATACACAGCTCCGTCCTGCAAGCCCACTGTACCTTTATGTGCAAAGCAAGCATGCAAACTAATGCTTTAAGAGGATTAGGGAGAGAGGAGGGAGGGTGAGGGAATACATTTTTATAGGAGAAGTGAAAAAATGCATTGTTTCATCTGCACCAGATGTGAGTGGCCTTCTTTTGACTTGCCAGTCTTTCCCTTCCAAAGAACTCCGTGGCAGTAAGATGATCTAGTTCAAACAAACATCAGAACAAGTCTGCCACATTATCTGATTCAATCAGTACAAGTGAAAAACCATTAGAAAATGCATGAATGAGCAAACAAAGCATCAAAAGACAGGAGTTCATGCACCTTCAACTTTATAGGGACAGCCAAGAACAATTTTCAATAAAAGGAATTCCTAGTAACTTCCAGAAAACTGAAAAATTTCTATGAATTACTCAGCAACTGAAAGAGTACAAGGCTTTGGGTCAGGTACACTTTCTAATGCACATCTCCTACCCCTCTGAAACTGTCTTTTTGCCAGCATTATCTGGTGCACCATGAGCACACAGGACCATGTACTTACATGGCAGGAGCAAAAAAGGTTCCCCATCCTTAGGAGCAGGGCTGTGCCTCCCAGCACTCTCCAGTGACATCTGAGGACAGCTCATCTGGCTGCCACCAACGTGACAGGAAGCTCACTCCACTCAAACAGTGTTAGAAAACCATGGAATTCCAGAGACTTCTCAGAGCCACACAACTCACAATGTTATTATCAGACAAAAAGCTTATCAATGGAATTGTAACAAACAGGTAAAGGACAATTGTGACCAACACGCTGATGAACAAGTCACCTAAAACCTTCTTTTTTTTTTTTTCAAAGAAGCAAAATACAACATCACAGGGCATGCATGAAATTTCACATCACACACACTGAACTAGGCAGTATGGTGTAGGGTGGTGTGTGTCTGCTCTGCATGCTATCCAAAAAAAAAGCAGACCACCTGCAGCTTAGTCAGGAGGAGACTTTAAAAATACAGATGATAAAAGGAACTGAGAGGGTGGTACAAAGTAACTAGCTTCTCCAAATAAATACTATTCACAGCTGTAAACTAGATTTTGAGCTCCTGGGTCTCAAATAAAAAATTTGAGCAAATCCTCAGATAAAAAAATGCTACACTGACTTAATTAATAGATATGTGGGAGAAAAGAAAGGCTGACATTTCTATAGCAACAGAATTAATGGTGCATGGAAGTATTTAATTCCAAATTTTCAACTGAATTCTCTGGCTTTCACTGGGGTTTTCTTGGTTCGTTTTGTTTTTTTTGCTGTTTTTTTTTGTTTTGGTTTGGGGGTTTTTTTTGTTGGTTGGTTTGTTTAGGGTTTTTTTTTGTTACAGTGCAAACTAAGATATTTGTCAGGGTTTGGAAGTACCTAGACTGGGGAACTCGAGCAATAATGTAAGTGTAAATCAGCAAATCAGCTTGACTTTATTCCATCTATAAGCTTTCCCCACCCAGAAAAGTTTCCAGAAACATGAGCTGAACCTTGAAGTTTGTTAGACGCTCTTTCCCAGGCCTTTTTAAACAAAAAGCAATAAAATGTTGCAGGCAAGCATTCTGATCTTAAGACACCATGTACAGTACTTATAGCAACCACCCTATGGAAGTCTTGTTATTGCTGCCTATTAAAAAGAGAAATCTGAAAACCAGAAAGTTAAAGCCTTGCTGCTGTGGAGTACAAGAATGGTCTTTTTATGGTGTGCTACTGCTGCCTTAAGGGGTAAATCCTGTTTAGGGCAAACCCTAGAAACAAAAAAGCCCAGCATCACTGTTGTATTAAACAGATCCCTCTTTTTGCTGATTTTATGGCACACATAGAGCAAAAACCTCCTTATCAGAACAAATGCTCAACTACTTACTTGGAGCCAATTAAAAATGATTGTAAGATGACTTTTAAATTAAGGCTTTCAAGATATTCAACCAGCCAAGTAAACTGTGAGAGCCGGATGCCCACCCTCAAAAGTTTAGTGCTAGCGTCCCACCACCCACTCCCTCTTGTTTCATAAATAAAGTTATTTAAGATTCCAGGTCCTCTCTTTGATATATGCAAGCTGCTTTTTTGGGAGGATTGGTCTTTTTATTTGCAGATAGAGTGGGGGTAAGGGGAGGAGGAAGGGAGAGAGAGGAGAAAATCAAAGCTACAGAGCTTCAATTCATGTTACAAATGGAAAAATTTGAGGCTCCTTAAAATCCAAGCCATTATTTTATGCCAAAAACCTAAAAGTGAAAAAAGTGGAGAGGTAGTATCAGTAAATCAGTAAAAGGTATCCATCTGAGGTTAACTTGTACCTTTAAATAAAAAGAAGCTTAGCTCAATTCTTTATTAAAAACTGTAGTGTGTCAAAGCAGTGGGACTTTTAGTAACAGCAACAATCCTCATCTCAGGCTCATCTATATTTTTTTAAAGGTACTTAGAGAAAGAAATTAATTCCTCCTCAGCTATTTCTATCTATAATTCATAAAAATTATAGCTAGCCAGACATCTTAATTTTATTTTAACCAGCAATGGGAAAGTACTGGGGAAAGAAGCAGTGAAATTTTCTTTCCCTTTTTCATCAGTCTTTGAAAAGCAGTGACATGCACAGCAAAAAAAGATTAATGAAACTTAAGACACGTTAACTAATTAAATGACAGTGAGCCAGTTTAACACTACTTGTAAATACAGCCCCATTGGAAGACACAACACATATTGAAGTCCAATCATTATCTATCTGCCTTATCACCAGGCTGGAACATGGAAACAGTTACCAGTGTTTTCAGTTTTCTTTGATATCCAAACAGTAGCTTTACAACATGCAAAAGCAAGGAAAAAAAAAATCAAACCTAAGCACAATGTGTATTTAAAAAAAACACTGGAACCTCAAAACACTGGAAAAATTTCATATTGAATTAAGGATTGAGAAACATAATTTAAGAGCACTCAAACTCTACTGTGATTTAAGAAAATCCACATCTTCTAGTGCTGCTTACCACCAACAGGACAGAAACCTTTGTAGGACTATTCTTCTACATCAGACAAAAGAAACACAAAACATTACCTGCTAGAGGTTTACTTCAGTAATCTCAAAGTATTAAAAAGGTGTGTTTTAAGGTAACATATCACAGGCTGTTTAAAACAAGCCTTAACTCATCCTTTTAAAAAAGATCACACCTGGATCACTTAACATTTTACTCACAGAAGTGTATATATATTTACAGAAATTAAGTTAGCCCAGGTGAGATTCACACCCAAATCCCTGTATTTAACTGAATATATTTTTAATGCATTTCCCCTTGACCTTCATGCTCCATTGCAGCAATTGTGTTTTATCTATAAATTGGTGTTTAGTGTTGGTTTATGTTATGGGTAAAAACTTCAAGGTATTAATAATACAAGCTTTTTAAAAAAAAAGTTATTGCACACATATTATGTTTTAAAAATATTTATGACAAAAGTATATCCATGTATGTATGTGCATACACACAGACACCCACACAGAGCCTGATTTCCACTAAGGAGCAAAAGGTAGCAACCTTTCATCTCAAAAGTGAAGTAATTTCTCAGCTACAGAAATAACATGCACACATGAAAAAACGTGCAAGTCTGGGGCTTTTGCCTTTGTTGAGCTGGGTTGTTTGTTTCTTTTTTAGTATATCTGCATTTTCAACAACTGGCTTACAGTCTAGAAGCCTATGGTATAAATTTCATCCCAGAGTGAATTTTTATGATGGAGTTATAAACCCCTAAAGAAACAGGGTTTACAATGGAAGTGCTGACATAACTAACTATAGCAGCACTAGTAGTGCTTCTGTAATCAAGGCACATTATATTTATGAGGTAGGTAAAAGTCTGTAACCATCAATCACTGGAATCATATTGACAGATTCTAAGTTTGAGGTCCAACAGAATTAATGTATTCAGTTTCTCACACCATTGATATGAAGAGGAGAATTTGCAGGCACTTTTATGGGCTTAGGCTTTGACATCTTTAGAGAAATCAGTGAGGGGCTGTCTTGCTGAAACATTTCATTAAACTGCAGCCTCAGCATTTCTAGGTTTTGCACCAACCTTCCACAAAATGCTGAAGAAGTAGACTGTCCAGAAACCAAACATGACCTTATTCACATAAGTATGCTTCATGAGCTGGTCATTGCAAACATTAATTCTACATATATCCTCTAGACATTTAAAGTTATACCTAAGAATGATTAATCACCTAAAGAATATCCAACTCCTAAATTATAACTCAACATCCCTATATAAAACAATCTAAAATGTCAGCACCTCTGTCTTTATGATATCACACCGTTCCAATAATTCTGTTTTACAAGTAAATTCCTATTATACATTAATAAGTGCTGTTGGTGGCTAAACTTCATGCCTTTGAGTAATGACCAGGTTGAAGGCAATTAGGCCGGCCAGGTGCAGCTGGGTTAGGTACTAATAAAAAGTTTTTAAATTTTACTATTTCCGTTTGGATTTTGGGGATGCATTCCAATCTGCCCAAATTAGGGAGGAAATTGTTTCCATGTTTTCAGCTGTTCCATGGTCTGACTATTACTGACCGATAACCTGCAAAGACTTTTTTTTTTTTTTTTTAACTTGCACACATACACACTCACAGAACCAATGTCTATTTTTCAACTTGTCAGAGCAGCTCAAAAGGAAGACTAAGAAATTAGTATATAAGTTTGCAGAAAGAGTTTCCAATTCAGTCAAAAAGTTAGCTGGGCTTCAGCAAAACTTGTCTGAAATCAGAAAATCTGGGTTGGTTTTCAAAGTCTTTATATATAAATAAAGATAAGAACTACAATGCAGCCATGTTATTTGCCATTCTTTCTGAAGTCTATACTGTTGTATGTTTTCCATAACAAGTTAATTTTTTTTAACTACCTGACAACTTTTGGTTTGGTTTTTTTTTTAAAATCAAGCTGCCTTAACACCATTTATACTGATTCTAGAAGCCATGGTTTTATTGAGATGTATGTAGGAAAATGGTGCTCATGCCTGTGGTTTTAGTCAGAGAAGGAAGGCTTTCCTGACACCACTGCAGGCAGCGTGCAGGAGTCTTCTGTGTGTGTACACACACACTTTGACATGCACTGTCCTGCCCTCTTACATGCTTTCATGTGTGACTCTTCCTCCAAAATTCAGTCTGAAGCTGATCACAGAGAGCAGCACACAGACTGCTTCCAGAGGCATCAGGAAACTTCCACGCCTTCTCACCAGGATTTTCTCAGAAGGTAGTGGTATCACCATGGGCCTAAAGATCTGGGGGACAGAAGTATTATTCTGTTCCCCCCACAAAATGTCTTGAGATTTTGTACGGCCCTGGGCTTCTCACCCACATTATAAACTCATTCTCTCTCAGGAGGCTTTACCTTTGGAAAATGGGAGCCCAGGACATAGGCTGATTTTACATTCCCACAGCAGCATTTGTTAATTTTCTACTTGTAAACCATGTAGAGATAGCACTTGGTTCAGAAAGGTCCTGAGCCACAAATTACAGGTAACTCTGAGAATATTCTCTAGCAGGATCAACACGAGCTTTCCCCACTCCTACTGTCCAGAAAGGACATCCATCCTGAATCAAGCCTGGCTGCTAAAATGCTGCTCTTAACAAGAACATTGGGGCTGTCTGAGTTCAGCCACTTCTGATGAAAGCTCACAGCAAAGTGATGACGCTCAGAACACATTGCAGCAGTGACTGTAGAGACACACTTCCCTGCTTCCCAGTGCCCCCAAGTTCAGCATTACAGGCTCTTCAAGGAACTCATTTGTATTTTGAACTCTTTTTAAGCCCCAGTCAGAAATTTAACCTCAACAAGCTATAAAAGTCCAACAGCATTAACAAGAAGGCCTCACTGGACAGGATTTCGACACAACTAAGCTGCAACCACTGCTCAACCACTGCTCATTCTGAAGCTTTTGCACAGATTTGAGCTTGGGGGAAAACATCACGAATTTTTGAAACCAGGAGAAAAGTACAGTCTATGTGCCAATTAAACCCCCCCGTAGTAAATTCCTATTACTCTAAAATCTGAAATTAAACATGGTTTGCTTTCACTTTTTTGAAGGCATTGCTTTGCAGGCAAAATGAAATAGCAGTGTAGCATGCAGATAGGGACATAAAGGTAGCTCAAAAGAAATTACTTGCTTTGCTTCCACAAGTGAGCAGTGACCTGAGGAGGGCAACATGTAGGTATGTACTTAAATATGCAGAAAACTTCTCCGAATCACACGCCTTGCTACAACTGCCCGGCCTTTCAAGGGATTAGCAAAGTGCCACACACACAGTCAAACTTCATCATAAAATGTAGGTACAAAGACACAGGATATTAAAACAAATCTCACTAAAAAATGCCAAAGCCCTTGCTTTCATGCGAATCAACAGGAACAGATTTTTAGAATCTGCAGTATCTCACAATTTCTTGATTATAAAGCATTGCCATTTGGTTTAAAATGTTTTTGAATCAAGATGTTCAAGAAACATCATCTAATACTGTTTACAGAAGTAAAATGGGAACAATTATCAAAATCTGGGGAAAAAAAACCATATCTGTTTTTAAACAACATCCTATTTTGAAATGATTATATTTGATTTTCCAGTAAATCAGTTTGACAACACAACTGATTGTGTGATACAAGTGATACATATGTGATCCTCAAAACCCTCCCCTGTAACCCTGCACATTTTAAAACTCAATTTCTTAGTCAGATTTTGTCAGTAAATTTCATGAAAATAAATCATGTTAATGATAATAGTAATAATTATAATAACAACAATAATGGTATCAGCTTGCAGACAGTTTTCTCAATTCCTTACATAAATCTCAAAATCAGCTATACTCTCTCTTAAATAGTACAGGAAGATGGTTTCAAATTTAATGATTCTGAAATGTAGTTACAATACTTAGAAAAAGTAAGAACTACAAAGAAACCCGCCATACATTTGGCTCTGCTCATGAACACACCGGAGGCATTTTAAAGGCTTTTTCTATGGCACCAACCCATTCTGCCTTCTCCTACCAGCTCTACTTTTGTCAGTGACCTCAAGGTGATTATTTTTGGGGTGAAAAATAAACCTGAACTGTAAACAAGAGTGTTGGGGTATTTTAATGAATACGAACATATTCTCTTTAGAAGCCTCATAGAGTAAACTGTAATTTGGGTAGCATCAGCATGTAAACAGAACTGCAATCTCCAAAGGAGAGCCAACATAATGAGGGGCCAGAGCAGCTAGCAGCGCTGAAATGGCATTATATAGTAAGGCATGTATTATCAGAGAGGATGGCACGGAAGGAGAGGCAGGGGCTGTGCAGGAGCGGCAGGAGCCATCGCCTGCCCTGCAGCGCCCTCTGCTGCTGCTGCTGCTGCTCCGGGAGAGACAGACCGCTCCCCGCATCCCTCCGGCCCCGCGCCGCCCGGCAAACACACCGACACGCCTTCAGCAGCGGCAAGTGTGGGAAAAGAGCTCAAGTGCACAGCGAAATCCCACCGGGAAATATAAACCTTGCAAAACAACTGGTTCCCTGAGAGGGATAATCCGGCAAGCTATCCCAGAATATAAAAATATACAACGAGGGAAGGTCAGAATTATATTTCCACCTGTTCGCAAGACTCCATTCCCATATTTCTTTCAGTTTTTGGAAGCTACAAAGAATGCTAACACCCATGGCCTTAACCACAGAAATTTAGGAATTCATGATTTTTAATGCCACTCATGTTGAGATTCCTCCCCCAATAAAAAAGTAAAAAATAAATAAATGAGCAGTGCAGGCAGATGGATGCTTTCAACGGGATATTCTCACAAGGACAAGAGATGCTTCCAAAATACAAAAGAACAATAAAAAAACTGCACTTGACTCCAAATTGAAAACACCATCAAAGCTCCTTTTCCTGAAAACCCTTCAGAGTAGTTTGAAAGGCTGGACTGAGCAGCCCACATGCAGTGTGCTTCCCTCACCCACACACTGGGGCTATATTACTTTGCTTTGCCTTCTCTGCTCCACAGTAGGAGTATAAAAGGATAAAATACAGACGTGGGTCTGCAGTCCCAGGTGCCCATGTCACCCCTCAAGCACTGCTGCGGACATGGCTGCTTACACCCAAGCACTTCCATGCTGACACTCGGGAGCAGCCAGCACTGCTGCACCAGCCCCTAAATCACAGGGCAGCACCGTAATTTTAGCATGAGGATGCTGAGCTCTGAAGTCCCCAGACTGTACAGGCGACCTGCAGGCAAGATGAAGTCAGCCCCAGTGCTCATGAAAACACATCCAGACAGATAAAGCTTTGTCTCAGGACTGCTATTGGGAACTCCCTCCATCACCCTCCTCAATGAACAGGGAATGTCAGGAATATTTTGGGCCACTAACTACAGGACAGACATTGAGATGCTGGTAGGTTGTGACAGTGAAGGGCAACAAATGTGGTAAAGGGTCTGGAGTACAAGTCTTATGAGGAGTGTCTGAGGGAGCTGAAATAGTTTAGCCTGGAGAAAAGGAGGCTCGGGGAGGACAATCTCACTGTCTACAACTGCCTGAAAGGAGGCTGCAGCCAGGTTGGGACAGTCTCTTCTCCCAGGCTACAAGTGAAAGGATGAGAGTAAAAGACATCAAGTTACCAAGAGAAGTTCAGATTGGCTGTAAGGAAAAGTTTCTTCACTGAAAGCACTGTCAAGCACAGGAACAGCTTGCCCAGGAAAGTGGTGGAGTCACCATCCCAGGCAGGTATCTAAAAGATATGCAGATGCACTCAGGGACATGGCTTAGAGCTGGACTTGGCAGTGCTGCGTTAAGGGCTGGACTCAATCTTAAGGGTCTTTTCCAATCTAAATGATTCTATCAACATTCAAACATTTAAAAAACTAAAAGATATAAGAGGACTTTCATCCTGTGTCTCTCAAGTTTTCTGTAGCTATGTGAGAAGGTCATATATTTTTTTCAACATTAAGACAAGTTTTGCTACCAGTGCTGGAGCAGAGATGTCAAACATTAATCTTCAGATGGTTACAAATTACTTTAGAAGGCTAAGCTTATTACAATGAACAAGCAGTTAAAGAATAATATCTCAAAATTTAGTTACAACAGACAATTCTCAGATGACAAATCATGTGTGCTTGAAGCTGCAAGCAGGTGCAGGTATTTAATGTATCAGGAATAATTAAACTGCTCAACCTGAATCAAAATCATTTAAGTATTTCTACATTAGTTTTCTCCTACACTAAACAAAAATGTACTTCCTTTCCTAAGCCATGTGCATCTAGTGGAACAAAAAATACGTCTTTCAATTATTGCCAAAAGTACTTTCTTTAAGTGCCTCTTCCACTTCAGTAAAATACGTTCAGGTATTTTCAAATTGTGCTTTTTTGCTTTTAAAATTATTATTTTCAATTGTATTATTTTAGTGTTTCTTCAAAATTCCAGACCGCAAAAACATAACAGAATCTTTGTAAAGCAGACAAACTGCTGGTGATGCCATGTGAATTTCAGTCACTGTATTTGTATTTTATAATTGAACATCCAGGCAGTTCAGTAACAGAACAAAAAATTTAATAGAAGGGATGAAGAAAGGAAGAAAAAGGATCCCTTTCTAAAAGGACCACCAAAGAATTATAAATAATGCTGTTAACTTAAGTGGGCTTCTGAAGAGCAAAAATAAGTAAAATACAAGAATCCATCATTATGGCAAGGCACACATATTTTGATCTATCAGGCATGAAAAAACACTTTTATGACAGCATTTTGCAGAAAATTGTACAAAAAGTTTCCCTTCTGAGCAACGAGGTGCCATATCCAGCACATTGGTAGGGGCCACCAACCCAAGCTAAGCAGAGCAGTAGCCTGGAGAGGAAGGCAATGACTGGAGACACATGGTCACACTTCACTGAAATACATTATGCTAGAAAGTGCAGGAAGAGATTTTTCCATTTCCCTCAGAGGATACTAAGGATGGGAAAGAAGCCCTGTATAATTCCTCTTCTCCTCTCCTGCAAAGCTGAGGCTACCAGCCACGTATGAAGACGATCCAACACTGCACATGAAAAATAGTATTTCAAAAGTAGAAGTTGCAAGCTGTGTTCTTAAGTTTTCACTTAATAAAGCTAATGCTGTGATAGCCACAACCATTAGAGATGGAATTTAATTAGAATATGTTTCAATGACTAACTGCAACTTGAAATACAAAAGCTAAGAACTGACAGCTTATTCTTAGGATGACTATCAGAACAGCAAACACTTGGTCTTCCAGCACACTCTCTTCTTTGGCAGGAGTGTCTTCACATCCCACCTTTTACTCTAATGAAAGACACCACTGTTAAGGTATTTGGGGAAGAGTTTCACTTTATCCAGAAAAAACCCAAACTAAACCCACAGCAGGCAAGATGTTTCTCACTCTTACTTTAAGTACATCACCTTATAGTTCATGGAAGAAGTCAAAGATAGCCAGATGGTTGTGCTGGAAATGCTTTACCACCATGCATCTTTCCCCCTCTCTGTCCTCAAAGTTGCAGTAACTTTGCTATGAAAAGAATTAAGTGCAAGGGAATGAGAGCAAAATTAAGACGAGTATTATTTCAAATAATACTGGTCTTAATTATAAGACCAGCTTCATTTCAAATAATTTATTAAAAAAGAAAAAAAAAGAGGAAAAAAAGCATGGCATGTGTCACTGGCCCCAAGCACCTTATGTCCACCACATGAATATCGGAGGCAGCCGGTGCCATCACAATAATGTGGGCCATCAGAGATGGGATTACAACATATGTGGACATGGCCAAGCTAAATATGACCTTGCTAGGTGAGGTAGCAAGCCATGAAAAGCCAGAGGCACCAGCCTCTCTGTCCCTGAGACGGCCCTAAGAGCATCCAGTGGAATTGATGCACAGAAATCTTTTTCTCCACAGCACTGCTGGTTTTTATACCAAAGGAGGATGTATTAAACCTGTGTTTGGCTACATTATTCACACAATACTATTTACTTCCTGATTCCATTAGCTTTTGAAAATGCACTAATTCACACTAAATGGTCCAAAACTCAGATGCATAGTATCTCAAAATCCCTAAAGCTGCAGGTAATTCTCCCCATCTCTTCAGAACTGCAAAATTTTGCTTTATAAAAGGAAGCTGTTCAAAAATTAACTGGAAGTATACAGAAAGCACTTCAAAGTAAGAACATGGCACAATTTTATCCAAGACTTTTTTTCCTACACTCTTTAGGAGGATATTTGAAATCAGTATTTCTACACACTCCTGTTAAAAACAAACACACAAGTTGAGGAGACAGAGCATTGATTATTCATCTTAGCTATCTGCAAAGCTTCTCTTCCCTGGACAGGGCACTTCTAAAATGACCTACCTGACCTTCATGTCTGAAGCTGTAAGATCAGGGCTTCTTGTGCTCTACAGCTTAAAAATTACATACTTCATTGAGATGAACTTGCAACCCACCATGTTCAGACTGCAGTTTAAGCTGATGAAAAAGGAAATGCTTTTCATTACATTCAACACTTCAACTGAAAAATCAGGATTTTTTTCCTAGTTCCAAGTGCAAATTCATGAGCTAAATCTACCTGTTATTATAACAGGCCCGTTATCAGTTAGTGCGTATCTGCCAGACCCGCTGCAGCTGAGCATCTACTTTAACAGCACTTTGGAGCACAACAAGATATACAAATATCCCAAGGAAATAATAGAAAACAAGGAAAGGGAGATGGGGGAAGGAGTGATAGGGGTAAGGAGGTAATGCAGCAATTCAAATAAGCTTAAATAGTTTAAAATATCACGAGCCTTTCACAATACTCCATCATTATCAAAATAGTATCAACTGATAGTGTTTTAAAACAAGGAAAAACAGAACTAAAAAAGCAAAAAAAGATAGAAACCCCACCATCTTTTAACTCTCAGAAACTTAAATTTTGCTGCCCAGTTATGTTAAAGAGCTAAAAGAACAAGCCCAATATCTGTTCACAGGATGTTTTGTTAATGAGAATTATAAATCACTCAAACAAAAGGTTTAAAAGAAATCAGTCAAATTTAAAAAAAAAAACAACAAAAACCAAAACTTCAAATGGCAATAAGGCAAAATGTGAAACAGAAAAACCCTTAACAAAACATCTATTGGTCTTCTGGGGTAAAGTTATTTGACATTTGTTTTGGCTCTCTTTTTTAACAAATGCATGTGAGTTTCTCAGGATTAATAATATTTAACAGTGGAATGGAAATTAGTCTTATTAATTCCATTGGGGACTGTATTTTGATGTTTCTCTTTTAAACAATGTCAGGACTAGCCAAGCCACTTCACATGACATCCATTAATTGAGATAAATTTAAAAGACATTCATCCTAATTTAGTTGAAAAATATACTTAAACTATTTTCAGAAGGTAATGTGCTCTTGTCTGCCTGGAAGTTCAGAAGAGAACTGTACCTATGTAAAAAAACATTTATTCCCCTGGCAGGTCAAGGAGAAAGTTTTTTATCACCTCCTTAATTTTCACAGCTACAGTAAGATTTTGGCAATGAGACACATGGCTGTTCTCAACTCTAAAATTATTAACATGAACAAATTTTAAAACCAGAACATCTTAAAGCTGACAAATACAGTAAGAGTTCTCTTTGGTCTCTTAACGCTGCACATAAATTACTCCAAAGCATTCATGTTCTTTGATATGAAGTGAGGAAGTGGGATTTCATTTGCAGTAGACAGAAAGCAGGGAGCACAGACAGGGGCAATTCCTGTTCAGTCCAGCATGTCACACTGCATCAGGGATTAAACACGAAGGCAGGAGCAGCACGACAAACTGCCCCATGTGGCTCAACACAGCTGAGAGCTTCTCCCATATCAAGGTATTGCTACGAGATGGTGTGGTGGAAACTCTCCTGAAAGCTGTTTCATTTTAGAAATACTCTTCCCCAAAGCATTACTCAGGAATATTGCTTTTGGAGCTCTCCTGATTTTCATAGATACAGCAGCTCAATTCATTGGAGACATGGAAGCAATTGGCCTGCAGCAGCATCTCAGGCCTTTTTTTAACGTTGGCTCACGAAACTTCTTTTTAACAAGTCAAAGAACGTAGAAATTTTTAAAAATCTCATAGAAAACATTTAAAGAAAGGTAACATAGATAAAAATAAATGTACTAACCTGATACTGGCATTGACAAAAGCAGCACTCTTTATGTAAAAATATCAAGAAAGATAATGTAACTAATGCCAATCAATATGGACTTAAGGACTACTGAATAGCTTTCTAATTGCTTTGAAATTAAGTTTCCTTAGATAAAGCCAGTAACATTTAAATCACAAATGAAACTCCATAGTAGGTTCTTCTGCTGATATCCAGGGATGTACAACAGGGAGTACAAAAAGAAAACCAGCAACCCCCAAAAAGTATCCTCCAGCAGCAAGCAGCCTTGTCCTAAGGGCTGTATGTTGAAAGGTCTCTTGCCTGAGCAAACAGAAGTGAAGATCTGGTGGCACAGATATTGTCCTAAGCCAAACTGAACACTGCAGCAGTCAAAGTAAAGCCTTCCACAAGCAGTGCCAAAACTGCCTCTGCAGGTCTGGCACCACCATAATGCAGTTGCCTGTTGGGTAGGTGCCTAAACACCAAGTACAGTATTCTCCACACCCACAATTTGCATTTCCCCTTATCCTCCCCAAGGGGTGGGGATGGACTGCAGTTATTTTTTAGCAAGAAGCCCATGAGACCAGACTCACCAATTCTCTTCTAGCACATGAAGCGTGGGGGCTGCTCTCCTTAGCAGCAGTCAAAGCAGGGATGGACAGCCTGAGCCAAGGGGCTGCCTGCTCTGCTTCCCTGTCACAGCCAAGCCAGACATCCCGCACAGCCACGAGCTCCTGGCCATCCCCAGCACAGAAACTGCCACTGAGCACTCTGCTCCATGCACCAGCTCAGAGGGAAGGGAAACAAAGCTCTTCCCGGGTAAGATAATGTCTTAGGTTGCAATGCAAGATGTAACCAAAAGTGTATATTCTATTACCAGCTGTTAAAACCAAGTGTGGCAGTGTTCTTTATCTCTTCCTTGACCCATCCTCCCTCCAAGGGGAAAATCTTCTGTTAATGGGCCACTGAATCTCAGTGCAGTGGCTGATAAAATTACATCATCCCATTGTGAGATGCTCCACCCATGGGGAGGAGCCAAACATTCCTACCTGGGTATCATCAGAAACTCAAAACACTGCAGTCAGCTTTTCTCCACTAAATTCCAAAAAAAAAAAATACAAGACCCATCTACACCACCACTGGACCTTCAGAGGAAAACCACACCCTTCTACAGGCTCACTGCTTCAACAGAACCACATCTGTCACTCCAGGAGGACTGCAGCCACCATTTAATGGGACTGCTACCAACACCCTGACCAGCATGGTTGTATTCTGGCTAAGTGGGGTTTTTTTTGTACTGCTACATTTTTATTTTAATTTTCCTAGTAAAGAACCGTTATTTCTATTCCCATATCTTTGCCTAAAAGCCCCTTAATTTTAAGATTATAACAATTCAAAGGTGGGGGTGGTTTACGTTTTTCCTTTTCAAGGGAAGTTTCTGCCTTCCTTAATAGACACCTATCTTTCCAATCCAAGACAGAAAAAAACCCACATTATTTCTTTATCAAAGGCAATGTACCTAAACCCACCTGCTTCATCCATGCTGCTCTAAAGCCTGCAATTCTTCATTCTCTCTCAAACACACACACCCTTTCACCTGCAAAAAACTAACAGCCCATCGTGAAATCTTAAATCTTCTACCCTAAGATTTGGCAATGCTAACTAGCTAACTCAGGTAACATCTAACAGCATCTATACATTTTTAAAAACAGTTTTAAACTCAAATATTTGCTTCACTAACTGAACAACCAGAGAGTTGCAAGTGTGGAATAGCCCTTGTAAGTGAGGAGTCATCCCAAGCAGATGGGCTTCAAGCATTATTACTGCCACACCAGACCCTAGACATGTATTATGTGACTTTGAAAGGTTTATGTTATTAAGCAAGTTACTACTGACATATTTGCTGAGGATACAAATCCTGAGATACAGAGAGCAATGGCAGAATGCTGCCGATGGGAACCTGCATGAAAGAAACTAAACCTGGCCAGAAGTCACATTGGAAGGCTGGCAACAGTAACAACATGGTGGAGAGGGAACTTTTTTTTTTTTTTAAAGGCTAAGGAATCAAAGTGGGTAAGATACTGGGTGGTGGGGTGGGAAGGATGTAACAGGAAAAAAAAATTAATTCACAAGAGTCCAAATTCTTAATAAAGGGCATGATTTTTATAGCAAGAATAAACCTCTGGAAGAGCTTAGCAAATATTAAGATGACTGGATACTAGATATAGTATATTTATATCTAGTATAGATATAGAATATCTATTCTATATAGATACTATATATAGTATAAAGATATATATTTATATATACAATATATATACTATATAGATATATAGCTAGTATATATAGATATTATATATATGTGTACTAGATATACTAGAAATATTAAGCTCAAAATCAGAAGATATATGCTTTCAGGAAAATATTAGGGCAAAGAGCTGCTGTAACCAGCACTGTTCAAGAGGCTCAGAGCAGATCAACATTGTGAAGGTCTCTGGTCTGCAAATCAAAGTGTGGTACCAGTATTCTGTTAAGTTTTTGGGTGTTTTTTTTTGTTTTTTGGGTTTTTTTTAATAAAAATTTCAAACTTGAAACAGCTGCTACATTTAAGAGCAGAACAGACAGATGGCTAATACTAGTCTGAAGCCTAAACATCAATCACAGCTGTACATAGTCACTTTTATCTGTGCCTCTGTATTGGGATTATCTACAGAAGCATATCAAACAAAGCTGAAACTCCTGCTGCTCAAACACACTATCAAGCCCAGGAAATTCTTACCCCACAACTCATTTCCCTGGAGCATGAGGTCAGCCCTGGAAGAGCTGAGACTTCCCTTATGCAACAGGAACCCAAAACCAATAAATAAATGAATCAATAAAAAAAGTCTGCAAATTTTAAAGCAAACCTGACAGATCAGGGAATCCCACTGAACAGAGCAGTATTACTTGCCATCCAGTTGCAGCAGGCAATGGTTTCTGCTGATGTGAGATACCACCACAACAAGAAGAGTCAGAAGAACCCACATCACACAGGCATGAACCTCTTCCTGCCTCACTCTAAGCAGGCAAAACCCACCCAACCTCACCACACTTCTGAGCCATTCCTATGTCACTGATGACACATGAATGGCTGCACACAAGACAGCAGTACCTAAATGCAAATGTTTATCTTTCTCCTTGTGCATTCCCACACATACTCTGCACAGTGTTTATACCTCTCTTTCCACAGAAGTCATCTCACTCCTACGAATTTGGGAGCGAGTGAAGTTAAAACTCTAAACAGATGGTACAGATTTTGCTTCTTGACATTCCTATAAAGACATTTCAGTCTATCATTTGCTCAAAATCAGGCAGGGTTTGTTTTTGGTTTTTTTGTAACATGCTGTAAAGCTCTGCCAATCTTCATTATGGACATGGTTTAATGGTGGACTTGGCAGTGCCAGCTTAACAGTTAGACTTCAAAATCTTGCAGGTTTTTTTCCAATGTAAATTATTCTGTGTGGGTGAGAAAGATTGTCTAGATCACTATCAGCTCAGCTTTGCCACAGTGAAAAACCATAACCATAAAAAGGAGAAATCCTCCAGAGATGCACCTTTGTTCCCTTTGACAGCTCTCACTCACAACAGTATTCAACAGTGTAGGTGCTGAGGCTGGGAACCCTTCTGGTTTCCATGCCAGGTAACACACAGCAAGCAAGTCCCAAAGCAGCACCTAACCCCTTGCAATAATTGAGGAGTAGCTAATGTTTGTACAAAGACCGCTTCAAGCCAGAACATGGCAGCCCTGGAGTCTTTACACACACAACAACCACTGCCAAGGGTCTTCTGGGCACTGAGTCTTGCTGTAGTTCTGTGCCTGCCAATCCAGTAACAAACTCACCAAATGTCCCCTCTAGTCTTGTCTGTACAAGAACTTCAGGAGGAGCAAGCTGTTTGCAAATCTACAGCCAAAGACAGAGTAACAGAAAACAAGACAATAACTTGGCCTCTGAAACAAAGCTCTATTTTAAGAACATCATCATCATTATTATTATTATTACTACTATTCCCTAGACCTACTGGATGAACTAAGAATACCACCAAGGTCTGTTTTAAGACACTAATTTTGGGATTAAAGTCAGGACATGGACTCCCACCAATACTCATTTTAAAGTTACATTACTGACAGCTAAATTTGTCATATCAACCACCAGTTCAGGTAATCCAAATGAGTATCAATGCCTAGATCAGCACTTTCTTGAAAACCATATGTGAATTTGTTCTTCCACAATTGAGTGGCCATGGAGTTCTAAGAGCACATATTTAAAATACCATGACTAGTGTAAAATAATCATTTAAAGACAAGAGTAACATGCAAAATGCAACACCAAGAACAATGTTCAGTCTTCATGCCAAATAGAGGATAAAAAGTGCTTTTCTGTGTACCTATACTGAAAATATTCCTGGTACCCAGAACCACGACACCTTTCACCCTGGGCTTCCAAGGAAATGCTCGTTGGCAGCATTCCAGCTGATGTACAAGACTTGGATGCCAACCAAACATCCTCAGAGTAACCAAACTGAAACCTTTGACAGCTACACTTCAATAGGAGCCCGGTGCATGTCTGAATGCACACAAAAATGCAGTCTGTGGGTGTACCTGGGCACTCCTAACCGGCCCAAATGCAAAGGAAGAAGCCATACAAGAACTGAGAGACATCACTAACAGAGAAGAGAAGTCCCTGAAGGACTATGTGGCTTACAGAGTGCCAGCCCAAGAAAGGTCTGCTGCTTCAACACCAGTGGTCATCAAAAGTCGCTTGAATATACCAACTTAGCTCTTGGGTAATGGTGTTAAGGAACAGAGCTAAGCTGAAATACAGGCATGCCCATTCCAGCTCGAGTTATGAAGAAATCTCGCCCTTAATCCTTCCTTAAGAAGGTAAGACTACTGAAAAACATGGAGATTGTTTTCTACATAGGAAAAAAACCTCACAGAAGACACAGTTCAAAGAGGTGAAGTACTATAATGGGCATAAAAGGAAGCATAAATAAAGGCAAGTGAAGCCAGGTGTTATTCATGCTTTCCTGCACAGTGCATCACCCCACTGCAATACAGGGAGCTTTGCAAATGGTACCGAAATCCCAGGGAGCTGCTTCCTCAATAACCAGGCAAGAACAAGAAACGACAGCTGGCAAGAGGGAGGGGAGACAAAAAAAAAATAAAGAGAAACTTTTAACCCACAGCTGGGGGAATCGAGCCTAAGAATCTTAATTGACTCATTTAAATCTGCAGAGAACAGAGATACTGTAAATATTAGAACTAGCTTGAAAAAAGGAAGGAAAAAACCCTCTGAGGCAAAACATACTTTTATTCTATCATCTCCATTGTGCCATGCAATCCAGAAGACAGAGGTTTGCCCCAGAGCTATATTAAGGGTTATGCTTTGTGGTTTACAATTTTGATATGCCATTTCTGAGGCTTCTCAAGTTATCTCATGGGAGAGCAGGATTACAGGGTATGACAGAAACACTTGTAGTATTACAGAAGTTCAAATCTGAGGAAGAACATGCAATATATTGAACTGTCAATCCATCAGCCCATTTTTTCCTCTAAAGGGGACAAAGGAGAACAGAGCCTTTACTTCTTTTTTTAAGCTACATGTTGTGATTCTGTTTAATAAACTCCACAAGGCTTTTCTCTTTAGTATATTATCAGTGTAACTAAAGAACTGAGGAGTGCTGTGTCAGTTTTTATGGTGGTACCACAACTACACAAAACATACCACAATGATGGCACTGGCCTTCTGACCAAGGAGAGAAACACCTCATGAAATGGCATCACAGCCACAGCAGACAGAAAGTAATAAGGGACCCAGCAACCCCATTCTTAAGTGCATCCTCACGCCACACATTAGATGGGGAATTTTAACATTTCAGTTCCAAAAACATACACTAAAGCCATGACAAAGCATATGAATGCTCAACAAAAATATTGCAAGTGTCAGCCCACTCAACAACAGAGGGAAAGACCTGAGTTTAAAGAAAGGGATTTAAGACCCATGCGTAGTTTATGAACTGTACAGTGAAAGCTTAGCCTCAAAAAACCTGTTATCTAAAACAGATGTCGCCTTTGCAATGCTCAATTTATGATAAATTGTTTTAATATTTATACCTAGCACAGGCACTGCAATAAATCAGACAAGGGCAAAATATAACGAGCATTCCAAAGCGCAGAAATTACACGCTCCCGCTCTGTGAGACCCGCTTGTTCGGAAAGCTAAGGGAATAAATCTCTAACGGTGTTTTTCTTCACTGGCCGCCGCAAGAACTACGAAGCCAAAAAGCGAGCACCACATGACTCTGGGCCACAGCTACCCGCGGGGTTAGCAGCTGGGAAGCGAGCTCCCATCCATCCACTTTTTTGGAAGCGC
>NC_031769.1:33707561-33762477 GCF_001522545.3 Parus major
GCAGGGAAAGGGACAGAAGGGACACGGGTGGGCAGGGAAAGGGACAGAAGGGACACGGGCGCGCAGGGAAAGGGACAGAAGGGACACGGGCGGGCAGGGAAAGGGACAGAAGGGACACGGGCGGGCAGGGAAAGGGACAGAAGGGACACGGGCGGGCAGGGAAAGGGACAGAAGGGACACGGGTGAACAGGGAAAGGGACAGAAGGGACACGGGTGAGCAGGGAACGGGGCGGAAGGGACACGGGTGGGCAGGGAAAGGGACAGAAGGGACACGGATGAGCAGGTAACCGCGACAGCCGCTGACCAGACCTTACTGCCAGCTGCTGCAGGGGACTCTGCTGGGGACACTAAGTTGGGAGGAGCTGTCCCCTAGAAGGCAGAGCGCCCATGCAGAGAGAGCTTGGCAGTGACCCACCGGGTTAAGTTTAATAGGCTTGTTTTGCTGTCAAGAGGCTTCAAAACCTCCATCCCCACCCCTCCACAGAAGTTCAGATCGACTGGGAGACGGCAGCTGTGGCACCCCGAGCTGCAGGGAGAGGATACAGCCATGGATCCACGTGAAAGAGTGTGAGCTGCAAAGAAGCTCGTTTTGGTGCTAACAACACCGACGTGGTGCATTCAAACCCTGTATGGGCCACGCATTTACTTAAGAGCTTGGACTTGATGATGCCTGCGGGTCCCTTCCAACTCGGAATACTCTGAGTCTGCATCTGTGAAAGACATAAAATACTAGTTTCTGCCTGAAACACCTTGCTGGTAAAGATAGCAGGTACCCAAGCAGGAAAGCAGAGCTTTTACCTCCCCAGATCAAAGGGGACCTGAACTATTCCACACCGAGGAGCAGAGGGTGCCACAACTGCACTGAAATGTTGTTTCTGACAAGCTGGACTCTAGGTAAGAAAGCAGGTAGCTTCCCATGCTACCCACTGGGCACAGAGGGTCAGAAAAAAAACAATGCAGAATCAGAATGGAGAAAATTGCCTGGCACAGCTTCAGAACCCACTAGTAACTTGCCAAAATTTCTCACTTTCCAGTTGTGTCATCACAACCCTGAAGAAGGCAGCTCTGCTTTGGGTCACATGCTATCACCAATACTGGGCATTTGCAACAGGACCTACAGTCCAGACAGCCAGGGAGCCACAACAAGTAGGGGGAGCTCCTAGCTTTTAAATTTAGAGATCTTTTGTTTTAATTTAACAGTTCCCTTGAACACATTTCCACTGGCAATATTCCAAAAGCAGCTTAAAAAATAATTAAGAAATCCAGCCACAAATGGAACATCATCATCCCCCAACAAAAAAAGGCTTACATGCTGCTGGAAGCCACACTGACAGGGACTTTATGTCCTAGGTGCAATTTGAAATGGCCTTTCTCAATGACAACTCAAAAGAGTGCAGAAAGATCAGGATAAAAGCAGCAGTGAAGTCAGAGCACTGAAGAATCCCCTACACTTCAGTTTTCTCCAGCTCACTTGCAATGTTTTGCAACTCCTCTCATCATTCTGCTCGACACAAGTGGCAGCAACAATGACCACCCCTCCAGCTGAAAGAACCAGAGCATTAATTTTGGTTTTATTCATCTAAAAAAAAAACAAACAACCCCAAAACTGAAGTCTACATTCCATTTTTTATCTGTGCCATTTAACCAGTGAGGATTCTCTACCACAGGAGAGTGTTTTACTGATGAGCCTGTGCTACAGGTAACATTTGCTGCAGAGCAACTCAGTTTAAAATGTGAGCAGCCTGCCTGAGGAAGCAGAGATGCCACAGCTGACATGTTGCCTTGATAACCCACTGTCTGCTGGTGCCATGGGGGCTGGACAGGGCACTGTGCTTCTGGCTGCTTTTGGCATCACCACAGGTACAACCAACCAGCAAAACTGAGATCCACTTGCAAAAATTAAAACAGATACCAGGCATGAGAGAGTACTACCAGAATGAAGTCAGAAAAAAAAAAATCTCAGTCTAAATGTAAAACTCATTCAAGTAACTAATCTTCATGAAACTGCAGGTGTTGTATTACATTATTTGCTAGAGAAAGCAGGCAGTATGTTTTGTGCCAGGCTGCTACCAGTTTGAACACTTCAGCTTAGACCAAGAGGTAGTGTCAAAGCTTGGCAATTCCTTGAGACTGGTATTTTGCTTTTGCATTCAGAATCAGCAGCAAAAGGCAGCCCCAGGTGCAGACACCAAGAGGTCTGAGGGATATGTTTTAAGGCAAGAGGTACAATACACTAAAAAATAATCTTCACCAATTTAGACAGCTGCTTCAGTTTGGATATTACCATAATAACCTCACCTGAACTCAGTGTTCCCTTTGAGGTAGCTGGACCTACATGAGTTCCCAAGCTCCCTTCCAATATAAAGGACTGAGTGATCTTAATAGTCTGTGGTGACCCAGTGGGGACAGCTTGAGGAGAGGCAGCTGACATACTTTCCCAACACCAGACAACCAGTGAGCCAATCCTCACAGGTTCCCTATCTCCTAGGTGCCTTGGAGTTCACTGCCTCTTTCCAGGAAGCCCTACCAGCCTACCAGATACTTTTCTTGCCTTCACAAGATCCCAAACTTGGTTCCCAGAGGCAGCAAGTAGCCTAGGGAAGGAGATGTCATGTCTGCAACGCAGCTCTGCAACTTTGGATACAATCAGCCTTCAGAGGTCTAGAAGTGATATCTGTGCTAAAGACTTGGAGGTTACAGAGGTCTGGCCCAGAGAAGATGTAGAAACCAGGAGTCAGGAGAGAGTAACAAACTCCACCACCGGCTTCCTAGGACTACTCTTTCAGCAGACAAGCTTTACCTGGTGCTTGTGGGCTAAAGCAGAATTTTTGGAGAGTCAATCCAGAAGTAAACACTATCAGGTTACTCTGACAGGACTGTTACTCAGTTTAAGGCTTGAGGCCCCAGCTAGCTCTGCTTCACAGGTAGTTCATACACATGGCACAGCTGGCAGTTTAGCAGATACTCCCCTTAAACATCTGAAAACCAGCCCAAAGAGGGAAAAGTTTATGTGCTTAATTAAAGGACAGAAAGTGACAGCGCCAACTCAGAAGACTCCCACATGTCTGATATCAGGGTCTCCTATATAGGAGAACCATATTCCACCTATAGCACCTATATCAGAACCAAATTCCAGAGTGAGGATTGCTGGCATTTTTCTGCTGGGCTGGAGATGGAAGTACAAGCGAGTAGTTAAAATTTCATTGACACAAGAGTTGTGCCAGCTCCAACACCAACTGTTTGAATAATCCTTTTTCCAGTTCATTCAGGAGGCACAGAAATAGTTGGTCATAGAGGGAACAAACAAATCTTGACTCATCATCACCCTAACCAAGTGCTAGAAAAGTGAGGCAGTACAGTCATGAGATGATGTCATGCACAGTGCTGGGGTCCAGTTCATTTCCATAGCCAAGATCAGAGGGAAAACATTAAACACTCTCTGTCCTGTAGCATAGTGGTATGCATCAAAACACAGGGAGCAGCCAGTCCAGAATCCAAAGGATATACAGGAGACAAGCTACTGCACTATGCCTACGCCTGCTCCTCAAAGTGATCATCATCACTGACTAGACACCGTATCGGGGCCTCCAACCACGGAGTCGTACAGCACATGTCCCTCCCCTCAAAGCCTGGACATTTGCAGTAATTGCTGCATTTGTAGGGACACACGTTCTGTGAAGGATTTGTGCTTTGTCATTCACTCTCACACTTCATGCTTCTGCCATCCTTTCACATACCAGGACCAAGTGTACAACTCAAAGGCATCAGCGAGGCAGGAGGGACAGAGAGAACTGTCCCTTCCACCAATGCAGAGGCAGGCAGCAGCCCTCCTCATGCAAGAGAGCTCCCAAAACAGCAGGTAATTGAAAAGGCTGCCTTTTCTGCTACATGGGTTTGAAAACGTGATTCTGTCTCCCTTACACACGTTAGGGAGTATTTCACCTTTGCAGTATGCTTTCAGACAGCCTCATATAAGAAATGGATATAAAAATACTGTTAAATAATCATTTTCATAGCAGGGTGCCCAAAAATCACTCTCTTGGAAATACAGCAAGAGAATGACAAATAATGATTTAGCAATATCAAGTTCAGCAACCAGTTCAACCTCTTTGTTCCTCTTAGAAAAGACATTCTGATTATAATTTGAGCTCCTACAAAGGAACAAATATTATGATGTTGACTTAACATAGCATTATGTCATCATACACACACGTCTAGCATAAGTTGGCAGAATATACTTTTGAATGAAACTGGAAAAATTAAGTTTTGATAATATCTTAGGGAGCTAAAATCAAATACACATCAGTGTTTGAATACAACAAACACCTGGTGAACTGTGTTTTGCAACTTCATGAAAAGAAAGACAGAACAAAAAGTCCTTTTTCTGTCCACTCCCCTTCTCTTTTGAGCCTAGTCTCAATACTCACATAAAAATTATCAGCCATTTTCAAAAACTTGTTCCACCTTCTGAGGAAAAAGCTGCAGTGCCAGAAGAAGCCCAAGAAGATTATTAAAGCCTATCAACTGAACATTACTAGAAGTGATGTAATTTTCCTTGTCATCTTGTCCACACATGGAATTCCATCATTATACCTGCCCTCAATAACCAGCCTTCTTCCCCTCCCATAAACTGAAGACCTTAGTGAAGCACAACCTTCCTGTGGTGTTAATAGTGTATATGACAGCTTTGGAGAGGTCAGCTCTAGGCTTTACTGAAATTTGAAGTTTTCTCTTTTCTTTCTGCACACCCTGAAGCAGCCATGAAGATGAATTGTACATACTTCTATTTCTAGCAGAAATACCAATGTCCCATCAGAGTTTGGGAGGGTGAACTGTGTCTTTCATACCCATTAAGCTGCAACATTTTATGGGAACAAAAGTTGGAAATCCCTTTGCCTTCATGTTAGACTATGTTGCAACCACTAAAACAAAATATGCTGGATATCCTGAGCTGTACATAGTTACATGATGTGTTTGAATTGCTGTTAACAATTAATCACCAAGTAATATGAATATCTGCTTTTAGGGCTACACAATGATTTTCATCTCCAGTGGAGAGGCATAACAAAATAGAATACTCTGACAAAATAAAATGATTGCATACTCATAAAAAATATTTTAAAAAATTGCTTCCCCCACATTTAAAGTTATAGCAAATCCAATAGGTCATTACTCTTAAAAACCTAAAGACTGCAGTTAAACATTCAAGATTAATTTCTTCCACTGCATTAGAAGTCCCCTTTGGCTGTCCACTGCTGCTGTGCTTTTATTCATTCTGTGATGGGATACCCACTAAAGAAATTAGCCTTACTATAATCATGTGAATTTCTGGCTGTCAGCAGGTAGCAATTGAGCCATCACTGGAAGCTCTCATGAAGGAGATGTCTACAAACACTGGGAAATTTAACACAATGAACACAACTACACATCAAAAAGTAAATCCCTTACTGGATAGTAAGCAACCTCAATAATACAAGGAGAGTTCTTTGAAACTAAAACAAAGCAGCAAGTAATAAAATAAATGGCTCTACAAGAATATAGTAATATACAGTCAGCAAAACACAGGTACTAAGTCCTGGGCTTCCTTCCTGAAGATAACCCACAGTGAACACATCAGTGAAAGCACTGCTCTATAATCAGGAAGAGCTATAAAGAGGTTCAGAGACTGTACTTAGATCAACAGTAAAAAAAAAAAATTTAACAGGGAGATTTTACTACTAGTACCAAAATTAAGAGGTGAACTCACCTTCTTAATGAGACTTTGCTGAGTCAAGTAACCTATCTAAAGAAGAAGATTACAACACTATTTGCATTTGTGCATCCATTATTAGGTTAGTCTCTCCCTTCCCAGAAAAGCAGTGGGCAACAGATAAACTGAAGTATGAAAAAAAAATACAGTCCAGGACCCAGAATAAAAGCTTGGCAAGTAGAATTATCAGACAAGAATATTTTTGTGCCTTTCCATGATTGCCAAATCACAGTGCCTCAATCTCCAGTATAACACTGTTCAGGGATAAAACAAAACAAAATCCCACACCTGTTAACAGAAGTTTAAATGAGTCATAAGCATCCACTTAGCACAAGCTAGTAGTACACCCTGACCTTTCACTGCATAACCACATCCTACAGATCATAGATTCAATGGACAACATCCCAAAAGGCAACTGCATATGCTTTTTGAGTACTCCACATAAAACATGGGAGAGGTGGAAGGTATTAAAGTTCCCTGGAAAAAAACCAGACACTTAAAGTAACACTTGAACAGAACTACTAGACACTTTTGCCAAGTGAAAGGTTCTGCTTTTTGTTATGCATCCCACCCTGGACACACCTTAAGGCTCTAGTAGCCGTTTACAGGAAGTTTCATGCTGACAGCTCCAAGTGCATTCTGTCTCCACCAAGACTTCATACTAAGAAAGATACAAAAAGTTATGCCTTGAAGAGAGAGGAGGCAGAAGTGAGACACACAGGCATGTGCATGAACACCATGCTATACCCCAAGCTCCACAGCGAAGTCCTCCTTACTCTGTTCAGATTTGCTCAATTTCCTTCCTAGAGTCAGAGGCTCCAAAAGCTGCTGAAGAAATGCATGTTCAAAGCTACCAACACATGAAAATTAGGAGTATGCAAATGAGAATTAGCTGCCTGAGCTCTCTTTCCAACCACATCATACCCCAGAGGCAAATTTATTTTTTTTTTTAAGACATATAAAACAAGTTGTGAGAAAAAGCTATTTTAATCAGTATTTTCCAGTAAGGAATGTAACAGGTGCCAAGAACTGAAGGAAACCCACATCTGCTCCACTGTGACCGTAGGCCCTGCCTGATCAGATTTTATAATATGTATTTTGCACATGCATGGATTACTTAGAATCTGAGGAATGCAGCCCATACCACTGGGAGACCATAAAAATATAAGGAATCTGCAGTCTTTCCTGCAGCATGGATCTGGAATGCCTGTGCTGTTTAAGCAATGCTACAATAATAGAGGCCCCAAAACTACTGTCAGTATGATTAATTTCAGTAGCTTTCTTACCCTGGCCAGAAAGCTGCGAGGTTTACACACCACACTGAGACTTTCTGTATACATGGTAGAAGACCACCTGCCAAGCTTTGCTTGGTCATGAAGATGGAAAGATAAGAATAGCCACTGCTTTGGGGAGAGATTACAAGGGGATAGTATCAGGCCAGCCCTCTTCCTGGGTTTGCAGAAGTTTGGGTGTCCAGGGATGCTCGTGAGCTACTGACATGAGTAACAGGTGCTATCTTTGTCTAGAGAGCTCACCAGCCTCTGACTTTGTGCCCTGTGAAAAGCTTTGGGGCACATGAAGCGAGAAGGACAGTATATCTACAATAAAATTGTATTCTGTCTGGTTCAGCAGGGTGGGGAGGCAAGAGAGCCTCTCTTTGGCCTTGTAAGGAGCTACATTCCTTCAACTGCCTTGTAGCAAGTTTCAGGGGATCGCCACATTTATATGCGCCACACAGATAATGCACTTGAAATGCTTTGGGACTGATATGAATAGGAACTATTCTTCCCTTTAATTAGCATTTTTGCCAGATGAACACTGCTGTGAAGTGCCAAGCTGTGGAGTCCTCCTACAAGTTCCAAGAGATACACAACTGACAGCCAGAGCGTATCCAAAATTGGAAAATTTCCTTCTGTGGCTACAATTCGTTTTGCCCCCTTGAATGAAAATAACCCAGCTATCAAAATGATCACCCAAGATAAGGACAAAACCAGTGTACAACACGAACCCTAAGAGGTCACACATAAAACTCTGCTGAATTCTTGGGCAGTTGCACGATGTTGTTTGAATGGTGACTAACATTATAAACATTGACCACAGAAAAAGAAATGCATTAGTGTACTTCCAAAGAGACAGCTTATCACAAGAAGATAGAGAATTTATGGGTTTTTTAAAAAGTCAAACAGCTGATCCTACCTCTGATCACACACACAAAAAGTAGTCCTTGGGTGACTGTCAGACAATTTACAAGAGAATTTCTCCAGAACTTCACCTCAAGTTATAACCAGTAGAAAAACTATAATCTAGAAATATAGTAAAGATGTACATTATACTGTTTGGGTGTTGGTGTTCATGTATTAACAGATGAATTGCCAATAGAAAGACAGTATGGATTAAGGGGGGAAAAAATACAAAAACATTGGCTTGTTTCCTAGCAACAGCTCAGCTAAAATTACTTAACATTTCTACTCAATCAAATGTAAATTTGACTATGTTATCCCTTAAATGTTGATTATAACAGGCCTTTTCAAATGCAAATTCGGTGTGTAAAGTGAATGTAAACGTTGACAAAGCTGACACCAAAATCTCCTGATTAACATCATTTGCATGTACACAGCAACATTATTACAAACCTTCTAAAGACAGAAGGAAATGAAAATTGGAGAATTACCTTCTGCATCATCTCATTCTTTCCTGCTTTAAGAGCAAAACAGACAAAAATGTAAAGCCTTTTGGACTGCACACAAAATTCCAACAGTTTAAAAGTGCAACACAATAAGCTGTACCTGAATGCTATCCCTTGTGTTGCTAGCAAGTACAATGGGTGAAAAAGCTCTGGTTTATTTCTTAGTTGCAGAATTTGAGAATTACACATATAGCACAGGCAGACTGTAAAGATCATAATACAATGTAGCCACTGGCAGCTCACAAGTTTTCTTGCCTCTTTTCCCTAGCATTCTTGCATGAGAAAAACAGGAGGAACGGGGTATAATGATTATATGTTACTCTCAAAGTTTACAAGTTTCTTCTTTGCAACTTAATCAACTCTGGGATTAAACACGTTAGTTATGTGTGCATTCACGCAGCGCCAGATTATTTTTGCCTAAAACATGTAGAAGAGGTTTCAGAGAGGAGGTTAACACGTTTCTTCTTGTTGCAGCATTTCACAATATGGGTATTGAAGTGTATTATTTTACAATAACATGCTGATCATCAAGCTGATTTACCACTTGTTAACCAAAAGTCAACGGGAAGCTGAGAACAGACACAGTGTTCAGAACAAAGCAAGTAGCCAGATTTACCCTCTTAAACTGAGAGTATTTTCTAGTATTTTCTAGTAGAAACCACCACTCTTCCTTCTTAACCATCTCAAGAAGTATACTGGGCTGAAACACAAGATTTTACATCTAAAGACCTATCTTTGGCAATAGAGATTTTGTTTTCCATAGTGATGCAGACAGGTACTTGATAGCTTGCTGTGATACACACATCCTAGTCCAGCACATTGACACAATGAGAATTTGCACAGCATCAGCTACAGCAGTGCAAAATGAACAATTTAGCATTCATCAGCCATGTCCTAATTTTACATGGTGCTATGTTTTTAAAGAAAAGCCGAAACACTTTCTTCCTCCACTGCACAGCTTCTTAATAGAGTTATTACAGGCCTGTTGAGGATTATCTTTTCTACCCTGGATTAGAGTTGCTACTTAAAGTATTTTAGACAGGACATAATCCACTCCCCCCTACACCCCCAAGTTGCAAATTTTAGTCATGTCAGATACCAAAAGTTTCTAAGAAATTTCTAAGAAATCAACAAGCACTACAGCTGAGTATTGGTAAGGCATAATCAGTAAAATGTTTACATCCATATTAAGGACAAATCATACCCCTCTCAAAAAAAATAGTCCCATCTCAAAATTATGGTACTGGACAGAGCTGAATGCAAATTCTGGACTCGGCCTAAGGGGTAGGAGAAGGCAGAGAAATCCAGAAGATACAGGCAAGAATACTTCATCCTCCCATGCCAACTCCTGCCTGCTACCCCACTGCTTACTAATTTCTATGTGCCAGACAAGGTTCAAACTCCTGTTTGAAACAAAGTCCAGTTCTAAAGGCAGAGTTCATGTATGGAAGTGCACTCTGATAACATATGACATTTTGCTGGTTTTCTTCAGCAAAGCCTAAAGCAGCAGGAGCTCTACACCTTACCTCACTGATCCTTCACCGTTATGCTGCACATATGCTGCTCCATTCAAATCCAGCTTCTGATAAGAGAAACAAGGAGATGCAGACTTTTGGGAAAATCTTGAGAAACCATTTTATTTTTGTTTGGAAACTTTCCAGAGGAACTTTTAGTGCCTTTTAGTATATACACATGAAAATTAATACTGTTCTCTCCTTATTAATACATTCTTTCAAGTGATTTTTACAGTCTGGAAGCAAAGGTCAGTTACACAGAGTTCCAAGAATCCAATGCAGTAAAAAAAGTAACTTTATTTGACCATATGTTACTATAATTAAACATACAGGAAAATACTCTTTGATCTTATGACTATCTTGGACAAGATGGATAACAATCCCATTTTCACAAATGATTGTTCTAGTTGGAACCCTTAAAAACAAAATCTGGCATACCTACATCACTGACTTAATGGTTTACCATTAAAAATACCACCAGGGCATATGGCAGCTGTGTGTTGAAAGATCATTTCCTAACTGGGCTCTCACCTCAGAGCCCTGACATAAGGGGTTGGGAGCTCATACCCATGACAGTGACTGAAAGAGATGAAGCAGTGGTTGTTGAACCAGCAAGACATTTGTAGTTTGGAACTAAAATAAATTACTCTCATGCAGCATACAAGTTCCTGGAGAAAAGGCTCGTTAACATGAGAAACATTTGCTACAGAACAAAACTATGTAAACAAAACAAAGGCAAGATGTGCACAAAAAGTTATCTGTTATTCTACACCATATGGGCTATCACTGCCAATAAAGTTTCAGGGACAAAGATTCTAAACAACTGAAACTTCAAAATCAGTTAAAATTAGTTGAATGCAGACAAGGAACTAACTAGCAGCCTTTACTTCTGTAAAGAAACTGTAACAAAAAGGAATAGTCTCATAGGAATTCTCAAAGGAATTGTTCAGCCTTAGGCGAGGTCCTATGGACACTCCTAAAAATTAAGAGTACACTTATTCACACTTCATGATACACTAAGATCCCCATACTTGGGAAAAATTAAAACACCCTAAATTAACCAATGCCACTACTTTTGCAGGAAAAAAAAAAAAAAAAGAATCATTCTGAATAAAATGCCTGAAGTCCATAGGTGTACATGTAACTGCCTTTCACATATGCTTTGTGGGAGAATTCAATTCAGTATACTTCCTACAATGACAGATGTCAAAGTTAAATTAAGAAAGGTTTTATTAACTTTATTACTCATCACACCCTTAAAGACCAGAGCAGGTGAAGTTAAATGTTCCTCCTTGAGTTTCCTATGTAGCAGAGAAGCACAAAAACCACGGTAAACTCAATGCTGAAACAGGAAAGAGGAAAACTATAAAAAGAAAGATGAGAATAACTAGCTCAGATTTAGACAGGGTATTAGAATAAGATTGGGAAACATCACAGAACATTATTTTTTAAACACTTTGTATTCTTAAAAGGAGATCATATCAGCTTTTTCATCTCGTAGGCAAACCTCTCTAGATTTAAGAGAAGCAAAGAAAATAAATCAATCCCACACACCTCTGACTGTATGTGTTGCTCATGAACAGAATGGTGACAGGCATTGTCCTGTCTCATGACTGAGACAACCTCAGAGACTCACTATTCATGCTCTCAACAAAAGGTTGGGAATATGTGGGGTTGGGAGGGGCCAAACTTAAAGTAAATACTCATGAGCAGTCCTCATGACGTTTTTTAACTCTACCTGGTGGCTTTCGGCCAGACCACAATAAGGTTTAATTTACAGAAAGAGAAACTACAGTACATCCATGCCTGTGATTTCTGCCACAGCTTCTTTTATGAGCATAAGATAAACTATCTGATTTAAGACTAAGTAGCTTCAGCAAGCCTCTTTCAATTAACCAAATACTACAAATGCACTAGTTTCCCACCCCATCTAAGAAAGTCAAATGCTTATTCTGCATTTTTCTTAGTGTGCATAAGCATAATCACTATGAGAGTGATGAAGGACGGGGAAAATGACAGTAATTCAGGGACAAGCTGCTCACCAGTGCTGGCTTTGATCTTTAGCAACTTTACAACTGAACTTGACGCTATTTTCTGGGTGGAAAAGCAATTTATTCAGGAATCACAGATTGGTTTGGGTTGGAAGGTACCTTAAAGACCACCTAGGCATCCCACCAGGAGCAGGGATGCCTTCCACTAGATTAAAGCTCTGTCTACCCTGGCCCTGAACACTTCCAGAGATGGGGCATTTTCATCTTCTCTAGGAAACCTGTTCCAGTGCCTCATCACCCTTCCCATAAAGAATTTCTCCCTAATAGCTAATCTAAATCTACCCTCTTTCAGTTTAAAGCCCTTACCCCCCCTACCCTATTACTACACACCCTTGCCAGAGGTCCCTCTCTAACCTTCTGAGGAGCCCTCTTTAGTAACAGAAGGTGCTGTAAGGCCTTCTGCAGCCCTCTCTTCTCCAGGCTGAACAACCCCAACTTCTGTGAACCTGTCCTCATATGAGGGGTGCTCCAGCCCTCTTGTCATCTCCATGATTTCCTCGGGACCCAATCCAGCAGGTCCACATCCTTCTTGAGCTGGGGACCCGAGAGCTGAATGCATTTCTCCAGGTGGGATCTCACCAGAGCAGAGCAGAGGTCTGCTGGTCACACTGCTTTTGCTGCAGCCCAGGACACATTTGGCTTTTTCTGGGGTGAAGTGTACATTGCTGGGTAATGCAGTGCTTCTCTTCCACCCACCCACAACCCCAGGTGTTTCTCTGCAGGGTTAGTGTCAGTCCATTCTCTGCTCAGACTGTATTTGTGCTTGGGATTGCCCTGACCCATCTGCAGGACCTTGCACCTGACCTTCTTGAGCTTCACGAGGTTTGTACAGGCTTGCCTGTCAAGGTCACCCTGGATGCCACCCCCTCCTTCCAGTGTGTCGATGCAATGAAGCTGACTTGCTGCCTGGAGAGGCTGCAAGAGACTCTTCAGTCTCTTGAGGCTCTTCAGGAGCCCTACTGCTGATCTGCAATCCATCTCCAGGCTCTGGGCATCTCTTGCTGGCACTGGGATCAAACTGGTAGGAGTAGGATGGATGGAAGTTCCCCTCCCCCACCAACTTTAGTTTAAAGGCCTCTTCACATCTTTTAAGACAGCTCTATTTTAAAAGAACTAGCTAATCTGTTCTTACTAGCAAATGTAATCCTTTACCCCAGCATCAAAGACTCCATTTAGCTCAGTTCTTGAAGTTTATAAAGAACTGAAAGGATACATGAGGCATGGAAATTAAAAACAAAATAGAAGAGAGGAAGCAAGCTTGCTAACTGCAGGAAATAGGACTTTTTCTACAATCTCAGCCCCGCCACAACTTATGTTTTATTCATCAATTCTACTTGCAGTTTTTCTCTTTAGGCAAAGACAACCTGGCAGCACCACCTTTTTGTTGCTCCAAGTCAAATATAATCCGAGATCATTAAAAAAAAAGAGATAAATTACTCCTCAGACTCTTATTAGAGACTCAGGAACATTACCTGTCTACGGTGTCCATCTCTCACTCACATTCCTAGGGTTATTTTTGGCACTGTGTATTGGTCCAAGCATACACAATGGAAGCCAAATCCTATCACTTCACAAGAGAGACAGAGAGGCAGTTTACTTTTCCTGACCTCTAACTCACAGCCATTTTTGCACTTCTCTGAGAAGCCATCATCCCTCTTGAAACTGTGCATCCCTGCCTTCAGCACACTCCTGCTATTCTGACAGTCTCAGGAATTTTACTCACTACATACAATACTCTTCTGGTCTTCACAGAACTGGTGTGCTGTCACTTCTCTCTCCTACTCTCCACCTCCTTCAAGATTTGAATTTTTAAATTACTTTTTTTTCAAGTCAGGTTCAAGTATTACCAATGCTATATTACAGCAGCTTCTGGTTATCAATGTCAAAAAGTCAATTATTTACTGCCAAATCCATGGAGCTACAAGTAAGGGTGTGTAAGGGAGACATCAAGTTCTCCTGTAGCCAGATGATGCATAGTAAAGTTGTTCAATGTTTGCCACATCAAAAGCTCTAACCAGATAAACTTTAGAATAGGAAAATTTAAAAAGAAAATAAAATATCAAAACTAAAGAAATACAAGAACATGAAATTGAAAGGACACAAAAAAAACCAAAAACCAGAGCAACTAATAAAAACAATAAAGTCAGGAATGGTCTCACAGACACTGCTCTGAAACTAAAGCTCACAGATGCAACCCAAAGCTTAGAAGTTAAAATACATATCTGCTGGGATAAATATCTACAGCTTTCCTCACCTGCCCACATGTTTGGACTGTTTTTCTCCTTCAGAACCAAGGTGATAGTTATCAACCTGAGATAGCTAGCAAAGCCTAAGCAGCATGATAGAAAAAATAATATTAAGAGTATAGTAATTCTATCTTTTAATAAAAAACCCCAAAGAACAAAAATATAAAGGCCATCAGAAATAGAAGGTATTTAGCTACCCTCTCTAGAGTCAACCCCATTTTTAATTCTGTGATCATGCATCTTTGAACAGGAAATTGCACTTCAGCCCTTTACCCAAATCAAAACCAAAATCTTTATTTACTTGTCACATATTTACATGCAGACAAAGGAACTATAAACATTCTTCATGCAGGTATATGTTTGGCTTTATACATTTATATATAGACTTATTTATGAGCCTAGATCTGATATCCTCACTGGAACACCAATGCAGCAGAGAAATCATTCATGTTCCATCCAAAGGTGTCATGGATCATCCAAAGGTTTTGCTTTTGAGAGCTGCAAATAATGTGCACAAATTTTGCCAGCCCACACACCTCCCTGGCATCTCGCAACAATTCCTGTAAGGAGGAGGAGATCCAGCCCTGCCATTAGCCCAGGACTGGTTTCACCTCTCTGGTTTGCTTCTCCTCTTCCATGGTTTGCTGAGCCATCTAATCCTTGCATTTCTAAATGGAAACAACACATTGCCAAACACTAATGCTTATTATTACAGTCAACCAATTAAACTGTAATTCTACCATTGTTATCCACCAACACTCTTCCTGCTTAAGTGCAAGCTATGTTTACTTTATTACTGAGGAGCTCAAACATTTTCTTTCACAATAATGTATTGTCTTCCTCCTCCTACCTAAGCCAAAGTGAATGCTCATGAATCAGACCAATAACTAGAACAACATTTTCACTTCTACACTGACATGGACAGATGCAGAAAAACTGAGAATTAGTATTTTCACCAGTTTTAGGATCCATAGAAAGATTCTGAAAAAAGAGGGAAAGATGGCAGAGATTTCAAAAAACAACTGAAAAAAACCTCTTCTTCTACACCCCAAACACAACATGACCACACAGAGTCGACTATGATTTTATCTTCTCTTTTAAAGTATCACTGTTGAAGCTAGAAGTACCAGATCTGTTAAACCAAATGAAATAGCCATAAAGAAAGAAGTCAGACGGCAGAACAAGTAACACAGATCTTATAAAACCTCAGACCCATTAGCACTGCGTAGATAAATATTTTGGATTTTATTCCAATCTCCTCTGCAAAAAGCCTCTTCTACCCCACTAAACTGGGGTATCTGCACCAATAATGGTTCACAGTTACACAGAGACAAAACCATGCAAATTCCACTTCTACACTGTATTTAATAAACAGATTCATATCCTCTGTGGTCCATACATAGACAGAAAATTGTTGGTTACCTCTCACAGACAGTATTTTATCTGTTCACTTATAGCTAGCTAAAGCAGTCAGAAATAGCAAATAAAAATACAGGACTCATAATCCTTGATCCAGCTCAACTATTTTTAAAACTGGATGCAGAGAAGTTATGGAAGTTGGAAATAACGCAGAAATCTCTATCTAGTGGTAAGGCACTGGTGATTTTTAGAGCTCATTTTTAGCACCTTAACTTCTTTGGGAACACTGCATACATGATGAAAAGGAAAACTTAATCCAAACACCTTGTATTCACAGCTAAATATGGAGTGCAGTGCTGATAACCCACACTCAGGAAACACAAAACACTGTTTTCATTATCCTATAACCAGTTCAAAATAGCATCATTAAGCTGACACCACAAGTGTACATCACCAGGAAAAGACTGTATTTATTTGAAAATCTTTACTCTTCATCAGGGGATGCTGCTTACTCAAAACTTGAACCGGTAAGAATCAGTCCCAACCACATATGCACACTCAGCATGACACTTGCAGATCACAAAACATGTAGAAACTTGCTGCTTCTCAGGAAACGTCCACAACTGATTCTCAAATTCAAGATCAAATGTTAAATACCACAAAATACCACTGTGCTGCTTATCTAACTCCTTAAACTGGGACCATCAGTGTGGTTATCTGAGCACTTGAATGCAGTTGACAAACATGCACTTTTCAGCATCTCTCATTATTACTACATTTTTGTGGCAGGCAAACATACAGATGCTTCTCTGTTCTCCTCCAAAAAAGATACCTGCTGAACTCAACACCTGCCAAGACAGCAAAAGTGTTATTCAAGCCATTCTCCTAAGGTCACATCCTTACAACACATTCTAAGCATTAGAAACAAAATTACATCTAGACAAGTTCCTACTATATTAACAAGTCCAATGAATGCATATTCTTAAAGACGTTCTCCAGCATAGAAACAGCTCTCTGCCATCTCCAGAAACAGCTTCCAAGAAGGGAGGATGGAGCTGCCTCCACTCAGATCTACCTCTTGCTACCATGTCTTCTCTTTCCTCAGGCCATCAGGTGGGAAGAGCTCAGTTTAGTCTGCAAAAGTACTACACATTAGTACCATGGATCAGTTTTATTAAACTGTACAAGTCAATTAAAAAAAGCACACAGGACCAAAATGAGACACCACAACAGACCACCACTTTTCAGAAGGGGAAGAGGTCAGCACTTCCTAAACATCAAACACCCTACAAAAGCATTTATGATGATTTTGCAAAACCAGGATCCATGCTGTCATCCCCCAAATCACCGGTTTTCCCCTCTCAAAGTAAAGAAAACTGTATCTACAGACACATGAGAGTGTTACAAACAGAGCAATGTAACAGTTACGCTTTGCTTAGAGATGGACAGCCCTGGAATCATCTACACAACCAGAGGCACCACACTGTGCTGGTGTCTCAGCATCAGCTGGTCTCTCTTGCCCATATGATGTCTCACCATGAGGTATCACACGGGCAAGCTGTGCTTCATGGAACTTGCAGGGATATACGCTCAACCAGAAGTATGTTCTGCCCACCTAAACTTTTATTACTTAGCACACAATTACTCAGTAGCTCTTTTGTTTGCAGGAATCCTTCTCCTCATCCCTACCACACAATCATGACACCACACCAACTAGCAGAGAGCAACCAGAGAGGCGGACTGTGAGACTTCGGCTTTATCTTCCTAGTAATCAACAACTTATGTTACTCCACTGCACTGCAAGAACACAGAGAGAAAGCAGTTCCTCTCCCATGGTCTAAGACACTTGGGGGCTCAAAATATGTAACACAGAATAGTTCAAAGTGTTTTCAAAGGGGGGCTGTCACAAATACCTGTGAAATATAAGTCTACCTTGGAAAGGAATCCAAATCAGGTTTGTATCTACCCAAATTCAAACATGAAACCTTCTGGTAGTGGCTTTAATTCTTATATTCTGCTCTTCATAAAATGTCGGGGGAAAAAAAACACAGACCAAATTCAAATCAATAAATTTGGTTTCCTGAGTGCTTATCATCAGCCCCTGCCTACTGGATCCTGAGAACCGCCATCATGCAAGATGTTTGACTGCTTAACACCAGAGGCTCAAAGGTGGGAAGCTTCAATGGAGTCACAGTGAGGAAATCAGAGTAAGTCCACATAAACAGACTGCCTCCCAAACAAGCTGTCATTAGCAAGCCTGTTCTACTAAGCTACCTACCCATAACAAGGTAGAAAGCAGCCAAAGGGTATCCAGAAAGGAAGATCTTTACGATATTGACAAGAAAGGTGTTCACTGGTACAACCACTGGTAAGAGAAACGGTGCGGGGGGAGATAAAATGAAATAAACACCCAAAAAACAAACCAGTTATTGTCCTGTTAAGGACTTGTGGGTTAGGTTCTTTTTCCCTTTGAACTGAAGATTGACGAAAGGGAGGCAGTTTTCTCTTGTTCGGTCTCAGTAGTTTATTCTTTTCTTATCAGCATTACAAGGTACAAGGAGTTATGTGCACTATGACAGAAAGGGGTAAAATGGCTAAAAAAGATCCTCTTCAAGGTTTTATATGTCCATTTACCCAATTAACAGATGCCAACTAAAATATTTTTCTCATTGACTCAATGACCCAACACCTGTGTGCTACACTGCAGCATTCTTTATCCAACCACTTACTACCACCCAAAAACCTCTAGGAGAAGAACATGAAGAAGAAAGAAGAAGGACAAGAGACAACAACCTAAATCTTCCATCTTGTCCTCTGCTCTCTAAACTACCTTAAACTCTAAACTTCAACCTATTCACTCAGTGACTCAAGAAACCTTCTAATCTACACACTTACACTTCTTCTATCTAAGTTTAACATTTGTTCTCATGTATCACCATGAAAACATGCTCATGAATTTCATGCTATATGAAATTCAGTGTTTCTTTGGATCCTAGAACTAAGTATTAGAAACAAGGGCACACACTCTGTATCTCAGACTCCAACAAGTTATGCTACAATAGCAACAAAATAATGTTTAGGAAGGATGAGCTACCAGCCCAACATTTAACAAATCCTAGACTCCAGAAAAGATGACTTTAGAACTGACTTTAAGAGAACAGCTACAGTATTCCTGGAAGAACAGGAAGAGGATAAGTCATATCGGAGAAGGAAATTGCTTACTTACCAGGAGTGCTTCAGCACACATATTCAGTAACAGAACCAGTCTTTCAAACTGAACATTCAGTGTGAGCACTGAACCCTGAGCAAGAAAGCTAAGCAAAAGAATTCAGCTCTCAGATATGTAAAGTTCTGCTTCAAAATGAAAATACAGAGGGAGTTGTCCACATCTAAATCACTAATGCAGCTCTCAAGGAACATGATCTACACAAAATGAGTCAAAAATCAGCACTGTGACCTGCAAGGAGGGAAATTCAAAATAAGTACTAAGGTAGCTTGAAAAGGCAGCCACAATAACCTGCAGAATTGATCTGACATCAGGATGTATTTAGTAATATAAACAAGAAAAGTTTTCAGGATAAATCAGATAAGGACTTTGTAGGCAGTGAACTAAGGATACTTAAAACACACATTAAGTATCTGAATCTCATCAAGTACATGCCTCAAGCAGACGGCCTGAACAACCCCAAGCATTCAACCTCCAAGTGAGTCAGGAGAAAGAGAGTGGCCTCTATACTTGCTCCAGAATTAGACATGTGTCTGCCTAGCAGGAAAAAACATGGTTTCTTTTCAGGCAGGTAACCCGAACCAAGACCTCATTTTAGAAAACAGACTCCTTTGTTTTTCACAAACTCCTTCTCTCCCTTGCTTTGATTTCAGATTTTCTCATCTTTACTCCTTCCTATACTCTGCTTCTTTATTTTCTCAGAAAGGCACCTTCTGTAATCATATGGTTAATACAGAGGACTGAACAACATAAGTACAGTATATCCTATTATGCCTGTGTTCAGTGTCCTGTTCCTAAGCTACATCTGTTCTACAGAGCACCAAAAATAAATAAATTAGAACAATCAGTATTCACAAGAAAAGAAGGCTTTGAGACTTTACAGGACGAAGCGGTTCAGTGGTTCCAGGACAGAAAAGCAGCAGCCGTGAGAAAGGCTCCAATCAACCACTCATCTCTGGAGCAACAGGAGAAGAGAACAGAACAGAACGAACAGTCAGAAGGTGAGCAGCAGGTGAGCAGAGACACCGGATGGAGATTTCTGAACTTTGTTTTTTAAAGCAGTAACAGAACAGTAGGCAATTCCTGATTTCTCTGCAAAGCCTACATCAGGTACCCACCAACTCTACCACGGAATACACATGTAACACCTTTCTAGGTGGGTACATTCTATGCAAAGGGTAAACCACTTTGGGGCACCAAGCACCACAGTTTGGGGTCTGTGTGTACGTGCAGCAGAACGCTCTGCTGAGCATAGCTCCTTATCAAAAGCTAAACATTGCTGGAGCAGAGTTTCCTCCATGTAGGTATGGGATTTATAATCCCTTTCCTTAAGCACTAGTCAGGGCTTGGCAGGTAAGCAAAAGTGTCAGGTGATGAGAGGGGTTGAACAGTAGTATAGAAAAGAAGTCCCATTTAAAGTAAAGGTCCAATTTTGCTCCACAGGTTGACACAGACAAGAAAAAAATTAATTCCAACCCCAGGTTTGTATGATATTCTTTCAATCATGAAAGAATGAACAATCCCTCACAAGTGTCTTCCCAAAGTACAGATACTGCAAGGTTTAGGTTTTTAATTCCTACCTCTGCAATTTACTATCTTGTACCAATTTCCCAAAATAGAACTAATATATGGGCTCTTCCCAGCCTTCTCTCTTCAGTTCTCTCTTCTTCTCCTAACTACCTGTAGCCGTGTGGGCTTCTGAAAGAAACATGAACCTGGTCTTCAATTAAAATTAATATTTTTAAATTACATACAGAAAGATCAGCATTAATGATTGTTCCTAATTATCAATATAGCAAGTCTAATGGCATACAATGAGTGCATAATAAATTTAAAATTATTACACCACACAAGCTGACAATACTTTCTAGAGAGCTGTATAGTCAGTTCTGTGCCATGGTTCTAGCTACACAACACCACAGAGATTATGAGCAAATACTAACAGGCTTTCAATATGTATGCACACCTGCTACTATAGAATAAGCTACTGCAAAACTCTGTGTTTGGTCTCCATCTTGAATTCATAAGGTATCAAGTGATTTTAGTAGCCATTTGCACCATTGTGGGCAAAACTCCAACCCTTTCCATTATTAAGGGGTTGTGCTTTGTGGGGCAGAGCAAAGGGATTTGGTTTCCAAATGCAGATGTTATGGCTCCCATATCGGCAGGGTCAGAGAAAAGGCACTCCCTCATTTCCAGAGTGTTTGGTGGTAGTAAGCAATCCTGTGGCTGGAACACTGTGCCATTAGCAGGAACAGAAGGGTTCACTAACTGTACACCTTCTGAGGTCACTGGGATCAAGTAGAAGTAGGGTGACAATGGTACAGGAACTACACTTTCAATTCAAAGAAGAAACAAAGGAAGAAGTTGTGTCACCACTGAGAAAAAAATGCAGCTATCAATTAATCCAGTGTATCTCCAGAATATTCATTAAGTTTATAAACACATGTAATTTTTATTATATTTGTTTCAATATCTGAATTGCATTTGAGGCCATATATACAATTCAGATAAATCAAGAGCAGATATACAACCTCTTGCCCATCTCTTTCACAATGATTTCTAAGTCAGAGTTATGAAAATTGCTGCAGAAGTAAAATTCTTCAGGTAAAGGCTGCTCAAAGACAATTTTTGGGTTTAGATTTCATTAAAATCCAACCACTTAATATTTAAATACAAGAGTGCAACCAAAAATATCCACAGAAGGTAACAGCAACAAATACCTTTTCCCCATCCTGTGCATTCAACTATTGTTACATACCTCAACAAGCACTTGGTATTTGCCCTGGCTCTGGGAGCAGGTTGAGCAAGCCATTAAAACTCCCTGGCATATAACTAAGTCCCAGCTCACAGTATCCAACACAGACTTTATCTTCCCACTCCATCTGCTCTAAAGAGAGCCCCCAGTAACTGCCCCATGGTAACTGTCAGCAAAGAGGAAGTATTTGCTTTGTTCTGATGGCAGGCTCTTCACAATCACACAAAAACAAACAAATAAACAAAAAGCCAAACCAAAAAAATAATCTGCCAGGAAGAAAGGGCTTATTCTGGATACATGAAATGAGAACACTAGGTACAGGTAGCTAAATCTCTAGACAGCTCTCCTAAGACAGAGACCAAAGTCTGGAACTCCTGTCAAGCATGGCTGCTGAAGATAAAGCATGAAGACGGATATAGATAGCTACAGTATCAGCATTTCTCATCTATAAGAGATTATTTAGTCAATTTATGAGATTTTCTAAGGTAAAAAGAAAATACAGTTATTACCTATGCTTACAAATACAACTGTGTGCAAAGAGTCCTACAGCACAACTAAAGCCTCCCTCAAGTACAGCAAGTGCACACAATGAGCCCAGGAAAATGAAGACTCCCTAGCAAAGTGCTGTGAAATGAAAGTACATACAAAAAACTCTATGTAACATTATCTTCCCACCCTCCTCACTCACCATACCACTACCTTGTCTCAAGAGCAGAGCACTTTTAACTACAGTAAGGACCACAGTCTTCCTATTTCCTGCCTGGAAGGATCTGCAACCATGGATTCTATTTTAAACACATTTAAACTTCCCTTCTTCCTCCAAATATCGAAGTAGTTACAAGCCTTTTTTAGTGAATTTGTTACTGTCAGCTGCCTGGTCCATTGCTGCCACATCCATGGCACTCTTCATTTGATGAATAACCCTCATCCTGGGCACACAGAGCAGCATACTTCTGAGCCTCTCCCCCTTTCTGTGCTGCCACTGCTGTGGAAATTTTTCACTTCTCTTCCACAAATCCATCTTCTTCACATTAACATACTTACTAAGTGAGCAGGAAGCTCTTGCAATATGGCCCAAACAAATTGATTGAAAAAAGCAATTGTTTGGGGTTTTCCTTAGTGTTTTGTTCACACATCTTTCTCCATAATCTACGCTAAAGGAAAAATAAAAAAAGTTTAGACAATGAAAACCCCATTCCTCAGGAGAAAGGCTCTGCAGATACCCCCAGAACTTAACAGGATAAACAGAAAAGCTCCCTGGTCCCAAACTGAAATAGAGATGACTGTATGCACGGTTCACTCTTATTTTCTGCATCAAAACTGAGACCTTAACAACTCTCACATCACCCAGTTAACCCAGTATAACCGTGAGATAGCAGACTCTCCTCAACTTAACACCAAGTTACAGAAGCTTCTCCAACATATTGCTACAAAACCATGTAAATTACAAGGGCTTCCCTAAAAGTCTGTAATCAGATTTACTTGTATCCATGTCAGCTCTCTGATCTGAAGACAAAGGAAGCAAGGGTAGACTTCAGTAGTCTGGTATGCAGCTTCCACCTGCCAGCAGGCAAACATCTGAAGTCTCCACTAAGCCTCTAAATGAATTTTGAGGTCACTTCCACAGCACTGATACAGACACTCTGATGAGCATACACAGCAGGATTACATCACAATAAATGACTGAAATAATTAGATAGTGTTGTTTCCAACACTGAATGCCTCTAAGGGGCTGAGTTAACATTTATGTATCACATAGCAGTGAAACTGGATCTCTTGCATCTAAAATGTAACACCTCCCTTTTTCTGGGTTATAGCTTCTATTGGGATAATTCCCAGAAAGTAAGATATGACTACATTACACACTGCTGGAGAAACATGTGATAACTCCTTTCCACTTCATACTGGGGTATTTAGAGGCACAAATTTTATTCACAAAGTATTTGCACTCTGTCAAAATATGATGGGGAAAAAAAATTAATTTCCATAAGGAACAGAGACATTTGTAGCTTACTCAAGCTTTACAAAGTACTTGGGGCAGGTATGTCAGAAGTGTCCAAATATTCTCTGAAACTATAAAAATATTTTGTTGGACCAGTTTCAGCAATGCCAGTATTTCAAAGTGAAAGTGCTCAGCTTTTCACAAAAAATAATTCTGAATAAATAAGAAGATCTTTATTAGTTACCAGTCATTCGATGGCTTTATTTCACACAGTGAAATCTTTCTCAAAATCAGAAGAAATGTTTCAAAATTCATCTACAATCAAGTTCTAATCTCTTTGTCCATAAAGAACTGATCAGCTTGGCTTCAAAATCCCATTCAATTTTCCCCTTAAACTGGTAAATTTCTTCAATGTCCACTCCATCCTTTGTAACACAAAACGATAACATTATAAAGATACAACACCTGTATTTAAGTCAGTTCAGTCTTTAATGAATTACAGTGTCTGAAATGAAACTGCAGTAATATACTCCATCCTGTGCACTTCTGAGAGACACAACAAGTACAGTGTCATCAGCATCTCTGGTGAAAAAATCCATTCCCCTTGTTTATCACAGCACAAAGTTAAGACAGAGTTAAGAATTGTAAGAATTCAGGGAACACAAAAATTAATAGCCAAGAAAAAAATCATTAAACCATAAACTGGAATATTTTTTCTGTTCTACATCTCTGAATATTGGTCCATCATCTCATAACTAAAGTGTAATAAACTGTATGCACTCTCCCAAAGCATTTCTAAAAGTCTCAAGATAGAATTAGACACTGAGTAACAGGAATTGGTTGTTTAATTTTTCATGTGAAGTTATTCACTGAGACAGTCCTTTAAAACCAAGGACTCTTTATTGTTAAACACAGCTGATTTATCAAATAAATTCTCTAATTGTCACCATTTCAAATTAACACTAAAATCTTTGTCTCTGCTTTTCTGCAAGTGTACAGAGCAGCTATTTTCTTAGATGGTTATCATCCAAATTTTGAATAACTGGTGCTTACTAGAAATAAATAAAATGAATTCTCAGTGAAAAACAGCTTATTCAAGAAAAATAATTATAAATAAAGAAAAAAAAATTCAGGAGCAGCATAAAATGTACACTGCAAGCAGCAGGCCTGTAGTGCTTCCTTCTTTTGCATTGAAGTATTCTGCCGCTTGACACAAAATATTTCTGATTACTTGTTTGCATTTACACTGTATTCTAGAAGAGGAAGGAATGGTAGGTAATATTCAGATTGAAAAGATGTTTCTTCATCTTCTGGCATCACTCCTTCCTCAAATTATTTTTTACTATACACTTACTATTTATTATTATACAATTTCACATTCCTCAAGAAATTATAAAGTGAAAAAAAGATCATTTGACTGCCAGCCACCTGATTATTTCACAGTTCTTGTAAGAACTGGAAGTCAGCAATGAAAACACCGTCTCAAACCCTGGAGTGCACACATGATAATCACTATAAATTTCACCACAAAGGTAAATATGCCCTACACAAGTGAGGTGTAATGCCACCGCTACAAGTTACCTGATGTTTCTTCAGGTTTCCATTTTCCAGCTCTTTTGTAGATCTGCTGGCATACGAGAGGAACAATCCCTGCCAGTCATATGGATACAGCACTGCAATGGGCCTCACCCAAAGCCACTCCAAGCAAGCAGAGAAGAAAGGAAAGATGCCTATCGGCTTTATGTGAGACCTTCAATCTTAAAAATGAAAAATCAGTTTGCAGCATGTTCACAGATGTTTTCTTTCAGTCTTTCCTTCCCAGAAAATACATGACTCAGGCTTTACACCATTAAACACTTTGTATCTTATCCTCCATGTACTTGGTAACCTCAGAGCAAGAAAAAATTTCATGTCACAGAAGTATGAAAAAACTATGTTTTAGTCAAAGTTTAATAACAATTCAATCTTCCTCCATATGATTAATATATTCTACAATTTGTTACAATAATCACATTTACATTTTATCACAATTTATATTCAAACCCAAAGAGCAAAAGAAGCCATACTTGTAAATGCAAAGTTATCCAAAAACCTGCTCTGCTCAAGATTACATGTGGGGGAAAGAAGTGCTGATTAGATCTTTTAGTCGAAAAAGTCTTTATTTGATAGAAATGCCTTCCTGAGATAGAAGGGCCTTCCTCACCATAACAACCTGCAAAGCAAATAACCAACATCCTTGGAAAACAGATCATTCCACTTCACTGTGAAATGCGTTTTAAATAAGAAACAAAAACGACAGTCGCAAAAGTACTGGGCAGAGGATGAACTTTAGCTAAATGAAGTCATAAATGTAGGAAGTTGCTTTTCATGAACAATAATTAGTACTCCCACTGAGGTAAATGCACATAATTGCTTATTTTGCAAAGACACATGTTCATGCAGTGGTATTCATTACTGGCAACTAAGTATGGGTCTGTCCTCTGATTTCCAGATGCTGATGAGAGCACTTAATGCACTGCCACATCAGTCCCAGTGTAAAAAGCCTTAGGTTAAGATTTACCACCTTTTCAAAACAGCCGGTCTCAACTCCAAATGTTAAATTACACATTGAGCAAATGCTAAGAAAGTTACATGATGGCAGCCACTAAAATGATGTTCACACTCTTGTGAAGAGCTCAGCTTTAAGTGAACACAATCTGTCATACAGACTGAGGTTTTCCAGGCCTTCCACAGATGCTGGTGTGTAGCCCCTCATCCTCATCTTTAGCAACACTCAACAGTTGCATCTTCTTATGCTTGTTTTACACAACGTGCAGTCAGCACCAATATAGAAGCTGTCACCTCTGTCAGACTTCACTTTATCCAAGATGCTGATAAAAGTCTGGGCAACACAGCAGTGGGGAGCAAAACCTACATTTTAGCAATACCAAATGCCATCTTAGCACGTGTTCACAGCCAGCTCATCATTCAACACCTCTATCAAAGTGAGGACACCACAACGTTATTCGTATGACTGAGAAAATATAGAAAGGGACAACTTTTAAAAAGGTACATGCACTCAGCCAATGGCTTATTCAACTACTTGAGCTCTTTGCTGGGGAATCTGGCCCCTTGACTGCATAATATCAAGAACTGAAGACACTGAAGGCAGCAAATGTCAAAGCTAGCACCAGACATGGAAATTCATAAGCCTCTTTCTCCCTCCATATGACCAGAACTTTCCAGATGGGTAGTATTTTATATGCAAAGTTTTGGTCCGTCTTCTGCACTTATTCTTTCATGAAGGAAGTTTTATTTTCCTTGCTAATCCTACCACTTAGGAAAACAGTTGTTCCTGCTCCCACAGCAAGTACTTTGTGTTGCAGGATCCACCCGAGTATTTGGGAATCAGTCAAGCTTGATGAAAAGCTCACAGTTCCAACAGCAATACTACAAAAATACCCCACTGAAAGCTATCCAACACTGGGACTTCTTGCAAAGCTATGATGAAATGTTCAGTGACAGTCTATCATGTTTTTGTGCAATTACTGTATAAGCAGATGGTCTTTTTTTTTTTTTCCCTTCAAATTCTAGTAGTTTCAGTGCAATACAAATATCAAACTCTAGTTCCTGGTAAGAGTGTATTCAGATTTATCTTTTTTATCTCTTCCTGTCCACTCTTCCACCTCTTCTAGCCAACCACATTTGGACACTCATCTCATTTCCATCTATTTCCTCAATGCTTGATGAGCCTCAGGAGAAGCAGGATTGCTCTTATCAGCCAAAGAGCCACACAGGTCCATACACACATCAGTACTTACCATGAACCAAGTGAACACGAAGTGCCTCACACAAACAGGAACCTCACCCGATTTTGAAGTATTTTACTAAAAAAACCATGCAAAAATGAAAATAAACTAACAGATGCTATCAAAACCTGATGAAGAGATTCAGTTTAAATATTGGTCCTTCAACATCAGAGTAAACTTCATCTTAGCAACTAAGAAACTACCTGAATCATCACTCTAAAGGGTGTGGTTCAACAGGTAGATTGAGGGAGCAACAAGTTGGGAAAAAGGGGAGAGGAACAGGAAAAATAGCAAAAAAAAAAACCCTTACCAAAGATGTGACCCTCTGGACCTCCTGGGCTTCTATGAACAGCTCAAAATGCCCCAGAATACTTAAGTGTATTTTCAGAAACACTCTGTGGAAGCAGTTGTGCCATGTTGCCACAGCTGAATATTTGGCAGTTCAAAATTGGTGGGGTCTTTTTCCTCCTCTCCTGACATTACTAAGGGGAATTGAGTCTATTCTGTCTGTCAGCCTGAATCTGGCTAATTGAATTGTAGTAAATTGACCTTTTGCTTGTGGACTAGAGATGTCAGAAAAGTCAACCAAACTACCTGCAAGGGGTCAGAGCAGACAAAACAGAGGCAGGGAGTCAGCCTAGCGAGGCAGACCAAAAGCCCCCCTTCTCGGCACACTTGCAGGGAAGGTAACAGCACTTCAGGTTGCTTGGACAACGTGCTCATAGAAGAAGCTGACAGAGAAGCACTTACAAATCAGCAGTTTTAAATCAACATCCACTTCCAGCCGTGAGCCACAGAAAATGTGAATACATTGTTTAGTAGCACTGCTATGGACTGCAGAACAGTCTCACTGCAGAGGACACTGGCCTGCCTTATGAAAGACCCCAGAGCAGTGCTTCTGAGCAAGCCCAATTCTTCACAAGGCTTTGATCTATAAATGCAAAGCCCAAAAAGCAGCTGATGTGCACCCAGCACCGCCTCAGAGTTGAATACTTCATCCAACAGCCATAACTCTCCCCAGTTACATGCAGTGATTTTTTTCAAGTAGCTGGTAAATTCTTACTTGCTCACTAAGATATAGGTGGAAAAAAAATCCCCCAACCACACCACTGTACACTGAATTATTTCATTACAATATGATTATTCATTAGTATTACAAACAAAGCAAGCAACTGTGGAATTGCTCAGAAATGCCTGCAGAATGCCTCAGCAGTGTTTCACAGAACCACAGAACAGGTAAGGCTGTAAGGGACCACAATGGGTCATCCAACCTCCTGGCTTAAGCAGGGTCATCCTAGAGCACGTGGCAGAGGATTGCATCCAGATGGTTCTTGAGTATCTCCAGTGAGGGAGACTCCACAATCACCCTGGACAACTTGTTCCAGTGAGTAGCCACCCAAATGATAGAGAAGTACTTCCTCATGTTCAGGTGAAAATTCCTGTGCATCACTTTCTTCCTGTTGTCTCTTTTCCTATTTCCTTATGCTGAGTTTTTTCTCCAAAGGCTGACCAAAAAATCCCCTAAGTGTTTGCTCCCACTTTTCAGATACACAGTACAGCTCTGAGACACAACCACATTCCCACCAGTGCTCCACTGATGATGTGAATGATTAAGCTATCCCGTGAAATGTGGCAGAGCAGCAGCAGCCAGACCACCTAGAGCCTGTGCCATATACCCTACCCCACACACACTGCTGTGCACAGCACCAAGTTTGCTCTCTGTGCTGTAACACCGTCTGCCCAGCAATCACCCACTTCAGTTTAAACTAATAATGGAATATAACTCAATCAAGTTTTCTTTATTGCTGCAGCACTCATTGAATGTCCAAAGCAATCTATTTTTACATGGCATGTTACTCTTCACTGCGTACACCAAAAAATACAGTCAATTTTTATAGCAACACATTTCCAGGCCTGTACAATGGCAAAAGCTGGACACCGTTTGCATCATCTTACTGAGAATGTAATTCCAACATAAGCTCCTATTCAGACATTTAGTCCTTTATTTCCTAGCTGCTTTCAGGAAGGTTAATCACCTTCCAGCTGAGCACTTAACCGATGAGTTTTCACAGATTATCATCCTTTGGGCTGTGACAGGAGTTCCTCTCACCCACCAAACCACAGAGTTTAGCCTTTGCATAAGAACTTTGGTGCCACTGGTTCAACTCCCTACTGATTTTCCCAGGGTCTCATACAGGTAACATAACATTGCCACATCTCGTATTCACAAGCAGCTGAAGTTCAACCTGCTGTCATGCAGAGGTGTGATGTGAAAAATAAAGCACGAGCAACCTTATGTCATACCCCAGCAGTCTGTACTCAAATCAGCTGCTTGAGCGTGCCACTACGTGCAGAGCCTCAGACGTGTGTCCTGGAAGTCTTGGCAAATGACACACTCTATCGAACGTGCGTGTGCTCAATCCATAACGCTCTAACTTTGAGAAAAGGAAAAAGTTATGAAGGCTATAGAATAAAATACATAATTATTTTAAAATTACAGTATTTCAGCATAAAGTTCTCTTCTCTGTGAAGAAGTCTCAGGACTGCTTACTGGGACTCTAACAGCAATGCACAGACCATGTGGGCAGGACTGTGTCTTCTGTGACACCCTGTGGGCTGTGGCACCTAAAGGCTGATAATCCACTCAAGGGACGCAGAAGATGACTTATGAACTTGCATTTTCGTTAACTATTTCCCATAAGCTTTTCTGGTGTAATGCAATGCATGGTATAGGAAAAGGTAAGAATCTGAGATTAAAAAAACCCAACAATATCACAGTGGTATGCCTGCACCACGTCGGCTCATAAATTACACAGTTTTGCGGTATGTGGTTTTGTTACCTCATACTAGGCATCGTGATAATTATGAGAACCACACCTTGCATCTTGCTGACCTATAATGCTACATTAATGTAACGTTACACTCGCAATTTAAGCTTCAGTGATTTTTTTCAGGTACTCAGGCAGGCTTATTCCAACTTTAATAAACTGAAATGCATGCTAGCTTCATCGTTTTGTAGCAGCACTGTTTCTTTATACTTCTAGTGAAACACTTAGTCCCTAGGTACTTAAAACTTCTGAATTTTTCCCCCTAGTTTTAAAACTTGGTCTCCTTCAACTAGCTCGTTTTTTGATAGCTTAAGCACCGTGTTTTTATTAGCAAAGAGAGAAAGTCGCGAAGACGCAGATGGGAAGCAAGCGGCGCAGCAGCCAAGGCAGCACACCTGCCGGGGCGGAAAGGTGCGGGGAGGCGGCAGTGCCGTGCCCGGCTGCGGACGAGATGCTTTTGCGGGTAGAGCCTGCGCTCCGGCACGCCGGAGGCCCGGCCGGGCGCGGGCAGGCCGGTCCCGCCGGAGGGGGGAGAGGCAAAGTTGGCGCCCGCGGCCGGCCGGGAGCCGCGCCGCCCCCTCCTCCCCTGGGCGCCGCCCGCGCCGCCGAGGGGCGGCCCCGGCGCCCCTGCGCACGCTCCCGCCCGCCGCCCATGAGGCGCCCGCGCCGGGAAGGCACTGACGAGTCATCGCCCCGCCGCGTCCCCGCCCCCGCGGCCCTGGCGGGACGGGCGGCGGACGGGAGCGGGGCGCGGCGGCCGCGCGGGGAGCCCGCAGGTGATGCTCCGGCGCGGCCAGGCCTGGGCTCCGCGGCTCAGGGCAGCGGGTCCCGCCCGGCACGGCCGCCTTCTTCTCCCTCCCTCCTGCCCGGCCCCGGGGGCTGCGCCGGCCCCGCCGCCGGGCGCTCTCTCCACGCCCACCGCGCCGCCGGCCCCGGGCTCCTGCACGCCGGTGCCTCCGCCGAGAGGCGCCTCCCGCGCTGCGGCGGCCGGAGCGCGACCCGTGCTCCCCGCCACACCTAGCAACAGCGCTGACAGGACGCAGTGGCGGCGGCGGGAGGAGGAGGAGGAGGAGGAGGAGGAGGAAGCGGAATGGCTGCCGCGGCGGCGGCTCCCTCCCTCCCCGGAGCCCTGACAGCAAGCGCCGGGGCGGAAGCAGCAGGCGGCGTGCTGTGCCCGTCCTCCTCCCTCCTCCTCCACCGCCGCCTCCTCCTCCGGGCTCCTGCGCTCCCTCCTGCCAATGCAAACTAACTCCCCCTCGCCAGGGCCGGCGGGCTGCACGCCTCCCCCGCACCCACCCATGCCGCCGCGCCGCACGCCGCCGCCTCCCCAAAGAGCGCTCCACGTCGCCCGCAGGACCTGCTCCTGCCACTCCACGCCCGCCGACCCTCCTCCCCCGGCGGCCGCCGCGCCCCGGCTCCCGCTGCACCTTGTGCCCCCCACCCCGCCCCGCGCCGCCGCCGCCGCACACGCGGCCCCCGCGCCCCCCGCCCGCCCTGCCCTGCCCCGGCCGCGGCCCCGCGGGCACTCACCGATGTGGTTGTCCTCGATGTGCTCGATGAGCTCTGCCAGGGTTGGGAAGTGGAGCCCGCAGCCCCCGAACCTGCAGGCGTTGGAGAAGAAGGAGGCGGCGGCGATGCCTGTCATGGTGTTACATCGAGATCCCCCTGCGGTGCCTGCTCTGCCAGGGCCGGCGGCGGCAGGGCGGGGAGAGGCGGGGGCAGGGGGGGAACGGGACGGAGAGAGAGAGAGATGGGGAGCGAGAGAGAGGGTGGGGGTGGGGAGGAGGAGGAGGAGGTGGCGGCGGCGGCGGCGGCAGCAGCAGCAGCAGCGTCGGGAGCGGCGGAGGGGAGGGACGGGCTGGGTGGGGGGAGATGAGGCAGCCGCAGCTGGGAGGAGGGACCAGCGCGGCTCTGTAACAGCTGTGCTGCCCCGGCGGCGGCCGCCGGCGGCGGGAGGAGCAGGGCACCCGCGCCGCCCTCCGCCGCCGGGGGACACCGCGCCGCCTCGTCCGGCCCCGCGCGGGGCTGCGGGCGAGCGAGGAGAACTTTCCCCCTCAGCCTCTCGGAGGCAGCGGCGGGGCTGGGGTCTCCTCCTGCGGCCGGCGGGGCCAGGGGAGATGCTCCGGGCTAGTTGGTGGGGCCGGGAAGGTGGCGCCTGCCCCAGGGGGCTCACCCAGCCGCTGGGAGTTGGCTCCGACCGCGGCCGTCACCTCCACCCTCCCGGGGCGGGGAGCGACCAGCCCTCGCCGAGATCGCTAGACTGAGGGGCGGTCATTCCTTTCCCAAGGGGGCCGAGGCCGCCGAACGCAACCTTCACCTGCTCGGCGCCGAGCCGCAGGCCCCGGGCACCTGCTCGGGGTGCCGGGGTCCCCCCGCCGCCGGCTGGGCTACGGTCGCCCTTCCCCTTGAGCTGCGGGTCACAGATCCCCGGGCCAGATCCTTCCCGGCTTCGCCTCCCGCTGAGGCGAGTCAGGGGTGTGAGATTGTGGCCCTGGGGAGAAAAGTTAAACAGGAGTCGCACACACGTCGCTCCCAAATCCTATTTTGATTTTGTCTCCAGAAAGCTATTCAGCAGAGAGGCTGACTGATTAATTGATTTTAATGAAGGTCTCCCTAGGCTCAAATTCGCAGACAGCTTTATTTAAAATTAAAAGGAAAAAAAAAAACCAAAACCAGATTGCTTGTCAGGAAGGCTCTCCTTCTCCCCCCCCACCCCCCCCCGCACTTCTCTTTTATATTAATATTTTTTCAATAATTACCAGACTCTAGCATATTGTTAATAATTTTGAACAAAAGTGGGGCTAAAAACCCCTCAGAATCTGCATGAGATTCTGAATTGTATGGACATAAGTGGTTCCACTGATCCTGCTGACAGATTACAATCCCAAACTGTTATCTCTGTGAAATCAAGAGTAAGCCTAACCCTTGTAACCTGTATTGGAGGTAAGGATGTTCCTAGCGTTGCTGTGGAAGCCAAAGAATAGCAAATCCTAGAAATGCAGTAGGTTAGAAATGAAAAAATGAATGTTTGCTTATTTGCTAGAAGGACAAAATCTCTTAAGAGCTAGTTCCTGGTGTCCTGTATACCAGAAAACCAATCATTTGTGTTCAGAATAAAAGCTTTATCTTGCCATTTATTTTAGTAATTTTTTTACATCTTCACTTTAATATTTTTCTGATGTCTTGCCCTCAGCCACTTGTATTTTTCTGGGCGTATAAACCCACTCCTTTTAGTTTACATCGAAACAAGCAAAGCAAAGACAAAGCCTTTCCAGAAGAATACCATGTGGAGAGGAGCCTTCTCTCACTTCAACACTCCACCCAAGCTGGAGTTTGTAAATAGAGTTTGCATAGCCATGAGATACTGAATTATTACACTTAAAAAAAGAATAGTAACATGGACACATGATAGTCTGCAGTATGTTTTCAAGGTTCACTGCAGTCAACATATAGTTTAGAAGACTGGAAAACTGCTGCTTTTAGGCATTTCATGAAAATGAATAATTCTTTTGAATAATACAGAGGCACATCTGTCATTTGGCCCACCCGTTTCAAGCATAGCTACTTCAGATTTTACTATTCTAATTTCTCCACTGAGTTTCTGTTATTATCAAAGGAATTTGCTCACTGTGAGTGGACTCGGTGAAGGAGGAGTTGTTCCTACCTAAGACGATAATTCTGGAAAGTCATGCCACACAAGCTGCTGTCATGAATAATACCACAAAGTCAGGTCTGTGGAAGTGCCCTTGTAACCAAGACATAAACAAACAGTGAGTGTGGAAAAGGAGTGAAAAGGGAAGATAAGTATCTTCCCCAATAAATTGCAGTTTAGAGACTAATCTGTAGAATCAAACACATAGGCCTTTTTAAATGTATGAGCAAAAATTGTCTTGGTGTCGTTCACCAGCATAATTCAAATAGAAATTTTCTAGGCAGTAAATCAAGATTACTCCGAATGAGTATTAAATATAAGAATTTCATGTTGCTAATCTATCAAGGTTGACAGATATGTGATTTAGTCTGTTATGAAACAAAACTGTGATGGACATTGAGTTGTTATCAAAAACTTTTAATAGCTATTAACAAAGAGCACTGGTCACCTACAAAGAAATTAAAGTACACTTGTGGCTGACAAGTAATAACCATTATGGTTAACCACCTGCTAGTAACATACAATGTAATGATTGCTTTCTGATGTGTGAACTTGGCCAGTTAGCTGCAGGTCTCTTTTCATTTATTGTTTGCTAAACTCTCAGGATTTTTGTGACCCTTTGAGGTAGAGAGAACACTCAACTCTTGCAGCAGTCAAGAAGACTTGCAGACTCTTGCAGAAGTCAAGAAATCCAGGAGCTACTGGTGTCCCATAGGGATTCAATTCAGTATCTTTTGATGAAATTACTCCTATTCTTTAGGGCCTGTTTTGGTACATATTCAACTTTGAGGGCTTCAGTAGAAGTTAGGAAGGATAGTTAAAATCACTTCATATGTTGTTTCCTATGATTTAAAAACTTGGAACACTCTCCCTGCTCTTCCATAGAGGCAGAAGGGATTTCTTCCCAACACTATAAAGAAGTTTCTGCCCCTGGTTTTGATGTCCAGGCTCATGACAGACAGGCATGAACAGACGAAGTGAAGAATGCCCCCAAAATTAACTCTTCCCATACCTGATTCATTGTTGTTGTCATGTTACTGTCAGTGTATTACAGAAAAAATACATGATGTCCTGATAATAAGTGGTGCTTGTAGAAAGAACACCCACCCTTCCTCATTTATTTGTTGTTCTTTTCTCTAGTACCTGGGAGGTGGAGTAATTTTACCAAACTTCTTATCAGTAGTTTATCTGATCCAGTATGTTCTGAAGTTCTTTGTTATGAATGATCACAATGTGAAGAGCATTATTTGTCATGGGTCAGTGTTGGGACTGGCACTGTCTAACATCTTTATTGGCAACATGAGCCGTGGGATTGAGGGCACCTTCAGCAGGTTTGCCAATGACATGCTGGAGGGAAAGTTCACCAGCTAGAGGGACCTTGACAGGTTTGAGAGATGGGCCTGTGCATTCCTGAGGGAATTCAACAAGGTGCAAGGTTCTGCATATGGATCAGGAAAATACCAGGCAGAAATACAGTCTGGACAGAGACTGGATTACAAACAGCCCTGCAGAGAAGGACTTTAAAGTGTTAGTGGATGAGAAGTCTGACATGACCTGTCAATGTGCACTTTATCCCAGAAAGCCAAACGTGTCCTGGGCTGCATCCTGTGTGGCCAGCAGGTCAGGGGAGGTGATCCTTCCCCTCAACTCTGCTCTCCTGAGTCCTCACCTGGAGGACGGCATCCAGCTCTGGAATCCCCAACATAAGAGGGAGCAAGTGCAGAAGAAGACCACAAAGATGGTCAGAGAGCTGGAGCACTTCTCCTATGAAGATAAGCTGTAAGCTGGGGCAGTGCAACCTGGAGAAGAGAAGGCTCTGGAAACACCTTTCAGTGCCTCAAAGGGGCCTATAAGAAGGTTGGAGAGGGGCTTTTAACAAGGGTATGTAGTAATAGGACAAGGGGTGACAGCTTTAAATTGTCCTAATGCTTTCTGAAGGCTTAGATTAGGTATTATGAAGGAATTCTTTATATTGAGTATGGTGAGACATGGGTACAGGGGCACACTGGGCAGCCCCAGGGAAGTTGTTGGGATGCCCCATCCCTGGAAGTGTTCAAGACCATGTTGGATGGGGCTTTGAGCAACTAGGTCCAGTGGAAGGTGTCCCTGCCCATTTCAGAGAGATCTTTAGGGTCCCTTCCAACCAAAGCCATTCTGTGATTCTATGAGCATTTTCTTATTCAGGCTTTATTAGGATAGAAAACTCACATATCCATATGACAAAATGCCCAAGTGCTCAGAAGTTGCCCTGTCATTTTGTTCTGTGGGAGAAATAAACAGATATTAGGCCCAAGTGATTTGTCAAGCCAGAGCTAATTGCTGAGTAGGTGCATTTCAGAGGTGTTAATAGCTACCGTAAAGGATACTTCACACAAATGGAGCTGAGAAAAAGCTCAAACAGCTGATAGGACCCTGTTTTATTTGTTTTTGAAGAAGTTATTTTGAAGATATAAGATCCCTCTCCGCAAGATCCTTAATTTAACAATCATTCCATCTTAGTCAGACTCTTAGGCACAACTGAGAGCAGGAGTGCATGTGAGAAGGGTGTGCTGCTGTACAAGGCTGAGCGCTGATTAACTGAGTTCATTTCTAGATCATCTGATTACCTGCTTTAAAATGCCTATGTTGGGACTGTATCTTTTCATCACTAACTTAATATCTTTGTGCCTCACTTTAAGCCCATTTTATAGAGTAAGGAACATGTTTAGAATAATTTCAATTCAGTTCTACCTTAAACTGATGTTTTATCATTTTGGACCCTTTATCTCCTTGGATAGTCTGGCTCTTAGACCCTTTTCAATGCCTTTTGACTGCTACTCTTTCTAATAAACAATTTTAAATAATAACTTAGCAGTTAGAGTGTAGTTATCAACTGCTGTAGCTGCTGGGCCTTAAATGTGGATAGGTTACTACCACAATTCTGGATTCCCAAAATCCAATTATTCTGTCCTAATGCTTTCTGAAGGCTAGAGGTCTGAATATGGAAAACTTGGTAGTTGCTACACTTGCTGCATTGAGGGTGATAAGATTTTTATTGAAGACACCAGCCCCCTGTCAAATAGTAAGGAAAAAGCCAATACCTTCTTTAGAGTCCCATTTAAAGTATAGTTTAAGTTGACAACACAAATCTGTGAAACTTTTTAAAATTACTCTTTTAAAACTACATGTTCTGACTCTTACACTGCCAAAGACACACTTGAAAATTTCTACTTAAAGAAAAACTAAACCAAGGATAATAGGATATTGCAAAGAAATGACTGGCCTCACCTTCCCCTAAAAAATTACTGATTCATTCTTCAATAACATTTTAATAATTTTCCTTCTGCTCACCTCTGCATACTGGCCATTAACAGAAACGTCACACAATTTGTGAAGATTTCATAACAGAGACATATCACTGCTGCAAAATAATTACACAAGTAAACCATATTTATGCAGTTTGTGTCACAAGAATCCTATTTTTAATTTATACTGTTGAATTAGTTTTCTCTTGGCAGTGTACTGTATAGCTTCAGGGTGCAATGGAAAAACAAAATGTTAAGCCGGGAAAACACTGTATTCCCCACTAGTTCCAGATGCCCCAAAACAATAGATAGAAACCCAGCTTAGTTGAACTTTCTGAGAGACTTCACATTTTCAGAGGACAGAGCTTCAGCTAAACAGGAGATCAAACTGCCTCTGTATTTCCAGTTACCTGTAGCATATAAAAAAGAAAATTTTCTTGTTTTGACTACTACAGAAAACTTGAAGCTAACATGATGTTATAGCAAAAATTGCTACTATAGTGTTAGTCTGCCCTGGAATTATAAAATGCCATGACTCTTGTATGAGCCCACAATTACATAGGTATTGAATAACCTACTCTCTTCTTACCATGGATTATAGTGGAATACTTTGCCAAAATCTTAGATGTTGTTTCACTCAGACAATTTGGGATAATTAGCACATCCGTTTTAAAATAACTGGCTAGAAAAATAATGCAATTTTGAAAGTTTATCTTAATGAAAGGTAAATTTGTTCTTTAATGAAGATTAGTGGAATAGAATAAAGCTTTCATTTTAATAGCTTTTACAGTGTCTTAAAACTGCAGATGTCTATAATTTTTAAATTTTTGCCTTTTCCACTTTTACTTCCTAAATTGAGTCCTCAAGTTGTAACCAGATTTCATGGCATCTGCTGACATCATAATTGGCAAAGTCAATTAAAAAAGACAAGTTCTTTCCAAAGTTTACTGAGATTACATTATCACTTTCACAAAAAAAAAAAAAAAAAAAAGGCAACAAAAAACCATCTTAAATTATAATGAGCATTTCTTAGTGCTCTTTCTTTGGAGTAGAAGTGTCATCACAAATAACAGAGCATCAAACTCTCTTACCCTCTGGCCCCGATGATCATTTATGATGCTGTAGTTACAGGGTGATTTAAAAGAGTTATAAGGCTATAACTTGGATCAGTGATCTGGAGTCCAAAGGCATGGGACAACAATCCCACATGAATTTGTGCTCTGTCAGGTTGTCCTTCCTGTTCACCTATTCCTCTGCCCCAAATCAAAGTTTGCTTAAGAAAACCCAAGTCCTTCATTTCTGGATTTCCCTGTCACAGGGAGCTGTGCATTTTAGAGCCTGCAAATTCAGAACAGACTCTCTTCTGTTTAGCCTGAAAATTCCCCATTTAAAAATTCTTCACTGAGCCAGGAATACTGGTGACAGGGAGAATTCTGGACTGAGGCATGGATGCCAGCAAAAATCTGCTTGCTAAATCACATGTAGGGTCAGAGAATCCCTGGTGTTCAAACAATCAATTACTCAGGGAATTCTCCCTCTTCTTAAAAGACATGCCTCTTCTCATTCTTGAGTTAGGTGGGGGAAAAGAAGGGTTTGGCATACAGTTAAGCTACAGCACTGGGAATGGATGTCAGTTTCTTAAAAAAGAGAATCAGGTAACTTTTAACAGGAGGCTTGGAAGTTGTCAGCAGTGGAGCCTGAAATAATTGGAAAAGATATCCAGAGCTCAGAATAAGATTCATTTGCAAATGAAAGAGATGCCCACCTTAGATGAAAGAAACACCCATCTTGGTAAATCTTCTGGGCTGACCGAACTGTCAGAAGCTGAGCTGCAAGAATATTGCAAGTCAGTTGCTATCAAACCAAGAGTGGTTTGTCAAATAGACATGTATTTCCTGTGACAGCTTAAATCAGAGATACAGCCAGCATGCCTGTTATCATCACATGGATTGTGAGATGTGAATATGGACACTTCAATTCTGAGCAGAAGAACAAAAAGCCATCAACTACTGGAAGTTTAGATAGTTCTTCAGTAACAGCTGAAGACATAAAGATTCTAGGCCCTCCACTGAGCACATTGTTACGCATAGTTTATATGCAGTCACCTGTTCAAAACCACAAATACATTGTATCATTGGAAGTAGCTATGGAACAGGAATAAAGGAAACAAAGTTTTTGGAAAATTGAAGTGGAATGTTAAAATTTTGCCATGCCAAAAAATACAGAATGAAGAAATCTGGTGAATAGTACAGCACTAGAAAAAATAAAAAGCAATGGGGAGAAAATATGTGAATAGTTATAGAACCATGGGAAAGATGATCAAGAATGAGGATCTAACACTTTCACAGACAGTATTTTCTGTATGCCATCCTAGGCAAGGGATACAATTCTATATCATATAATTTATGAATACCCACTGAAGAAAAGTGTCGAGTAGACCCAAAGGCTACATTGTTTCCGTCAGAGGAATGCATGGTTGGGAAGGTTTCAAGGACTCTTTTGATACCTTTCAATGTGTATTGCATTATAAATCTTACATTAAAATTTAAAAAAAGAACAAAAAGTTGGTATGTTCCTACAACATTTATCCTTTTCCTCATCTTGATAACAATGTATAAGAGTTGGAAGCTGTGAGATACATAATTACTTGAAACCCACACTCATTTTGTGTAGGTTCTGACTTGTGCACTGACTTCAGTATGATCTTAGGTATTCAGCACTTTGCAGAATTTTGTCTGTAAACAGCTGCAGAAGCTCCTGCTTTACATAAACAAAAGGCTACTCATCATAGTTGCAGAAAGTCATGGGTTTCTTTCTAAACAAACAAACAAAAATGCCTGTGCATAATGCAGTATTTAGAAAGAAACTTGGACATTACTCACTCTTCAGAACATCTTCTGATTTAGAGATTTCACATGAAACAACCCCTCCATCTCCCAAAAAAAAGTATCAAAGGACACAGTGAAACAAGAATCCTTATTCTTGATTTTCTCCTCTATATGGACCAAATATATTTTTAGAGCAGATGTTATTTTCAAGAGCTCACTCACTTCTTTGTGCTTTTGTTTGGAGTTCAGATTATTTGTGCTTAAGTCATTGCTTGTACCAATTCATCTTCAGGTATATAATTTGAACACCTAAACCCAACATTCTACTAGAAAGAAAAAAATTTGGCAGCTTAATAAACAGAAAACTTGATTAGCTCTTTTCTGAAGTGCATTAATATGATTATTTTTTTATTCTACAACAATTTTTACTACTTTGTTTTATGTAGTTTTGGGGTATACAAATGTATACCCCAAATATACTCTACACAGATATACTCTTCTGTAGAAGAGTAGAATTAGAGGCTTCTTTTGCGTTTATCAGATGTGACTCCTTGTGATGATAGTAAAACCATATTCAAGCACTGGCAAAGCACACTTTGTCTTCAGCTCATTTGTGTAGCACATTTCCAGTTTAGATGTAGTTTGAGACACTGCATTTTCATATTGTATTGTCTTGGAAGTATATATAAATATCACCTCTTAAATTTTAAAGATTTTAAATGATTCTTTGATATACAAAAATAGAAAAAAATATAATTTAATTTAAAACTCTTAGTATGCAACAATATTTTCTTTCCATCTCCTCAGTGGATTAATAATCAAATGTACCTGGCTGCCCTTTTGTTTTGATAATAGCTTTGTCCTTTGAGCATTGTCACAATAATTTTTATATGCGTACAAGAATAACTAAATCTTTAAACTTAGTGTATTATGTAGATTAGAAAGACTCTTTTAACTGAAGTAAACTATTACAGAGCCATAAAAGTTGTTGGAGCTTTCATTTAGGATAGGATTTCGGAGCAAGGACTAGATCAGACTATGCAATGTGTAACTCTGGCCATACCAGAACCCCCACACCCCAGTTTTCCACTTTATAATTAATTTTGTTTCAATTTCGTCCTGATTTGTTTTTGTTTTTGTTTTTGTTTCTGTTTCTGTTTTTGTTTCTGCTGTCTGGGAAAGCAAGAGCCAAATTATTTTTCCTCCTTTCTCCAGGATGTTGGTTGGTTTGATAAACATACTCTCTGTTACTTAGGCTGTTAGTACTCAGGCAATATCCTCGATTCTGCAGTCAGTGTCTTCTGCACCTTTGATCTTGCACAACAATGATGATGATGATGGCTCAACTTGACACTTGTGAGCATGATTTCTTTAGTTAAATGATGGGAATGAGGCTTGAGACAGGTCTGCAGGCCATGTTTTCCCACCTCCTAACAATGCATCTTGGACAAAAAAAAAAGTGAGAGGAAAAGAAAATCCCTGGAAAATCACAGGAGGTCAGTGTAGGTGGTCATATTTGCTTGCTGCTGGAAATGAGTTGCCTTAACTGGCCAGGACAAGCCTAGCCCAGAAAGAAGCTCTGATTATTGGTCTACAAGAAATGCAGACAGTTTGGTAAAGTGGAAGAAATTGGCTTTTATTGTATTCACAGCTGTTGAAGTTCCAGAGGGAAGCATTTGACATGGTACTAAGTTTTAAGGACCTTAGTGAATCTAAAGACTAGTTATCCCTGAAAACAGCTGTTCATCTTGATTTAAGCTTCTTAACAGATCCCTTCTTGATTTTACAAAGTAGACTTGTGCAGGCTGTTTTCAGGTGAGAGGTCTATTTCATAGAAAGCTCCAGGCTAAATCTATTTCTGGAGCCATCAGGCCAGACTGATGCTTCTCATGCTTAACTTTCTGCTCTTACCACAGCACCTGCATAACATAATCAGCAGATTTAATTTGGCTGGAGAAGATAAGTAAGTCAAAACCATCATTACTCAAGCAAATTGTTTGAATATCCTTCACTGCAGGGAAGCTGCCTCTGCTTCATGAGTGATGCTGCTCAATTCTGTCAGAACTGCTAATTTGCAGGAGAGGAGCAGAAGTGCAAAGAGGGTCACATCTTCATTACCAGCATTTTTTGCTGGAATAATAGAAGTTTTGGGGGCACTTTTAATTCCCTTTAATGTTTGAGACTCATCTCCTTTTTTAATTCTGGCAGTGTTTGGGAGGTGTTAGGTCCCAGACTGGCAGTAGTTGTCAGTGCTTTATTAAGGACCATAAACTGTCAACTTGAAGCACATGGTTTCCTTACTGTCTAGTGATAATCCATTGTTAATGATTAGCCAATACTCTTCTTATTACCATATGTTACCTGGTGTTTTTTCATTTCAGTTTTGAGGCTGCATGGGGACAGTTAACACACTGTCTTGTGGCCAGAGTGCTCCCTGACCCACATTATTTTGTTTGTGGGCAGAACAAAAACACTCTAGCATCTCCTCCTGGAACTGGATTAAGATCTGTGCCGATGGTATTAAGCCTCTTGCTGCCTTGGATCACAAGATGATTTTGTCTATTTTGTTACTGGAATAATTTGAGGTACGCTTTGGAGGGTAGCATTCTTGCCTGGCTGAGCATTTCTGGTGGCCAGATTGTCACCTTATTGAGATCCATACAGCACCTGCTGGTTTCTCTTTGTTTAATGTGTCTAAGTGATTATTAGAGAGTACACATTCAGGGCCATTTTTACCCCTTTTCCACACTTGGTGACCAAACTGGCTTTATTAGTAGCAAGAGAAAGTGGTTGTGATGGATATGGGCCAGCAGTTGGACAAGGCAAGAGCAAGGGGGTACAACAACTGGAAGAGATAATGATGGTTTCTGTCTAATTGATTTCAGAAGATTTTGGAAACCTAGCTGCTCATTCTCTGGTGACTCTCTTGTCCCCAGGGATAGAAGTTGCCTGCTCAAGGCTGGCAAGGCTGAATTTTTGGGGGGGTGACCAGTCTCATTCAATTATGAGACATGAGCCCATGGGACAGAGATGACAGTGCAAAGGGGAGCAGACAGGTAGTACAAGCAAGATTGTGAAGGTGTCATAAATCAGAAGAACAGTGCAGTTCTGTAGCCTGTTATACACTCTGGTCATTTTATGTAGACTACTCTGTTGGAAAACTTAATGTCTAGTAATTTGGAGCCACTGCATAAATTTTTTTTTACTATTATTTGCTTATTAAGGTGCATTTCTTTCCCAGATACGTTTTAAGTCTACCTTATGGTCAGCACTGTCTCCCTTCTGGTTTCTGGAGTAATTTTTAGCTCTTAATTGTGATCTGGAACACCATCAATGACCAGAGTTCTACTTAGCTGAGATATTTACTCCAGTTCCATGATATACTAAACCACCTGAGATCAGGTGAAGTGCCTGGCTTGAAACCCATCATTTTTTAGTGTTTGCAGATCCCTTAAAGCCTTTTGAGGGACAAAGACCTTTTTTTTTATTTTGGACTCAACAGAATCAGCATAAGGACTCACTGGCATCCCTAAATTTCAAGTGAGTTGGGAGTTAATGGTCTAAGGAATGAATCAGTCTTCTAGAAGACACTGGGCTATTGGATCTTCTTTCCCTGGCTTGCAGTAGGTACTATATTTCAGGACTACCATTTTTTTATCCATTTTTTTCCCATTGTTTGTAGAAACTTGCTTGAGCAAGGATTTGAAGTTTGGGATTCCAGAAATTATTAATAAAGTCAGTTTTTTAATGTTTATTTTATACACACACATTTATATATATATATATATATATATACATACATATATATGCATATGTATAAATATGTATAAAAATATGCATACACACACACACACACACACGTTTACATTATTTGTGATAGGGTTTTGATAGTTGTGCTTATTTCTTTAGTGGAGTGCCTGGGTTTTTGGACAACATGGATGAGAATGAATCTTCTATTTAACCTAACAGGGAGAAAGTATCATAGTTTGCAATTCTGGACTGCAAAACAGTGCCTTGTGCTAAGTGGAGAGTCAAGAAATAATCCTATTAGAAAGCTTCAATGTCAGAGGCTAGGAGAATTAAAAAAAATAAAAATGCTTTGTTTCTATACAGCAAAAAGTTGAAGGGTAGAACTTATGAAATACTTAATTATTAATGAATATGTACAAAACATTGCAAATGTATTTTTTTGGTTTAGATTTATATATATGCCTAATACAGAGGAAACACATCTTAGTGACTGTCTTTCTGAGAAGGTGTTTTTTTGTTCTTTTGCAATAATGCATAGTCTCAAACCCTTAAACAAAAAGCAAAAGTAACTGAATCTCTGCAAACAGGAATTTAGTTAACCTACAGCTGAAGCTGTTCCTTTTCAATGCCATTTCAAATAAAAGAAAAGCAATCAGGTTGCATGGTCATGAAGCAATTCGTTACAGCTGCACAACTTTAGTAGTGGGAATGGGTGTTTCCTTCCAAATATGATGCTTCATTCTCTGAAAATAAAACTGGGGGACGAGGGGGAATTTACTAGGCCTGATTGACTCAGAAATGTGACTGAGTTTCTTAAAATTAACTTTTGTGGCTTTAGGACAAGTTTTTTTTTTTTTGTTGATATTGCTGTTTTCAGTAAACTACTTAAAGTGTATATAGTTAAAGATTTGAGATTATCTGAAAGTTTCCAACCAGGAATTTGTACTGACCTAAATACATTGTGGGGTTTTTTTCCTAAACCCATTTAACTCAAGCCAATGCAACTCCTTTGTACAAAAAATCTTTGTATAATCACTGAACAAGAACAGGCATTAATAAGTACCCAGGCAAGGTGCAATATCCTTTAGAAATCTTTTCCTTCTGAAATGAATGGAGGCTAGATTAGTAGTGTGATCAGAAAGAGAAAAAGGCATTAGGGAACTAAAATAAAGAACACATACAGAAGCTAGGATTCTGCCTATAGAAAATACCTATAGTACTGTCTCAATCACAGTTGCAAATATCTGCAATATTATTCTGACCCTATTTAAATCACTGGGAGGGATGCATGAATAATAATCAAAGCAATATAATTTTGAAGTCAGGAAAGGTTTAGGTTGGATATTATAAAAAAATCTTCATTCAGAGGGTGTTTGGGCACTGGAAGAGTCCCAGGAAGTGGTCAGAGCACCAAGCCTGACAGACATCCAGAAGCATTTGGAAAATATTCTCAGGCACATGGTGTGACTTTTGAGATGATCCTGTGCTGGGCCAGGAGTTGGACTCGATGATCATTGTGGATCAGTTCCAAATCAGGATATTCTGTGAGTCCATGAAATCTCCTGGAGCTTCTTGACTTTTTCAAAAGGCAATGTTAAAAGGGTCCCAATTCATTGCTAAGCTGAATGATAATAAAAAAAAAATAATTGAAAAGAAAAAAGAAAGAAGAAAAAAACATGGGTGGAGAACAGTGATTTCCCCCAAAATGCAACACCCAGCCCTACCACCAACCATTTCTGGTTTTATTCCACTATGTGAAAGTTTACAAAAGTTTAATCTGCTGTATTATATCCACCCCAAACTGCTCTGCAGTTGCAAACCTCTACCTACAGCTTTATTTGGTATAAAAGTTGTTTGGTTTCCATTTGGTTAAAGTAGTTGATGTAACACAAATTGAAATAAGCTCACCCTGGTCCAGATTAAGCTTGATCTCACAACTTCTTGTACAAGGTAATTTATATCACTTAAGAAAAGGGTTCCCCCTCACAGCTGGGATAATAATTCTTGGAAGAATAGCAACCAAACTGAGAGCAAGCTCTTTAGACATACTTGCTCTGCAGAGGCAGGAAGCCATCCTATCTTTGAAGGAAATAAACTTCAGAAGGGCCTTCTCTCCACAAGGGAATGCTCTGCCTTGTCACTGCCAGCCCACACTACTAAATATCGGTGGTTTTTTGGTTTTGTTTGTTATGTGTGGTGATTGTATGAACATTCATTCTGTGTATTCTGGAATAATGGTGCGGCTAATGCTAACTTCCCAAACACTTGATGTCTTTTTAAGTAATTTGAGCATTTTCAGAGTTTGGCACTTAGTTTCTGCCTTCAACACACAAAACCAGCTACAGTGTACATGATTTTTCACCCAGAATTACATGTGTTTGCAGTTTAAGAGCCACAAAGGTCTCCTTTTTAGCCCACTTAAATACAATAAATTATTTAAAGGAATATTACATTTAAAATTGAAGTGAAAATAATGGTATAAAAGTAATGAGGCCCTAAAAATGAAAGGCTAATCAAGACAAAAATACTTGGAATGCAAAGTATTTTTGCCTTTTTTTTTTCTTTCTTTCTTTGTCTCTTGTATGCATATATATGTATGCAGATGTATTACAAGTATACATGTAATACATGTATACATGTAATACATGTATTACAGGTATAGAAGAGTGTATAAGAGCCTTTACTTGTTTCTTGTGAGTTTTTGACTCTTCAGTATAAGGATGCTGATATACTGTGGTGGGTTCAGTGGAGGACAACCAAGATGATCAGGGACTGCTGCACATGATGTGTAGGGAGAGACTTTCTTCAATCAGCAGAAGAGAAAGCTATGAGCTTTCCTCCTACTCTCCCAACCCATATCATGGCAGCAGAGCCAGACCCATCTCAGTGGTATACAGGGACAGAAAAAGTGGAAACAGTCACAAGTCAGATAATGAGAAATACTGATTAAACATTAGGAAAATCTTTTTCACCATGAGGGTGGTCAAGCCCAGAGAGGGTGGGCAATTTCCATCCTTCTGAGAAAGCCTGAATTTGGCTGGACAAAGTTCCAAGAAACCTGCTCTTGGCTGGGTACTGAGCTAAGCAGAGACAATTTCTGATCTAAATTATTCTGTGATTTTGTGGTTGTAATGATGCATAACACAGTACTCTATGCATATCCTAAGCCATTATAATTAGGCAGCTCTAGCCACCTCCTCTCTTGAAAAGTTTTTTAAAATCTCCAAAACTGGAAAAAAAGATTGTGACTCTTCACTCTTCACTACGCTACAAGTAAAGCTGACCCTGGAAAAATTATGAGCAATGGTTGAAAATATACAGAATGGGATCATTGTATTTAGAAGTATGGTTATTATTTTTAAAACTCCTGTTATGAGTCGTATCTATTAAAGTAACTTTTGTTAGTCTGTTACTGAGACAGGTGATGGCATCATTCAAGTTATCTGGCCAAGGGTTCTTTCATGAAATACTAATTTCCTTCAGAAAACCTTTTTCTTTTCTCTCCAATTAAAAAGCTGACCTATGGAATTTTGAGATGTCTGTTGAAATAGTAAATTTAGTGTACTTTGCATTCCTTAAGTGTTGTTCATGCTTGTAGTCCCTGGAAACCATGGGAGTTTGGGCTGCACTGTGGCCTAAGAATACCAGTTTGAACATTTTGTAAGCATAGATTCTTGCCTTTTATATTTCCATTGCAAGTTCCTGTTTAAACTAGAATCCTGGCAGGTTTTCTAAAGAAGATAAGACTATTTCTTATGGCATATGTATATTTGAATGGTCTTTTGTAATATGGAAACTGAGCTATAAATGTATTGAGCCTTAGCCTTTTTGACCTTCAGGATTTGCCAAAGGCTATGCTGGATTTCATAGACTAGTACCTTTAACCTCCTAATTTCTTCATCTAAGAATGACAATATGATTAAAGCAAAAATTGTAATTTATGAGTAAGTTATATAACTTTTTCCAGAGAATTCAAGGCCCCTGGGTGCTTTCAGCCTCTATTCTAAAACACATTTTAAATACTTAGGGTCTTAAATATTTTTCTTTGCCTTTGTTTTTTGTTGGGCAAAACGTAGCTTCATTTCTGTGTCTGAGGTTTTGCAGATAACTGATGATGCATTTATTTTTCTATGGATATTTTTTGTTTGTTTGTTTTGTGTATTTGCATATAGCACATTTTACCTTCACTTCAAAAAGAATGAAGCTTTACTGTTGAATAATATGGTCCATTTTTGCTGAGAGATGAGTGAAAAGAATAATGAGAAAAATGTATTGATGTAATCTCTGCATGCCAGATAACTTAAGCATGTTCATGTTGGAGGGGCTAGAGCAGGTAGCACAGGAACAGCCTTTATTCAGCGGGTTTCTCAAGGACAGCAGGGGGTACTGCAAACTCAGGTTTGTCTGAGTGGCTCAGAGCAAAAAAAAAACCTCCACTGTTACAGAGAACTGCTTTTCTGTGGGTTTAAGTCCCTCTTGGCAAGGTTGGTGAAGATACCAATCCCTGAAAAATATTGTCCTCTATTTATTTGCAGGACAGCTGCTGCACTAAACTTCTGGCTACACTGGCTGCCTTGACAGCGTGCCTGAAAATCCTATGGGAATAGTTAAATCTCTGCAGAATTTTGGCCTCTCTTTCTGTGTAAGTCAGAGAGTTCAAAACTTTATGTGTTAAGTCTCTTTTTTTGGCTCCTTCGACTCTCATATCGCCTAGATGGAACAGAAAGCACCAAATGAACAAAGTAGCCTTGTTGTTCTGGCTTGACTCAGATTAATAAATTATACCTCACTTGCAGTACTTAACAAATAACACCCACACATAAATGCTAACTTTATTCTCTCTGTATTGCTTTCTTGAAATATGAGTTTATTAAATCAAGCTTTGCCTTTCTATTTACATTTACAAAATACACCTCATGGATACATAGCCAAGAACTTGTAAAGCACATCTGTTTTCTGTAAATGATTTGTACAATCAGGTTTCCAGCTTATTCTGAAAGGGGTGGATTGCATATATGTGGCATGAAATGACTTCTAAAATAAAAAAATTATAAACTCAATTGGATACTCTTCAGTATTTACTCTATAGTCTATTTTTTATTTAGTATATGCCTCCCTGTAACTTCAAAAAGGAAGGTTGCATAAAAAATAGAAATCTAAACAGAAAGTTTCCTTGCAAAAGTTCCTAACCTCTCTAGAGTCAGACAGTATAATTACGGAATTAAATTTATTTTGGTTCTGACTCTAACTCTGCTGGAACCTCCTTTAGAATCATAGGATAGCATGGCATCATCTTGTTTTTCTTTCATTCATAGATCAAGAATATGAGCTGTTTGACAAGAGAGATCATGCACTTCAATTTCAGTTTTTGTTTTTATTCAAAATTCAATGTAGGTAATTCACGATCTTATAAAGAAAAGTGGTTTTCAGGATTTCTAAATTCCTGAAGATGTTCTTTCACAAGTTATGTGACAGAAAAGTATAATTTTTAACACTCTGGCTAAGGTTATTATAGATTGTTATAAGTTATACTTTCAGCCTGAGATAAATAAGTGGTCTGATATTCACACAATAATTTGCTATTGCTTTGTATATTAAATATAAAATTGGATTCCTACAGGCAAAATACTTGACTTAACTCAGGGGGCAATGAGAATTAAAATTAATGGGTGATGAAGCAGAAGGTGGTGAGTTCCATGACCATTACCTGAGGGCTTTTGGTGTAAGTTGAGCTCAGGAGATGTAGGTGGATAAGTGGTTACACTGCAGATTGCATAACAATGATTTTCTCAGCAGGGATCTTGCATGGATGCTTCCTCTGCACTAATAAAACTCCCCAGAGATGGAAGGATTTTCTGTGATCAGTGGGTCAAGGGATACAATCAACACCCAAGCAAGTTTTCTTCACCTAATCAATCAGAGACAATGCAGAATCACAGGGATCCATTCTTATCTCACCTCTGTCTTGGGGAAAAAAACCTCCAGTTATATCAGATATGAAAAAAGAAAACAAATGAAAGGAATACAGGAAATTATAAGTGGTATTTCTTCTTTTTTTTTTTTTTTTCTTTGATAATACTCTAAGAATAGCTACCAGACCATACAGAGCTAAACTAATTATTCCTGGAAGTATATTTCATATATATAATGATATAATTAGATATAATTCTATTACCATCCCTAAAAGTGTTCAAGAAACAATTCAGCATGGCACTTAGTGCTATGGTTTCATTGATAAGATGGTGTTTGATCAATAGTTGAACTTGGTAATCTTGGATACTTTCCAACCTTAATGATTCTATACATAAAAATTTGGAGGAAATAGCTGCCCTGATTGCTGCAGAGGTGAAGCAGGTAAAGAGACAGTGTCATGGGTTCAAGCCTGACAGCATACCAGTTAAATGTTAAGCTTTCAAAATGAAGCTGGCCTCATTCAGTAAATGTCAAAATTAAGGCCACAACAAGCATAAATTAATCCTGAGGTACCAAACTTTTTTACCAATGGTTTGTAAACTGCTGGTGTTTACAGGTTATTCCTGTATGCACTGCAATGAACCAAAATGGCCAAACCCAAATTTTGTGTTTAATTATTTACTTAGATAAAGCAATCATGGGAATGCTGCAAAAGGTAGTGCTGGAATTTTTTTCAAGAAGCTTAGGTAGATCTTTGACTAAAACATAAAAAAACACCTTTATGATGATATTTCATGTAATATCTTTGTAACACAATTAGGGGAAGAAATAGAACTCCTGGAACCAATCCAGTGCATTAGAAAGAGTAGCTTACTGTTTGCCCAATGCAATAAAAGAATTACAGAAAAAATATTATGTGATAGCCTGTTTTCTGCTATACATAGAGGGTCAGAGTTAATTCTGACATTTTTAGTATTTATTACATAGGCAACTTAACTTACTTAACTGTTGTTTTGACTGCAGCAAAATTATGAAGAACTGAGGGCAGAAATTTGAAACAGAGTATTAGAGTTGTGTATAAACTTGTTTGTCACAGCCCTGTAGGAAAGAAAAGAAAGAAAAGGAAAGAAACAAAGAGAAAAAAACCAGGTACCTGATGTAGCTGTTTAGTTGGTAAACTGCATTTACCACCCAAGTGATACTCCATAACTTGTAATGGATCTAAACCTGAATTCATTTCTCAAACTGGATCAAGTATGACTGTGGTGGTTTAACATTGGCTAGATACCAGGTGCCCACTAAAGCCACTCTATCCCTTCACTCCTCATCTGGACAAGGGAAAAAAAATAAAATGAAAGGCTCATGTGTGAGCTGAGATACAGACAGGGAGAGATCACTCACTGAAATGAATAAAAATAATGAAATGGACGAAACAAGCTTGACTTAGGGAAATTAATTGAATTTGTTACCGATCAAAATAAGGATAGGCTAATACAAGGAAAACAAATCTTAAAAACACCTTCCCCCTACCTCTCCGTCCTTCAGCTATCCCACAGGACTAGCTCAGCTGGTTAGAGCATGGTGCTAACAATGCCAAGGTTGTGGGTGCAATCCTTTTAGGGACTGTACACTTAAGAGTCAGGACCTTCTGAGTCCCCTCCAATTCAGAATATTCAGTAGATGATATCTGTAGGCAACTTTACTCCTGATTTTCTACTCTCTCCTCCCCAGCAGTGCAGGGAGATGAGGAATGGTGGTTCCAGTCAGTTCATCACATGTTGTTTCTGCTGCTTCTTCCTCATCCTAAGGGAGATGAATCCTTTCCCTGCTCCAGTGTGGGGGTCTCTTCCACAGAGCGAAGTTCTTCATGAACTTCTCCACTGTGAGTCCTTCCCATAGGTGATGGTTCTTCAGGAACTGCCCCAGTGTAGGTCCCTTCCACAGCGTGCTGCCCTTCAGGAACAGCCTGCTCCAGTGCAGGTTTCCCAAGGTTACAAGTCTTGCCCAGAAAACCTGCTCCAGCATGGGGTCCTCTCTGTATTTTCCCATGCATACATCTCAAGTCTTATCTGAGGAGGTTAACTATAAAATTATCCATTTAACAGTGCTAACCTGAAATTTTAAAATAAAACTTAAGGTTCAGTGATACTTTTGTCTGATATCCACTAGCAGCTAAGCTAGAAGGCAGCTCACTTCACAGAGATCATGGAATAATTGTGGATGAGTAAGTGCTATGAACATATTTACCTGGGCAAGACTGGAACAAGCAGCTGAGAGCCAAAGTGTCTCAGGTCCCATCACCTACATAAAATAAAGCCTTCATTCCATCTGTTGCTGTGTTTTTGCATGTGATACAAGGAATACATTTTATAAACATCTTTTTCTAAAGGACTAAGCTGCATTCCATTCTGAAATTTTATGTGTCAAAGTCGACTCTTGATTAAGCCAGTATATGCCAATAAACTGATTGATTTAAAACAGTACAAGGCAGAGAAGTCAGAAATCAGATGTGTTACAGCTTACTCAAGGGCATTTACAATAATATACACAGCAGGTAGGAAATGGTACTGGGAGATTTTTGTAACGTTTTAGTGCAGAGAACATAGCCATGTTTAATGAAAAGTGAACAGCCTACCTTTGCTAGAAGAGACAGCTGATGGTTTTAGGGTTTTCTAGTCAAGGAACATGGAAATAGGTAAGCAGACACCTAACCTTCATCTCTCCAGCTATAAACTGAGCCTGTGCTTTATTCTCCACATCATAGTACCACCCAGTTTGGCAACGTTTCTGGCATCCTTTTTAAGGAAGCATCAGAATTGCCAGATTGCCTTAGTAGGAAAGCTGCGGGTCCAGACTATTTCCCCAAGGAATGCACTGGTGGCAACTGGCAGGATCCCAGCCAATGTGCCCCAAAACTGAGTGTCCTCTAGAAAATTCAAAATGTGGAAAGGACTAATCCAGAGCTCAAGCACATAAAAGAAAGAGAAAAGATGCTAAAAATCTCCAGTACAGCAGTTAAGTACCTAGGTAGCTACTAGAATATCGTGGTAATCTCCATAAGTGAAGAAAGTCTCTGTATGTATGTGATCCCAGCCATGGATGTCTTATTCCTGCAAGTAATCCCTGTCCTAACTATCTCCTTTCAAACTGTTATGTTCCTATGATTTTCTCTGTGTATAAAGCCTTGGCCTATCGTTTGAGCTCTGAATTCACTGCTGGCAAGTATTTAAAAGTCTCTGTCACAAGACCAAGGATTTAATTGTTATTTTGCTTACCAGTCCCTTCGGAGAGTCTGAAGCATGTGAGAGTAAAGGTGTATATGTCAGTCCTTACCATGGATAACTGAAGGACCTCCAAATCTCCACAACCATTGATATAACACTGTTCAGCTACTAAAAATTTCCTTTAAGAGAAAAAAGTAGAATTCCCTTCATGTTCCTAACTTGTCATCTTCTGAATAAAATACTTGTTTCCCCAGATGAAGTTTCTCTTAGGAGATAAGACATCTTTCCTTTTCTTCCTTCTGTATTTAATAATTTCATCATCCATTATGTAGTCCATCTGCCCTCTTGTGGTTTCCTTTTTGATCTTTCCACTTTTACTCTGCATTTTTCAGAGACTTCTTGACTATTTTATATTTCCTGTCCTCTAAGTATGGGATGAGCTCACAAGTCAAGTTTCACCTCACAATGTATTTTTCTAGTCTGAGTAATTCTGAAATCCATTTTTAGTGTTAGATGAGGCTGGGAATTAGTTGCAGCCCTGGAAATACTCCAATGTCATGAGCAGTACAGTCAGTTCTCTAGGACTTTTCCCAGTTTTTCTCACAGTTTGAGGGGAAAGTCCTTTCTCCTAACTCTCTGTTCTAAATTGATTTTTAATGTTTTTCTCAGCTGGCTTTTAACATTTTTTCTTGGAAATAAAGCCTTTAACTAAGAAGTAGCCTGCAGTACTCTTAACCTGGTGAGCACTATGCGCTATGCATTAACATTTTTGATGTCAATAGGGCTATTTGTTAAACATTGCTTTTTAAGAGTGGCTTTATTGTCACCTTTGCAAGTCAAACTGTTGGGCAATAGGAGGAAGTCTCTGTGGTGTGTGACTGTGTCATGTGATGCAGGATACTCACTGATGATAAGGTGGAAAAACTCCATCCTCATTATCCTTTATTCTTCAAATGGAGTAATTGCTAAATCTCAAATCCTACCATCATCATGAAAGGATATATTTGAGAAGAAAGGCTCTTCCATGTCTATCATTATCAATCAATTATTATGGTGCTCAACACAGATCACGGAGAGGAAATCTAGGATTTGATTCCTGGTTGTTTGTAGATCTGACCTTTTTGAAGTGCTTTTCACATCTGTCCTCCCAGATGGGGTAGCTGAGTTATGTGTGGCAGGTGGCTGGCAGGAGAGAGTCAGGGGTATTCTACAGCTCTTCAGAAGGGACAAGTTCTCTTACTGGTCCTCTTCTAAATACTGCATGGTGCAACCTTTTTAAATAAACTTCTGGACTGCCTAAGGTGTGTACTAGAATTTGCTGAATGGTGTACTAAGATTTACCTTATTTGACATTTATTTTCTTATTTTGGTTTCCAGGAATTTTTATTGTTATCTACTTCTCAACCTCCTGTTTGACAGAAAAAACACATACAATGCCATGAACCCCTCCCATTCTTTATGGCTACTTTGAGACTTGCAAAATGACCCTGAGCCTTGTTTAATGAGACCTGAGAAGTGTATGTGTGGGGAAAGTTCAGTGCTGAAAACACCAAGTGTTTATGCAAGATTCCCAGGACAGAGTATAGAAAGTGAGAAAAATAAAAATGGACCACTGCTACATTTTTATATTCCTTAGCTTGGAAAGAACAACTTAATATTATTGCTAAAGGTACCCCACAGGCATTTCTAAGCCTGCATGAGCTCTGTAAATTGAGGAAGCGGGAAGCTGCTTCCAGGAAGCCTCAGGGTACATCTATAGAGTTGCAGGCAGACAGAGGGTACTCATCCCACACTAAGTTTATTGGCTGCAAGCCAGCTCTGAGCAAGGGCCAGGTACAGCTATCTTAGCACAGTCCTGAGCTTCAGCTAACATGCTGTCTGCCTCTAGGACAGCAGGCTCTTGTGTGAAGTAAGAATTGTTTCCTTTAAGAAACCCCTCCTTTTGATTTTGAGCTGCTACTCTCACAGCCACAGAAACTAAATTCTCATCATTTGCAACTATATCACTAATACTATGCCTTTCTTTTTCTTTCTTTCTTTCTTTCTTTCTTTCTTTCTTTCTTTCTTTCTTTCTTTCTTTCTTTCTTTCTTTCTTTCTTTCTTTCTTTCTTTCTTTCT
>NC_031769.1:33762829-33797956 GCF_001522545.3 Parus major
TCTTTCTCTCTTTCTTTCTCTCTTTCTCTCTTTCTCTCTTTCTCTCTCTCTCTCTTTCTCTCTCTCTTTCTCTCTCTCTTTCTCTCTCTCTTTCTCTCTCTCTTTCTCTCTCTCTCTCTTTCTCTCTTTCTGTCTTTCTTCCTCTATTCATCTCTTCCTCTCTTCCTCTCTTTTCCTCTCTTTTCCTCTCTTTTTCTCTCTTTTTCTCTCTCTTTCTTTCTTTCTACCACCCTGGTTTTACTAAATGTACTTCAAAGAGTATCACAGAATTATTAAGGCTGGAAAAGTCCTCTAAAAAAAGAAGAGTAGGATCTTCTTCATCCACACAGATAGTTTACTTACTGCAGTGTTCTTCTTTCACCAGGGTATTTGTGTGTTGATTTGCAATTTAACCCATAAGGACTTCTGAAAACAGAGAAATAATAAAGAAATAATTGTATTTATATTCATATTTATCCTTTGCTTTATTAATGAACTCAAATTATTTTCAAACAGACAAAAACATCTCAAAAGATGGCGCCTGGCCTTACAAGGCCTGAAATGAGCACTAACAGATCTACACTACCATGCCTCAAACTCAGCTTAACTTTAGTAAATCACAGGTATCTGCTATCTCTGTTTATCGTTCAGGATGAGAAATTGTGTATTAAAGCTGAGAAGGAGAGAACATAGTTATTACTCCTGCCCTTTTTCCACAAAGCAAAAATAAATATATGTCATCAGGGTTATACACCCTTCTAAATGGAGCTCCTCTGGTGTGAGCTGTAAAGTGCAGCCAGTTGTACCTACAGGCAGATGCTTCGATGGTGGAGCTGTAGGGGAAAGAAATGTACTGTCTGTGGAACCAGTAAATCAAACCAAACCAAATCCTATCCTGCAGATTCTCAGAAGTTAGTTGGTACTTTAAAGCTTACTTGTTTTCATCAGAAATTAGGAGGTGCAGATGGCCAAAATTAAGTAATTTAATTTTTTCATTTTGTCCTGAAAGCCTGTGTAACTTAAATTTTGACTGAAGCAGAAGATTTTCATTTTAGGATAAGCTCCAGTTTTATGTCCCATATCTTATCTCCAAAATTACTTCAGTTAACATTTTAAACATTTTCTAATTTACACTTAACCAGAAGAATATAAGCCTGCAGAGGTTTCAGCATTTATGAGAATAAATTTTGTCAGCAAGAGTTACTCAATGCTACACAAAAGTTAGTGTAATAATAGAAATTCTGGGCTAAATTCTATGATGTAAATTAAAAATTAAATGTAAATTTAAAAAAAAAAAGAAATGTAAATTAAAATTAAATTTAATTAAATTTAAATTAAAGTAATGTAAATTTAAAAGTAACTGACATGGCTTAGTCAATTCTGGGAAAACTCACCAGGGGTTGCTACCATCCAAACCCTGGCTTTATTTTTTTTAAAGCAACAGTCTTCATGTGGCTTCTGTGAAATATAACACTTTTTTTTCTAGCAAAAGTAAATTGTCATCAAATTTAATTTGTCCTATGATATAAGACTTAAATTTAGTTACTATAAGGTTCACTTTCCAAAGTCAATGCAGAGGAGTAAACTGGGCTTCCATTTCTAGGCTGTGTTTTTTTAAGAAATATCTGAGGTTAAAAAAAAAGAAGTATTATAAAGCAGGCCAATTTATTGTTCTGAATTGTTCTTAAGACTGTATGAAAAATCAAAGGCTTTTGAACTGCTTATATTCTGGCTTTTTTTTTGCACTGCAGCATTTCTGAGTTTAAGTAGAAGCAATATTTACAGAGAAAACACAAGCAGCAAATGGTTCTTCTGTGTTGCTTATTATACTCACATGAAGTCACAAATATTATGAGATTGTAATATCACAGTTCAAGACAGACTGAGTTATACTCTGCTGCTTTTCTGACTGCAGATACAAAGAGTTGATGTTTGTGGTGTGCAGGAACGTTCAATTAATCAGCACCACTGTCATTACCCTAGTGTCCAGTAATGAGCTCTGGTAATGAACACTGGTGCCATCAGTTTTTAAAATCCTGATAGAGCAGAGTCATAAGATTACTACACAATTAATATGATTTCCTAGTAGCAAAAGTGTTGCCCTCATAAGACATATGTAGTGAGATCAGGCTAGGCAATATTCCATTAAACTTGGAATTCAGCTGACCTTGAGCTAGCAAAACCACAAACAGCCTAACTAACAGCAGCAGTGACAATTCATTGGTACCACAATGTCACTCAGCAGAGTAATACTGTCAGAACCCAATCTCATTCATGTTATACGTATCAAAGTGAGGTCAGAGTGATTTTAGAATAGTGAAATTAAAAACAGGTAACTGTAAGCCAGTTTTCATCAACTTGCTCTCTTAAGAATATTAAAGGCTCTGTCATTTAACACTTTAAATTGGTATCTCTGACTTTGACAAGATGGCAATAATGTGCATCAGAAGACCTTTACATTTTGCTAGCATCTAATCTTTGTCAAGTACTGTTCTTTAAACTTGCTCAAGTGAAGTTGTAAGCTAACTAAATGTTGGAAACTCCTGTTGTTTTCAGGAGGAGCTGGACCCTCAGTGCTCACGTTCAGTTGTGAGTACAAATTTTTGTAGTAACATATGGAAATTAAAGTAATAGATAGTTACAAAAGAGAATATGGGCTGTGTTTTGTGGTTTTTTGTTTTTGTTTTTTTTTAATTGAGATTCCAAAGTACCTTGAAGAAAGTGATTGAAAGACTTTTCGAGTTTTTGGTCATTTCTAGCAGTATAAAAAATAAGTCTGATAGTTTAGAGGAGCCAAGTTGTATCCTACTGTAACAATCAGCTGAGTCTTCCCCCTTGTGGTTTGAATCGCTCCCTGAGGCTGATACAAATGTTGCTACATATACTGACCTGTAATAAAAACAAACTTCCCATATATCAACCTTTTCGCTTTCATTTCTTTATGGCACTTCCTAACTCCCAGCACTTCAAGGAAGTTCATTCCTTCATCCCACCTCCTTCTGTCTTTCAGTTCTTCCGAATGACTCCTTCCTTCCTCATCCAAGGGCTAGAGACAAAGAAGGGCCTTCTAAACCCATGATAGGTGGGCCAATCAAGAAATTAGGATAGTTAATATTTTCAGCTCAGCTCTGTGGACCTATTGAAATGATCCTGGAACAGTTCCAAAAGACTGGCACTGGAATGGTTAAACTATACTTAGTCCATATTCAATAAAATTTAAAACAAGTGTTGTATGGAAACAAAATATTTTCATCTGTGCAATTTTTTAATCTCACTATCTGAAGATGCAGAGGTATATAACAGTAAACTTAGTGGAACTGCATTTCTGCAGTAGCTTTTTCCACTACTGCTGCAATGTTCTAATTTACCCCTTCTGGTCAAAGGCTGACAGTAGGGCTTCTTGTGAGCTCATTAAAAATGTAGGTAACCATTAAAATGGTATTATCAAATCTTCTTATCCAGAACAATCCATACCACCTTAACTCATAGGTTAGGCTGGGTGCAGCCTCTCTGGCCATAGCACTTGTTGTCCTAGTGACTTAAGCCAGCAAAGCAGATCCTCTCTATATAACCTTACTCAAGTGCATGGCCAATGCTGTTGAAAGTTTTGTGTCTCATCCACACAGGCAACATAAACTCTACCATATTTCTTCTGCTTTTGAAATCACAGGATTTGCTACGTTGGGTTAACATAAGTTGATTAGACGCAGGAAATTCTAAAACCACCAAAGGCATTTTAGGAGCAAACTAAAGGATAGCAGAGGGCAAATCGTAGAGTGCAGAGGTGTCCTTGAAAAAGTAGTCATCCTCAAGGGGAATGTGGTTCCTAGCAGTTTCAGCAGGGAAATCACAAATAGAATGGGCCTCATAAAAACACTGTTCTTTCATCAGTTTGAGGTCAGGTTGTGGCTAGAGTACATTGAAAAGGAGGGGAGAGTTTTCCTTGTGTCATCCCAAGAGGAATCACTAGAACAAATGCCTTGCCTACACAGGGAGGAGGAGGAGCATACATATGTCTCATGCAAAGGAGCAATAAGGGTATTCTTTTCCCCTATAAACAGTATTAATTCTTGTAGTAGAACATGGTCATATTGGCACTGCAGCAAAACAAACCTCCTTATGCAACTTGCTTTTCTCTTCTGGCAACTGCAGGGTCAAGAACAGCAGCCTTTGACTTTCTCCAGCTGTTACATTCACACAAAGAAGCAGTATAAATGAAAGTGTTATTCCTGCCAATCATCAGACTCTCTGAAGGAACATCTGTCCCCTCTGAGTACCAAGGGGCATAAACATTAGTCACTATTGAGTACTATATTTTTAATGCTTACCACTGTAAATGACACAATTTTGAATAGATCAAAAGTGCCCTGATTATTACAAACATGCAGTGTTTCACTGCAGTTTGTAACTCCACTTCAGTATTTCACATTGTGCCACCATCCCCAGTGGGGAAGACTGATGCACCTCTTTTACCTACGATAATTCCAAATTATTTTGCACACTTCCTAAGAAGATCTGATTTGAGTTCCCAGGGCTGTGAACTGTCCTTGATCAGTCTTCTAGTTAAGTCAGTCAGCAAAAGGCACTATCAGGAAATATTCAGTGCTAAGTAAGGAGAAAAGGCAACCTGATGAGGGAGCCAAACAATTCACACTACCTGTGTCTGTCTTAGAGCCATTATCTTTGTGCCCTTGTCTTTTCCAAGGAGTCCTGTGATCTTTGAGCAGCCCAATCACTTCAGACAGGTTGGGATGGGAGTGGATGTGATTGTATAGACATGTCAAGAAACTCAGTGCTGTTTAGCTACACTGCTGTACTGATTTCTGAAACATGCTCACATATGCTTCAGTGTGGCCAAACAGTAAACATGACAGAATGGTGTTGCATATCTCCTTGGTCAGCTTTTCTTCCATTGCAAGAGTAATGACTGAACTTCCTGCAGCACTCAGGGATGCTGCACCAACACACAGCATTGTTTCATCACTGAAAGGGTCAGATTTTGACAAATCCACAAAACTGTGTAAGGGCCACAGAGGATCATGTCCGAATGAAAATTTTTCTTCAATATGAGTCATTCAAATTGGAGGAGAGGGGACACTGCCACTCAAGTAAAGTAGCATAAACTTCAAACCACTGTAATTGAATATCTAAACATGAATAGTTCTCAACTGCTCTTTTCCTTAATTTCACCCAGGAACATTAAAGGGTGGGATTCAAATACAAATAGCATCACTGCCCACCATTTGGAAATTATTGAAGGAAATTCTACCTGAAATAACTGTGTTTATTCTATTTATCTTCTGTCCTACATCAGAGGCAGTTGAATATCTACTCTCCCCTTTTACATGGGACTTCACAAGTAGTTTAAAAAGTGTATGTGACTCCTGGATGCATTCAAGTGTGATCTAAGGATTGAGCAGCACAATTATTTGAAGTTATTGCTTACTAAATCACTTTACTTTAACAATATATTTCTAAAAAAAGCAGACTGTAGTGTTTTCTTAACAGCTTTGCAAAATCAACACAGAGATTTTGATTGTATGTATTTACTGCCACTCATCTGAGTCAAACTTTGCAATATTCCCAGAGGAAAATAATCTTCAAAACGAAGCATGTAAATCTTCTGTGGCCTGGTCACTGTTTGTCTTATCTCCAGCTGGAACTGGTGCTGCCTCCATAAAGTCAGCCTATGGACTGGTCTTCAATATCAAATATAGCTGTGATTTTAAATGACCTAAGTCTGCAGCCTGGATTACTCCCAGTCTAACTAAACTTGACTATTCCTCTCTCTCTGTAAAAATGTCTGAAAGAAGATTTCTGCAACAATTGCCTGGATCCTCTATAATACAAGCCATTGCTACGATTCATGTTCCTGTGGATGAAGACAGAGTGCAATGCAGCCTCTGTACCTTCAGGTACACTTGCTGCTTGCTCTCCCTGATGTCCACGTGCAGTTGCATCCAGAAATATGGACAGCATTTTTCCTGTCTGTCACAGGTGTGTCCTAAATTAAATATGCCCTAGTTCTCCTGAAAGGAGAAGTAAATACTCAGCCTTAGTGAACTTGCTGCTAATTCCTGCTGAAAAAGAATGCCATGTGAGGTAAAGAAAGAAAAACAAAGAGAGAATTTGAATTTACTAAAATACAAATATGGAAAGACTTAAAAAAAATATTTTCATTCTTTATCAAAATTTAATCTATCTTTTAATCCTTTGGCCATCAGTGTGAAGCACCATGAAGTCTTCTGAATGCAAAATGTAGAATTCCTTCCCTTCACATAGTCCTGCAGAATTGTAATGTTTTGTCCAACCATATTCACGTACCACAAGCTGTCAGAATACTGATGGGAGATACTGACCCTCCATCCCCTGCTGGGAATAAAAAAGTGCTGCATCTAAATGGCTGTTATAAATACTTAAAGCTGGTGATATTTCTTCAGGACAGCTCTTGCTGGCTATCGGTGAGCTACCTTAGAAAAACACTTCAGAAACTGAATGTTTCCTGCTTCTTGCAGCTCCTTGCTGGCAGGAAAGAGGCCACGGTCCACATAAGGAGGATTGTCACCAGGTGGCACATCTTGGTTGTGCAGAAAAATGCCATCCCTGGACAGACAGAATTTATCACCTGATTTTGTTGAGCAGCTTTTCTGGAGGAAGTTGCCTATGCTGGTGTCAGAAATTTGTGGCTTTTGTTTGCTCAGGTGCTCCACTAAGAGAAAGGGTTAATCAACAAGCTGACATGAGATTTAATTTCTTTTAAAGGAACCTAATTTTTAAAAGCCATGACCTCTTATGGAGTGTATTATCTTAAAAAAAAAATAAATCTAGGAGTAATACTAAACTATAACAAATACAAGTCCAGAAGCCCAGAACAATTACTGTCTCTTTGAGTTAATCTTTGTTGTCTTTCTCCTCCTCCCATTTCAGTGTTATATAAATCCAGAGCTGGGTCTAGTGTAGACACAAATTACATAGGCATGCAGACCTGTGTTATATGGCCTTCTTGGCACTGAAGTTGTTTCTGTCTTGAGGGTTGCAGGAAGTAAAAGAGTTTCTTCTGTTGTTGAGTTCATGTGCTTCTACTTCCCACAGTGCACAGTCAGAGACAGCACTGCAGTCCGAATATTACAGATATGCAAATGAATTTCTGCACCTAAAGAGACCCTAGACAATAAGAGTAGATGTGTGAGACACTGACTCAAATTTGGTCTCAAGCATCCATGTTCACTTAGCTTTGTTGCATTATTTATATTTCCTATGCTGGGCAGGTCACTGAGAATAGGGACATTTCTATCTGGAGGTGTAATTGCAGCTTGGGCTTACTCATGTGGGCTAACTTTAAATTAGCTCAGTCAGTTGTAACTGTTTGAGAATGGCAGGTTGAACTTCAGTGCACTGCCATTATCCCTTTGGGTTTGTCAATAGACATTCAGTAGGTAGCACTTTTGATTTAAGTGTTCTGCACTGCAATATTTACTATTGTGCATAAAACCTAAGGAAACAACTTGAAAGGTTTGACCTGGTGTAGGTTGCAATGTGAATAGTATTTTAGGACTACAAGGGATTTGTTCAGTTTGTTCTGCAGTTCCCAACTGTGTTAGGGAAATATAAATATTATTCTTGCCCAGGCTTTTGTCTGTCTTGTCTACTTAAACAGTGACCTCTTTGGGGCAGGAAATGTCTTTTATTTAATGTTTATACAGCAAATAAGCCTTGGATCTTTATTGTGATTTGGAACAGTTATTGAAGTTATGGAGCCACCTCTTGTCTCCATGTGATAATATGTTGTTTCATGTGTCTCCTGCATGAAGCTTTTGATGAGACATTTTGCTGAGCTCTCCTCTGCATGGAGGAAACCCACCAAACAGAAACCAAGCAGAAACCATCCTCAGGTTTATCAGGCTGTGTGCTCCTTTTAATTCTCTTTTCTTTTGCATGGTTGTGAAACAGTGTTTTGAACTATAAGGAAAAGCATTAAAATATCAATTAATAATGGCATATAATATTACTCTGTTTATATTTGATGTTTCAGGAAAACTTAATAATTTGCATGGCCTTGAAACCCCACTGTGTGTGTAATGCCCACTGTCTTCTCTACCTTCTGTAACAAAGCCTTTGTTAAATTATTAAGTGGTATCTCTTTATAAACAAATAGAAACAACTGCTAAACTGCTAATTTCTCTTTTGATTAGAAGAAAAAGGTTTATGGTCTGGCCCAAAATGTGTCCTGTTCTGAGTAGTTCCTAGCTATTTACCAGTTAAGATATTCTCTGTTTATGTTATTGTTGTTGACTGTGGTAGAAAAGAAAAGCAATGTGGAAAGTTTCCATTTTCACTATTTATGAGAAGAGGAATTCAAAAGAATTGGTGTCATAAATCACCAGAGACATGTGAAATGTGTTATTCAGTACATTATAATGTTGTAACTTTGCCATTGGAAACAGTTCCTTAGATCGGAACAGAAATCTGTGTGGGCCACAGGTTCTGGTGGATGGGCAATGACAAAAGGTCTGACTTTATGGCTGATCATTTGTGTTGCAAATGATTTAGAGCAGACTCAGAGCTGGACAGGCTTGGGTCAAATTGAATGAGCTGGTGTCCACCCATGGCTGCACCTTTTGTTAGGAGGACGGGTGAGCACAAACATTTAACAAAATATTTCTGATGAAACTACTGTCCAAAGCAGTGACAAATTTGCCAGGTACTGCATGTTTCAGCTTCAGGAAAAAACTCAAGCTGAGGCATAGATATAGGATGTGTGCAAGGACATGGATACCTAAAGCCAGCACAGCTGTTGGTATCAGTGTCAGCTATGCTTGCTCACAGTGGTTGCTCTGTGCATGTAATATGCTGGACATTCATTTTGCACAGAGATAGTATTTGGTACTTACAGGGATTTCCTTTTCCCAGGGATTTGTAAGGGATCTATGAACAGTGCTTGGACTGCAGAGTAGTCCAGGATAATGTATTTCAGTTGCAGGAAAGACAAAACAACTTCCTTTTAACTATTTTTTTCCCCCTGATTATTTTAGAAGAACAAGATAAAGTTCAGGACTAGCCAGTACAACTCTAGAGTTGTACTGTTGTACTACTTGTGTTGTAACTTTTAACTATTATTAGTTCTGTAAGGTGATGTACACTGATAAATTTGGTAATACCATACTTGTATTAATCCTTGTTCATAATACTTTTAATGAAATTCCAGTATGAGTAAACTTACTGCATGGCCAATTCTTGATTCCATTCAGTACTCTTTGTTTGTTGTTTCTGGGATTCTAGAAATGAGAACTGTAATATATTAAGGCTGCTGGAAAGGGAGATCACTTACCAGGAATATATGCTGTAACTTAATTCAGAGGATGAAGTCTGACCTTGCTGAGTTCTCTTTACTTTTCCAAAGGGTTCTTATGATGTCTTTATCATTCAAAAATGCTTATCAAATTTGTTATGCTATTTCAAAATATGCAGAATTAATGTATTTTAGTCATTAGATCATCCATATTTTTGAATATTCTCAAAACACCTAAATTGTCTTGCTACACAAGGTGATAGAATTGTTACCAAAGGGCTAAGTCCTTGACTTTCCTCAAAATATTGAAACAAATTATTTGCAAAACTTGTTTTATAGTGTCCTCTGTGTAAAGCAAAGTAGCAAATTCTTTTTGTTTGCTTTTTGTTATGCTAGCGTTTGCAAGTCTGAAGCCAGAAGTACATTTTTTTCCCCGTGTTTCTTTTTCTCCTTTGTTTATTGCTTAAACTCAATCTGGAATACCAAATTTAAAAAAATCTTAGACTAGAAGGAAAGATTTCACATCCAGATTTTGCTAAAAGATGATGAGTTTCAGAGAAGTTTTAAAGAAAATGTTACCCAGATGAATTATTACTTAGCACATTTATTTATTAAATGTATGTCTGCCAAATTGCTCTAAAACACAGTACTGCTATAAAGTTGCTATTAAAACTGACAAGCACTGTTAGGGTAGATGAATCTTGCTTGCAAAGCAGAAACAGAACTAGGAATTTAATGGTGTTTCCCACTGATTATGACCCAAATTAACCTGTTTTATTCTCCTCTGAGAATGCTGTCTGGTCCTGTGTTGTGGGACACAGTAACCTGCTGAAAGACAGTAATTAACGGGTATGTGGAGTAACTTCACACATTGCTCCAAGTCATGCCACAGATCCCCTGCTCTGCCTTGTATTTTGCTGACAGTTACCTGCTGGGGGAAAATGTTATTGCCTACGTGTAGGCTATGAAATACTTGAATACTATGAAGCTATGAGTGTTACATTTTAGAACCTTTTCTAAAAAAAACCCAACAAAATAAATATTGGACTTCTGTGTTTGTTTGTTTGTTTCTTTGTTTGCTTTAAAATAAGGCTTCTGGTCATGTGCAGCCCTTCATATTATCTTCTTGTATATTATGATTATGCCAGTGAGAATATTGAACAAACAAAATCAGGCTCACTCAAAAACTGCAACAAAAGCAAAAACAGTCTTGTAGAGGGAAGCAGAGCTTTAATTTGCACATTATTAATGGGTGTTTATTGCAGCTTATTGAAACAAGTTGGCACAGAAAGAGTTAACAATCATAATGCGAGCAAATGCCACTTCCCTGTAGAAAATTTGTCATTACTTGTCCTATGCAGATATAACCCTGAAGGACACAGAAGCAGGACTGAAAGTTTGTTGCTAACCCCACCCTGTTCTGTAAGTACCTTGCTATTTATTCTCTTCCCGAGAAATTCTACAATTTATCAAATGTATGAGCAAGGCAACCTGTCGCCCAGCCCCAGCTGAGCTTGTTTGACTCTCCTCATGTGCACTACAAGACCACAGCAGAGGCAAGGAAACATGCATGCAAGGTAACAAGGAGTAAGCATCAACTACTTTTTTTTCTCATCTATTTAGGAAAATAAATGCTGCACTTCAAAACTGTGTATACGTAACTATGTAACATAACTATATCAATATTAATCTATCTTTGAAGGATAAATTTATAGTGCACATATAGAAAGCTGGCATCAGTGCTGCCTACTCATTCTGTAATAATCTTTTTAAGACTGATTATGCAGGCCTATTTTTTTAATAGAGAAAGTAAGTTTCTAATACCTAAACAGCATGGGTTAGCCATCTGCTGGAAAGAGGATACAGCAAGAATCCAAACTTCCTTTTTGTCTTAAGTCATCCTGAGCCATTCACAGAAAGCAATCCTGGGACAGCCTTTGAAAGGTGCTCATGTCCAATGTAGACAATGTTGCTTCTCTGCATAACTGCTCTGCTAAGGCATCTAACTAAGTAGATCACCAAAAAATGTTCTTTTACTTCTAATACGAAGCTTAGCCAAAGTTTGCATCCTTTTTAGTCATTAATTTAGACATACCTTTTGATGTATGTCTGCAGTATTTAAATTTTTTGCATGACCAAATATTTTCTTACATTAGCAGAATGTAAGGCTTAAAAAACCCTACACTCCTTCTCTAGTGTCTATGGATTGTCCAGGTCTAGCATTTCAAAGGTTTGCAAGGTCCTCTTCTTATGTCTCTGGGAATATAAATAGCATTCAGTTTAATTAGAATCAGCAAAGGAATGTTGAAAACAGATTTGCTCTGTTACTGGCTTTCTCTGTTTCTTAATTTCAAGATGTTAAGCTTTCCAAAATTTATTCATTTATGTGTTTATTTATTTATTTATTTTAAGGAGGAGAAATGTCTTGCTGCTTCTCAATAGAGAAGAATTGTTTCCAATCAAATGTTCATTTTCTTGGTGAGAAAGCATTGAGGAAGTGAAGTTATTGCTATGCTGGACTAAAGATATAAGGCAGGTTAGGCTATATATAGCAGCTGGTATAATCCAAACACCACATTTCCCTGAAATCCATATTTGCTTCTTTTTGTAGCACCATTTAGTAGACAAAAGGGGGAAAAAAAAAAAAAACCCAATTCTTGAGCCAAATGTGAAGAGCTTGCACTACAACAGTGGCAGCGTAGCTCAGGACAGAGGGACAGAGGGCTGGGCGATGTCGAGTCTGCCTACAGTAAAGGCCAGGCCAAATCTCATCATAATTCAAACCATTTTGGAAACTGCTTCAAATTCCGACAGCTGAAGTTGCACCGTGTTCCTCCTGGTCCCCACAGCCCCTCCTGGTCACAGAGGAGAAGAGTGGCCACCGGAGCAGCTCCATGCACACCCCAAACCCTTCAGCTCCCTCGGCACGGGAGGGAACTTTCCCCACCAGGGGAAGGATGGAACCCGCAGTTGTTACTGGGACTTTTGACCGAAAGGTTACTTAGGAGGCAAGTGCTCTGCTTTCCCAAAAACAGGCTTAAAAGGCTGTAGGGTATGTTTTCAAAGCAGGATTTCTGCCATGTGACTCATTAATGTCAATGGGAATCATGTTGTTAAAACCTTGTGCAGTGCTTTGAAAATGTATCCCTACATGTCAGTTTTCTTTTCTAGGCAAAATTATCAAAAACAGACCTTGTGAGCTGTTTTTTTTAAATGAAGCTTTTCAGTATTATATGCTAATAAATCAACTGTTTAGCAGGCTTGATCTGCTCTCATTCTGTCCCACTCCATCTCCACTTTCCATTTTATCATTGACTTTGATTTTATACAGAGTTATAGTAGCATATAGCTTTTGCAGACTTTGCCTGGAGGAAGACAACTGCAACATTTCAGGCACTGGATTGCAAATTGTGTGGAAAGCAACAATGGTGCTATAAAGGGATAATAGTATTTGTTGCATCATTCAAACATAAAGCAGAATCAGTAAGGAAAATTAAGTATATTTAGATGCTTTTAATACCAGATTTCATTAGAGAATTGCAACAAATCAACCCTTACTGAGTAAAAAATGATTAGTTTGAAGGATTCAGAATTACCATTTCAGAATAACTTTGGGATCTACTAATAACAAAATATCAGATGACAATACTGTGTGCTTAGCAAAAAAGCAAACTAACATAATGAGATCTCTGGTTTCTTGGAAAGAATTATACTGTCTTTTACTCCATTGAATACAGATAGAATTACCCTGAAATGCTTGTAAGCTTGAACTACAACACAGAGATGATTTGTGTGTTCCTGTTAGCTGCATTTTGTATTCAGTCACTGATAAGATTTATTGGAGCAGCAGAAAGGTGCATCAATTTCTATACACTCCAGAACTTTTCACCTTTAGATCACCAGCTCATGTCTGTCCTGGCAACCATGTCTTCATTTGAATAAATCTCTGCAATGAAATGATTGCTGTCTGTATGGATAGTGTATCATATGATTCTGTAGCTCTGTTTCTCAGCCGGCAGCTGTTCCATGCAGTAATTGCTCTTTTGCAAGTCTTAGCAAAGACACAAGACCAGAATTGCACTCTCTTTTTCTCTCTAAAGTCACTGTTGTGGAACAGTTCGGGGTTACTATTGTTAAGAAAGCTTGCATGCTGCTGCTTTGTGACTGTACATGGCAGCTGGTAGTCCATCAGCAGGAATGCCTCTTAGATAATGTGAGCTGAAAATAACAGAGATCTCTCTTCATGATTGCAAAATAAGGGAATAAGGAACTGCCAGAATTACCCAGCTACCCAGAGAAAGTGGATGGAAATACTCCTAGGGACTATAAAGAATATAGAATAAATAATCCATCTGCTTACCTGCTTACTTTTGTCTTAATTCTTCCTTTCCATAAAGAAATCACATATTTTTCCATCTCCTATATTCCTTAGCTTTCTGATAATGTTGCATGTTAGCTTATGTATTAGCATAAAGGGGTGGGATTATTTTATTCAATGATTATTCTGTGTAATGATGGCCTCCTATGTTCCAAGAGCTTAAAACAGACTCTTTTTTTGACTTCACAGAATGTGGCATAGTGCCATTGAAAGGTGGATATCTGCATTATAACACCTCACATATAAATGCGAGGTTGCTACAAGGGTTGCTTTGAGAGAGACATGTTCCAGCACATTTTCCAGGAGTCACATTTCCTCCTTTTTTGTTTATTTTTTTTTTCCCCTGGCATGCAAAAACCTTTTTAATATGCTTGTGTTGAAGTGTTTGGGAAAGTTTAACTTCTGGACTCTCTTGCATTGTAAATAATTTTGATCTGGGGGAAGAAAGAACTCTGTTCTGTACCTGAGAGTCAGTAGTCATCCAAAGGATAATGCTTAGGGAGAAGCCTGAGATGCAAAAGTTACTTTAATTTGTTGTTTTGTCTGATGGTCAGCAGCAGTTACTTCAATGTAAACCCCAAAAATGACAAAGTGAGAGCAGATACCTTTAGACTCAGCAAAAAAAGCAACGTGAGACTTGAAACTCAGCTCAAGTTCAGCAAAGTAGGGTTTGTACACTTTTCGCTCATCACTCTCATATTATTGGTGGGGAAATAATTTCTCAGTTTCCATAGTACTTCTCTAAAGCTCAAGGCACTCTAGAAACATGGCTGTGCTCTATAAACTATGCAGGTGGAAAAACTGGCACGTGGAGAGCTCTGTCTTCTGTCATTCTGTCCCGAAGTCTCACCTATCCCTGGTGCCCTTGTTTAGCATTGTGGTTCATGCCCTTCCTCTACTTGCAAGCCATTAATTTTGTTCTCTGCAGAACACTGAAAGCTCCTACAGAGAGATTTTAAAAGTATTTAGGTTTGGATACCATGGTGATAAATGCAATACAAAACTTCAGCGAGAGAAAGAGTGCTATGTTTCTAAAGGTTAGGATTTGGGGCTGCTTTACAAGGTACCAACAAAAGAAATTGTAATAGATTTCTATGCTCAAGGGTAGCAAAGCCACTTCTCTAAACTAAGATGATATACTATGAATCTCCTTACAACCATTTATGTTACAATTAATCTTAATAAAACACTTTCCACATTGAGAACGGGAGAATTCTATTTCTATGATGACATAATTTTATATATTCTTTTCATGAGGATGTGAAGAGGGAGCTCTAGAAATGACAAAAATATGTATTTTTGTCATTTCTAGATGTACTGTTACCCAGTACATTCTCATCCTTTCACCAGGTGGACATGCTGCTTTATTGCCTGCTTTTCCAAAGATGTGTAGCTTTAGTCTCCAGCACCTGAGGTAAAGCAAAATATGTGAATCTGCAGTAAAATACTGGAAAAGCCATGTTCTGTCTAATTAAACCTAGTTCATAAAATCCACAGTTTTCTTAGTCTTTTCAGGGCTTAATGGGCTGCTACTTCTCATATGCTCTTCCTCTTGATGTAACAAGAAGTATGCACCGTCCTATGTATATATTATTTACGTAACTTTAGATTATATTTAGAATTTGTTTTCCATTTTTCTATCTGTTGGAGGTAACAAACATCTTCTGTGCTTATCCTCTGAATTTAAAGACTTTGTTCCTCCTAAGATCTGAAAGCACGCTGACAAACTCATTCCCTAATAATTATGGTGTGTTCCCTTGAACCTGCGTGTCTAATAACCAAATTACTCCTAATAATATATGATTGGGGTGATAGAGAAATCTAATAAAAATGTTGAGGATTATCACAGGTCAGTAACCCCAGTGCTTGCTCTATCATACCTGCACAGGTTCTTAACCTGCCCAGGGTCCTCTTTTCAGAGTGCAGCTGGAAAGTGAACACTGGGCCTGTGATCACTGTGTTTAGAGAAGGAGATCTGTGCCCTGGATCCACCACATGGATTGCTTTGGAGGTTTCAGGATTATCTTAGAAGAACTGAATGGCTCACAAGTAGCTGCATGAGCATTTTGAACTGGAGATGCCAGCTAGGCTACGGGTTTGATCAAAAGCATGAACCAGAGCAGCAGGTGGAAAGACTAACACAAAACTTTTCAGTGATAATCCATTAGTTCTGTATTCTAACCTATTACGGAAAGAATTGTAATAGCTGCTGAGTTCAGTCAACTTGTTTATAGAGAAAATAACCAAAAGGGAAAAATAACTTAAGATCAGTCGCTCCTTTGGCAAATTCAGTTTAACCTCAATTAATGGAAAACGTGGAAAAGCCTGATGTGCTCCCACACCATGAAGCCTTGCAACCCACAGACCTGTGGGTCTGCCAAGGTCTGGCACGTTGCCTGGACTAATAAACTCTCTGACAAGCATGAGCACTGGGGATCTGTGTGCTGAGATACCCTTGTGGCTCATGTCTGGCAGAGCTTAATGAGTCAGGTTCAGCATCGTGTGAGAGCAGCTGCACTACTGCTGGACCTGGTCCCAGAGCTGGCTCAAAGTTTCTCAACAGCATAATGACTCAGACTTGAGGTGGTGGGTGAGAAATTTTGGAGCAGGTAAAGGAGAATGGGAGAGGGAAATGATATTGGAACAGTTATTAGGAGTTTCGTAGTGCTGTTCATGGAGAAGCTACAAAATTTTTCTTTATGATTTTGCTGAGGGAATGGACTGAGCGGAGTTATCCATGCTTTGAGCTGATGAGTCCATTGAAGACCTGACATGTTTTGGGGATTACAAAAAGCTTTCTCTTTCCACCTCTACTTCTGGAACCACCCTGTAGTTTTGTTTCATGAATGTGAAGCCTCGTTATCCTAGGTCTGCCTTCTGGAAGGATCATGGGCCCTCTCTTCTCCCTTCTTACGCAGTGTCCTGCTCTGAGCCCACTCTACAAAGGCAACCACTTCTCCTCTGATGTGGGAGGAAGCTCAGGAAAGATACTAAAGGGAAACAAGTCTTGATTTTGAAGCCATTGCTGAGATCCTGAAAAAGCCCTGGGAGGCTTGCTGGGCCGCAGACCCTGCTGATCCTGGGTGAACATCCTGGTCCAGCCTCAGCCCATCACTGTCCCCAGGGAGGTGCCCCATGGCCAGGCTTAGGGCTGCCCCACTGTCCCTCCAGCTGCTTTGCTTCTGGCTGGGGTGGTGGCATGGGACAAAACAAGCTGCAGTAACTTATTGCTTGTGCTGCTGATTCTTATTCCTCTGTAACTGTGAGGTTACTCTAGACTGTATGTCTTGAAAATGTTTTTAAAATGGAAACTATTCCACTTTAAAGCATTTTTCTAAATCAAGGTGGAAAAATTATGGAGTCAAATTCAGATTATCTCAGATTTTGGTAGCTACAATATTTACAATATTTCTAGACACTCATGGTTGCCTTACATTTTTTATTGACTTCTATTTTTCTTTTCGATTCCACAGAATTCGGTGCCTTTCCCCCCATATTTTACTTCCTATGCAAGACTTCTTTCCTGCTCATAATCTTAATTTATTTATTTTCACCTAGATTTCATTGGCTGTATCTATGTGCATTAATTCCTCTGCAAATATTTTTAATGTGTATTTTTTAACAGCTTAATCTGGTTATATCTATATCTATATATCTATATCTATATATATATATATATATATAGATATTTATCTCAATATTAAGTTAGGCAAATAAATAAAGGTGGGGAACAACCCTTGTAACAAAATTGGTTTTGCTACTTGCTCAAAAATGTTGTGAAGTAATTTGTATTGTGCAAAAATTTGTTGAGCAAGTCTCAGAGTCCTTGCAGCTGTACAGAGCATGGTAAATGAAACTGAGCCCTTTGGAAAAGGTGAGCACAAGGTCAGCAGGTCTTGGAAATCCCACTCTGACTCCATAAGGAATGGAGTTTAAGATGAAGTGTCACTTCACCTGTAGATATCACATTAGTTTGTATTTTAAAATGTTTTTTACTTTTGTTGCTGTCTCCTTTGTTTCTTCTCACTTTCTTCAATTTCCTATTTCTTGTGCCATTTGTTCCTTTGTTCCATTGGCTGCCTTTCCCCACCTTGCTCTTCTGGCTGATCATTGCCAGAGATAAGGGCCCACATGAAGCTAGATACAAGCACAAAGGAGCATTGATTTTGTTATTAGTCACTAAGGTATGCATATATTCCAGTTCTCATGAAGACAGTTTTCACACATCTGACTCACTGGGGGACAACGCGGCAAGTGATTGAAATAATGAAGGTTTTGGTCCAGTTGCTGTGTGAATTGAGCTGCATAATTTCACTTATTTTATTTTCTCTTCCAGTTTTCCTTTGTGTGTGTGAGTGTGTGTGTTAATTTTACCAATCTGGTTTTGTTTCAGGTGCCTCGGAGTACTGTTTTCACTAATGGTGTTATTACATTTAAGTTCTTTCCCCATATTTCATGAAAACTACCAGCCAAAAGATCAAAAGCTTTTCTGTGAAAAACAGATTGTTTAAACAGCTGAAATACTTCTTACATGTGTCTGCATCTACTGTAGATTTCTATGAAGTACTAAGTATCACACATTTAGGCATCTGCCATCTTCGAAGTGATTTCTGAGTAATGGATGTGAACAAGTCGGCTCTTCAGATGGCAACTTTCCATAACTGTATTCAATTTTGGGAGTGCTGTTATTTGATACTGCTTCTTTTTCTGGTAAATTTTATTTCCAAATTTCATTTTCGTTATGTTTCTTTTTATACCATTTCCATTATTTATCCCAAGGGACAAACCAAGACTTTTGAAATAAGAATAACACAGAAACTACATTTGTATTCTTTTAAAGCTGGGTTTTATATCGTCTCCCACAAATCATGGAAGTTCATAGCAATAGGCTCATCTGAGTTCAAGATTAATATAAAAACATTCCATCAACTTCAGAAAGATTTGAATCAGGACTTGTGCTGTGTTCTTTGGAGCATCAATGAAGCATTTGTGCTTTAAAATACTTCTGTAAATTTTCTCTTCTTGCATTTGTCCTTCTGTTTTCTTTCTGAATTTTTGGCTTCAGAAGGTTCTACAGGTGAATTGTATATGAAGAAAGTTTACTTCAACAAATTTACTACCTTTTTTTTTGTTCACTGATTGCCTACCTAGATATGTATAATTTAAACAAGTGTCTACATTATTTTTTTTCCCCTAGATGTCTGGTATTTTCTAATCATGGCTTGTAGTTAGTTTTCTCCTTGAAGCTGACATCACCAACATTTTCAAGGTTTCTTTCTATGAAGTATTTCCATGTCCTTTTTTGCTTCCAGTTTTAAATTCCATCTAATTTTGCAACACCTTTATTGAGATGGCATTCATATTACTGATTTATTTGCAGAAGAACGTGAACTCCTGATATAAATAATGACATCATTCATATGGCAGTATTTCTCTCACATTTTTTTTACATCCTCTTACCTTTTGTTTCCTTTTTCTACCTTATCTGAACATTGAACTTACTTGCCTGTCCAGGGGAATGTCTGTGTCCCTCTATTTAAATAAAACTGTCAATTTAGAACCCCTAGTCTTTAGGAACCTGTTTTTAAGTATGACTACCCACAGATAGTGGGCTGTCTTCCAAAATTCCTTGATTGTTCTTTTGTTTACTGCTTAAGAGGCTGTAAAATAAGTTTAAAGTTTCTCACAAGAACTGGTCAATAAACCTCTTGAGCTGGTGGAAAGTACTCACTCCAGAGAGAGGAAGAAGTTTTGTTCTCTGTGTAGGTTAAGAAGTTTTCTAATGGTGTTATGTATGAGGGTGGTAGTGGTGTACTCAGTTCTATTTCAGTGTACTCTTCTCTCAGATGTTAAAATAAACATTGTTTTAGGTTAGCAATAACTAATATTTTAAAAGTCTGCTTGCAGTGGGGGAAAGGAAGAAGAAAAGACACCTGGATGTGAAGGTTTTCATATGTGTACAGATCTCTAGTTAAAACAAAACAAAACAAAACAAAACAAAACAAAACAAAACAAAACAAAACAAAACAAAACAAAACAAAACAAAACAAAACAAAAATTTAATTTTCCTTTTCCAAGAGAATTTTGGAAACAAATTCCATTCAGCTGAAATTGAATTCCTGGAGGGAATTTCTAATCCCGATGCTTAATATAGGAGTACACACCAATTCCTGCTCATGAGGCAATTATGTTGTTAACACTTCTTTGTTTAATGAACAAGTTTCTTGTCCTGTATGTATTTGCTTACTCAGGTCTTTTAAGTATCAACAACCCTTCTCAATGCTAATGGCAAGACTTTTCCTGATAACATTGGCATTTGGCAATGCCTTTCAAGTTCTTCAACGTTCAACATTCCTTGAAGGCAAAGGAGGAAGAAATTGCTCAGCCTTTCCAAAAGTGTAGGATGAAATTAGGATGATGAAGAGTAGTGCTTCTGTGGTTTTGTCTGAAGGTCTGAGTTTAGCTGATGTGTTGTAATGTAATTAGTTACTGAAATTCTAAAAATAGTAACAGATGCTTTACCACTTCTATAACCAACAGGTTTTGAGACACAGGTTGCTTTAAGAACAAAACAATATGAAACTTCTTAGAAGCTAATTTCTTTTTTTTCTGGCAGAAAAGAAATCCAGGGGCATTTTATCTGCTATTAGTGACTGGTGGGTCAGATTCATTTAAACACTAGGGTTGCCTGGGTTCTTATAACTTGGCCATAGGTTTTGGAGGACATCTGCAAATCATTGAATGAATCAGAAAAGTACGAATTCACAACAGCTCTACTCTCTTGAGTTGTGTCTGATATTTCCTGTTTTTAAGGTTTCCTTGGTATCTAACACATAGCCTGCTAAACATCAGCTGCTCCCAGTGACTCAGATCTGCAGACCTTTGATCAATTTATCTTGTCATGATTAACCAATTTCTATACCGGAGGAAGGATGTTACTATTTTTCTTTTTGAGTGAAAATATTACACAAACATCCTCTCTAATTTTGTGCAGACCCCAGTTTCTGGTGTGTTCTGTACTCTAACTGCAGGTTCCTTTCTCCCCATTAACCCAAATCCTATCAATGATATGAGGGTATTTTAGAACCTAAAGTATTACTAAAGTATGGATTGGGGTTGTGACTAAACTGGACTATATTTTTTTTTTGAGTGCCAATTTTCTTTCTATTAACTTTATTTAAATATTTTGATTTATTCTAATCACAACAAAGGGGAAAACATAAAAATGAAACAGTTATGCCATAGTGAATTCAACCTGCTACGGTTTACAAAGTAAGCAACTTACTTCTTGTTCCTTAGTTTCCAAGTGGGGGTATTTTAGCTCATTAGCCTGGAAATATTGTTAATGGAGACCCCTGTGCAACTCCAGTACTGGTTCTGCTCAGAAGACTTCGAAACTTCAGGGTTCTGTGGATCATAAGGAAGGAACATGTCTATGAAGCATCATATGCATGGAAAAGGTAGATTGGCTACATATGGATATACTAAAAATAATTCCATATGTATATATGCACATTTAGTCTATCTGTTAATCTGTTTTTTGCTACACTAGGCAAATTCCAAATCCATCCTGAAATGTGAAACAGAAGAAGTAGCAGCATGTGTGTTAAACCTGATCCTCCTTGATGCCTACACACATGTTCATTTCAGTTGTTGAAATCCTTGATTCAGTTGGAATCATTCCATTCTCTGGTTCCCTAACACCAATACAGAACAGTACAAGCTTTTCTGGCTGTGTGCATCTATTCAATGTCCCTCTCTTTCCAGGTGTGCCTACGGACTCTTTTATTTTGTTAATTTCATGGAGCATGCTCGGTATGTAATAATTCAAGAATCAGATTATATAAAGAAATATATTCTAATCTTTCTTCAAACTAAAAATGCATTAGTGCCTGCATCACTCTGAATACCACATTTAAAAATTGTTTCTATACAGTCCTATAATGAAACTTTTCTCAGACATTACGCATTTTTTAAATTACTATTTTAATAATAGTACTTCCCAGGATAGGGCATTAACCCAAAATGTTAAAGTTTCATAAAGCTAAGAAAACACTGGGTTATTCTGGAAATCTGATCTACAGAAGAGGACTTTTGAATGACGAGGCTAGTGATGCATTATCTGCACCAAAGCTTTCAATTGTGCAGGTCATACCAGGGACACTTGCCTGATCCAAAATGCATGCCATCATTATGGACTAAGCCTTTATTCCATTGGGTGTTGAGTTCCCAGGATTCCAGTGTGCCAGAGGAACCCAGGTTCCTTCCTTCTCTCTCCCAAGTTAGATGTAGATAGTGAAGAGGTCACTGAACAGCAATCTTCCTGCTTCCCAGTTATTACAGCCATCCCACATGGGTATGACACTAGAAATCCTCTTTGCTTGGAAGCCTGTGATCTAGTCTGTTCACAACAAAATCATATTTATCCATCTATAGATATTTTCAGAAAAAGTATCCAGAATCAGACCTTGCTAAATCTTATTTTTCATTGTAAAGTCTGGGGAAGTCTTATCTCATATATGGTCTCTTTGGTCTTGGAAACTTTATCTCTGTAGTTGCTAGATTTTCCTCCATATCCCTTTTTCCTCTAATTATCTAAAAAAAAAAAATAAAATGATTTTGTTAGAGTGTTGTCTTAGGACTGAAACATATGGATGTTAGAAGCAGAAAGTGTTTTCAAAAAAGTGTTTTTTTCCTGCTGCTCTTAAGCATCATTGCATTTCTTACTGAAAAAATGATCTCTCAGCCATCCATGGCTTTGTCTCCTATTTTCTTCTCATAGTGATACTTTCTGATACAGTTCTCTGTAGGCAAACAGGTGAGTAATAAGGAATATTTAGAATATTAATAATGAAGAAGAAGCTGAGAGATTTCCTTTATTCCTCAGTTTTCCCCTTTTTCTTCTTCCCTTTATCTTCCTGTAGAGAAAAGAATTGGGCAGGGCTGGTTCTTTGGGTTCTTTATCTCTGCTTAAAATATCTGGGGTATCTGGTGATGTCTTCAAATGACTTTTTCATGGGAAAATATTTCCCTGGGTTTAACAGGAGCTTTTTCAGAGTTTCTGTCAGGTCTCATGAAGGCCTTACAACTTAGTAGGGTCCCCTTACTACATCTCAGTTTATTATTCTTGAATGTTTTGCTGCAGGGTGCATACAGTCAAAGAGGTAACACATTAGCAGACATTTTTGGTAACACCTGGTCAAGTTGAAAGGAATATTTATTTTTTTCCTAGTTTACCATCCTGTTATTGGGATAACACACTTCTGGTTTTTTTTGTTGCTCTTTATTCATTTAATCAACACTGCATTTGGACAGTTCTTCAGTATTAGGCTTTTCATTTTCTTATGATCAGTTGAAAGGATCAATTGTATCAGCATATGCCAAGACAAATCCCTTGTTCCTTTCAAGAGGCCCACAGTAGAGATGTTGAAAAGTAGCTGAAGAAACCTAATGCTCAAAGTATTAAACCAGGAAACTGGGAAGACCTACACATGTTCTGGATGCTGAGCAGTCTGGCTAGAGTGCCCAGCAACCTTTTGGACTGCCATTTCTGATTCCTGGTCCCTGCCCAACAGCAGCATGCGTTGCACATCACTCAGTTCATGCTAATCCACTCTCAGGCTGATAATCCCAGCCACATGGGCACCCGCAGTTTTGGTGATGTGCACTGACTCCTCTATTGTGAATTGATCTGCAAATGCACCATCGCACTAATTCTCTTCTAATTAGCAGTAATCTGTCAATTCTTGTTTGGCACATGGGGTCTTGTTTCCAGTCCATGAGAACTGACTCAGCAGAGCTGCTGTGCAGCTCTGATGTTTTTGCTTGCTTTTCCCTTTTATTGATTTTTAAAACTTATTTCTAGTTGCTTTTGCATCTTTATATTCTACGAAATTATTTTATGATTCAACAACTTGAGTCTGAGGAGATAAGAAATATCTTTACCTGCTTCCCATTGTTTGAAAAAGCACTTTTTTTGGGAAAGATGTCCATGTTTTGTGAAGTCCTCTTCCCCCTTTAGGAATATTTGCCTGACTTCTCAGAGTAAAAGGTCTGTCAGTTTTTTCTTCAGTTTTATAAAGAAATGACCACTATCCAGCTCTTTCAGTTATTGCAAAATAGATGACTTTCCATAATAGGACAATTTTTCAATAATCACTGTCTGCTTACCTTGAGAGCAATATAGAGATGGTATTGAACTTAATTGTGTTATTTTTTGGTAATATTTGTACTGTGATTAGGAACTTTAAAAGAAATGATGGGGAATATCTGAAAACCACTTGTGATTGACTTGCTTTTTTCTGTCAGTGGTCTTCTGATACTATCAACTCATCATCCTTTGGTATTTATAGCCATGTTATTATGTTTGAATCAGGTAGCTTCTAGTACAAATTATCAATGAAACAATATTCCTGGTGGTTTGCTTTTGTCAGTACTACACTAAATTGCATCCTTCATGAGGGGAAAAAAAAGCTGCACAACACAAATTTCTTATGGTTGGTAGAAATCAAATCTACTACTTTGTATGATATCAAACATACAACAAATTTGTATGATACCAAACGTCATTTTCATCTGTGGTTTCTTAAGGTCTTTGGCACTAAAAATATAAATCAGACTTGCCCTGGTACCAGGGCTTGTCAATAGCCAGAGACCAAAAGCAAGCCAGACTCTCATGAGAGCAGCACTTTCACAGAAACATAAGGCAGCCATGTGTATGAGTGCTTCATCCACATATATTAGGCATCTATTTACTTTTTTCACACATTACATTATTGAAAAAAACAAGCTATCAGCTTCTAATTTTTGGCTATTTTCCTTAGTAATTTTTAAAGCATTGCGAAAGCTCATGGGGAAAAGAACTGAATATCAAGACTTTTGAATATCAGTACAGGCCTTTTGTACTTCACTTTGCTGGACCACATTAATTCACTTTAGATTTTGTTACATTATAATAGCGTTCAGGAATTTTTCTAAAATTAGTCCTGCAAGAAATATTTTATGTGAAGTTGCTTTGATTTGAGTAAGAAAAGTGGCTGCAAATCAGCACGCTTTGGACAATGTTCTGTACGGCTGTAAAAAAAGCTGTCAAAGCTGGGTATAAGTATCATTTTGCATTGTCTGGAAGTCTGGAAGCATTTATAAGTAGATTCTATGGGTGCATTTGACTTGGAATGTTTGTGAAGGCAGTGGACAAGTGAAAAAAATTGCAAGCCTGAAACTATATATATTTCAAGTCTAGGCTGCTCTCAGAAATGGTAGCTGCAGATTATTTGGTTTATTTTCTCTGTGGAAATACTGCCTTGGATTTTTGTGATCTAATCAACAAAAATAAGCAAAGAAGTGCTTTTTTTTCCAAGGTGGGTGGTAGGGACTACAATATTTCTGAGTCTTTCAAGTGTGTAGGCTCTATCTATCTTCTAGCTGTAAGTCATACTGCAGCAGAAGATTCAAGACAGTATTTTTTTCTTTCTACTGTAATGTATCACTGAAGCTCAAAAACAGGGAGGAAGGGTGGGAAGGAGAGAAGGAAGGAGAGAATTCTCCTGATCTAGACACAAATGAGTTAGAGCAGATGAACCTGTTCCCTCATTCATTGACATTCAGCATGAGGCATCACTGTTGAGGAGATGGGTGAGAACAAGGAAGCCCTGGGGATAGTGTGCAATATTCCAGTCAGAGGCTCTGGAGAGACATATAAATGTTTAGATGTTTTGGTTTTTTTCCAGGATAGTCTTTGGGCCCTTTGGGCTTGTCTTATTCATAAGCATAGATGAGTGTAAGTGAAGCTGCTCTTCTCCAAAAAGCTCGACATGTCTTTAAGGCCAAATACTTTTTGCACTGTGAAGAAGTGGGACACAGAAGCAGCATATCCTGGGATTCAGGACAGAGGAAACTGCAGACAGTGTTTAAAAAATCTGACTTACGTAAAATCTGCCTTCCCTCCTGCTTCTACTCCCTGGGTCTTCTCAAAGGAGCATATGACTTCTGTGAATGGACAGGTCACGCAGTGAGTAATGTTTTGGCTCAGTGTTTACAATAGAGGTAATGGATGTTGGCAGGGGAGCACGCTGGGCGATCTGTCCCATCTGTTAAGATCTGCTACGGACTCCGCTGGAGATAGCTCAGTGTATTATCTTTCTATGAATCATCATTGCTCCTCTAACAGTGTGCAGAATTCAGTTCAGCATAGCTGATAATGCTTTGAGTACACCTTAGGTAAGAAAGCTATTTTCTACAGTTCCTGCTCTGTGCTGCTGTCTTATGAATCTTATTTTTTAAATTCACTTCTACATTGTTCTTCTCTTTTGAGACCTGCTGCTGTGTTAACCTTCCCCAAGAAACTTAGAGCAGCAGAGCCCATTTGTAGCAGTTTAAGGAAAGGACCTGCAACGTAATGTTTTATTTTTTTTTTATATAATTGTACTTGTTTCTGAGCAAACAGAGTCATTTTGAGAGACTTTTTCCCAAGTTTGAACATACCAGGGGTGAATTTGGCCTCAAGACAGAATGTAAAATAATGGACAGAATGTGAATTATTACCTTGGAGCTTAATGAAATCTGAATGACCAGTGGAGTTTCTCCAAACACACTTTTTAAATATAAAAAGTGAGTTCTTGCTCTCTTTAATCAGATTATTGGCTAAGGTTCAGGAATAATTTGGCAAAATTATGTAGCTTATTCAAGCTAGGTTTGCCTAATAGCTCATAATGGAGGAAAACCTTGCATCGTGCTCAACCTTCAAAATCACAACCAACCTTCAAAATTTCAGACTAAAATATAAAGAACCACAGAAACGGATATAGCAATGCTCAATACCTTTGTTCCCAAATAGCTCAGCTGTAATAAGCAGAGGTCGTTGTTTTAAATAATAAGTTTAAGCCTCCATACGACTGAGATATAATAAACAATATTCATCCCATATTGCCTTTGTATAATTTAGTTTTCTAATACAGTTACAGTTTCGATAAGTAAGTAATAATATATATTGATTTCAATTAAAGATTACTTTAACACTTCATCTATTTTTTTAAAATTTTTTTTTTGCTAACCAGCAGAGCGCTTTATTTTCATGTATCAGTGAAAAAAGGACTTACCTTTTAGACCATGTGGAAAAACTCTCAGTATTATTATGTTAAAAAATAGTAAATTATAGCTCTTATTTATTGGAATACTTGTTCTTATTCACAGTTGGATAGAAATGCCTTTGGATAGGAAGAGAAAATCAAATAACAATGCAGAAGGTCAGCTTTCTGGAAAAAAAACAAAACTGATCTGCCAAAAAGAGAAAGTATATGGAATATATGCTGGATACATTAAAAAAATGTGACTCGGTTAAAACTGATTTCTTTTAAAGAAATCTTACCCATGAACAATTGAATTAATATTTCTGGTCATTCAGTCTTTCAGAACTTTAGAACTAGCATGTCCAACCCCCTTAGACTTTTTATTCATAGCTTGGAAACAAAACCCAAATTTCCCTACTATTCAAATCCAAACAAATTTCTCAGTTTGAATGAACTGATTATTGACTTGGAAAAGCTGAATAAACAGAAATGAGGAGGATGTTGTCTCTGGAGCTTCAAAAGAGCCTATATTGGTCATGAGTTTATCCCTTAACATACTGTGTTTCCATGGGGTAAGGAAAAGATTCCTCCAACTCAATTCTTGGTAATGGTTAAAAATAACCTTCAGCAAATATGTATTTCTTAATTGTGACTATTTAAAAATATTTTTAAAAAATTTAAAGTAAATAAGTAGGTGACCATAATTTCAAGTTAAACAGCTAAAATTTTAAAAGGAGTGCACTAAATAAAAAAAAAAACAACCAAACATTCTTACATGGCAGAAGCATGTTTGCTATTTGTTAAAAAAATTTTGTTGCCTTTGATAATTGACAAGTGTTCAGAAATTGCACCTATGAGCCCCATTCTCAGTAAAACTTCTAAGTGAGGATACACCCTGATTCAGGATACCCCTGTCCACAAGGGTACATCCTGAATCTGGAAACGGAGAGGCAGAGTGGCCTGAAGAATTTTCGTATCAAAGGGAATTACCATCTTGTGCATTAGGTGTCACTGCTGCCTTCACTTGGGATGAAGCCTCCTGCGTAAGGAGCTAAGGCTCGGTGAGATATCCAGAGATGCTGTGGGTGAGCTGAAGATAACACCCTTTCCTCCTCTTCTCTTCTGTGCAGCTCTTCCTCAGCTGAGCTTTGTATATGTTGGACCAGTCATTTCCTTCAGTAAACAGCCCTGGGCTAAGAGTATCTAAAGCGTGATGCTCAGTAAAGCTTTTGGAGAGACAGAATCTCATCATCACAGCCTGTGAGGTCTGGGAAGAGCTGCACCACTCACCTGTAGTTTTACACAAGAGGGAAAACTTCCTGACAAGTCAGTGTAGAGGAAGCTTCCATTTGGCAAGCAAATAAAACACAAATAACTGATTAGAAGAATGGTCGGTTCCAAAGGAAAATGGACATTTAAGGCCATTGGGTTGGACTGCTGAAAGAGACAGCTACATAAAGGGTAATGTAATACTAGGGGAGAAAAATGACTGTGTTTGGGGCAGAATAGGAAGGTTTTCTAGGTTTGTTCATGAAGTATTAAAGTGCTCTTAGGTATTTTCTCTGCAGTGTGTGGTAGTCTCACAACACATGGGTTTGAAGCTCTTTGAGGTCATACCCTGTAGTTTGAGAGTCAAAGTCAGAATCCAGGTTGCACTTCAGGCTATAACTTTTTTTCTGTGGCAATGCAGATAAAAGCTACTCTCCTTAGTGCCAAAAGCATGTCATTACCTCCCCGTAGTTCCTTCACAGATGTAATTGCCTGACCTTGATCTGTTTCCTTAATTATATGTATGTCAACTGGGACATGGAGCATGCAATCATCTGCATTTCTATGCAGCTCTTTAATGGAGAAGACTTTGAGAAATCTTCCTCCCAACATTCTGCTGATTAACCAGGGCATATTGCTGGAGTCCAGGTGGGAAAGTGAGAGAGACTGGTCTAAAATTTAGGGTATTTTTAAAAGGTTAATGGCAGAGGCGATATAGGTATCAGTTCAGTGCAAGGTGAATATGGAATTTATGTATTTATGTATTTATGTGTTTAAAACCAAATGATTTAAAAAATTTGTCCCTTTATTCCAGCTAAGTCAAAGGATGTGGAACATTGTTTTTTTTCTCCTCAAAATATGGTTAAACCATACAAAATAACAAGCCCAGTACTTGCCTTAATCTTTCAATACTAAAACTGGAAAATCCTAAAGGAAAAAGAGATTTGTCCAGGTTTGAGGTAAGATCTGAACACATTCCCATAAAAGGAGTTAGGTAAATGTATCTCAGGAAGGTTCAAGTCACCAAAGAGCTGTGTTTTTGCCCCTGAAAGGACGTTTCTTACCTGTATAAACCCAGCCCATCAGTGTGTGGTGCAGCTTGATTTCAGTCGGACCAGCCGATGTGGCTGCAGTAGCAGCAATGTGCTACTTGGACGCTTTGGAAGTGTTGTCGTTGCCTGGCTGTGCTTGGGTTTTGGATCCAAATGTCCCAGGTCTGTAAACAATCAACCTGGGGGCAGCCCTAAGACAGCTGAGAGGAACACCTTGAAGAGAGAAGCAAAGCTGGGGACAATGTGGATGGTGTGTCCTGTGAGGGGCGACCTCATTGCCCTCTACAGATCCAAGGGGAGGGACAGGCTGATCCCTTCTCCCTGGGATGCAGTGAGAGGACACGTGGGAATGGCTCAAAGCTGCACCAGAGGAGGCTGAGATTGGATATAAAGAAATATTTCTTTACCAGGCAAGTGGTCAAACACTGGAACAGGCTTCCCAGAGAGCTGGTCTATGCTCTACACCTGTCAGTATTTAACAGGCATCTGGACAATGCCCTGAATAACCTGCTTTATTTTTTGGCCAGGTCTAAAGTGCTCAGGCTGTTGGACTGGATGATCACAGTAGGTCCCTTCTAACTGTAGCTAATCTTCACATTTCATCTCATTTAAGATTCCAGAGGAGAGGAATTGTGCCCTGGAAGTGCCTCTGCATTCCCAGTGAAAGTTAGTGCCCTTTAAATCCAGATGTAGATACATATCAGAGCTGATCAGAGGAATCTCATACTTGGTAATTTGAATCACCATTTTAAAATAGTGATGCTTAAACCTGTTCTGCCTTTTTTTTTTTTTTTTTTTTAATAAAAGGCTCATTTTCATTGGTTAGAGAAGCAGTTAGAACAAACACTTCAAGCTCAATTTGATACTTGGTTGTGGTTTTGTTTCTTTCTCCCCCAAAAAAGGACACAATACATCTAGAAATGTTTATGTAGCAGTTAAATAGTTTAATCTTTATCTGCACTGTCAATATTTATTTATATTTCCTTATATTAAGAAATGTCAAATAAAGCATTTCTTATTTACTGAATTATATTTTCAACTTTGGGTTTTATCAAGCTGCATTTAGATGGAATCTGTTAGCGGTCAAAAGCTAACATTATTAATTTTAGTAATTTACTTGTCAGAAAGTATGCAGTAAAGAAAAAAGCTCATGAAATAATTGTTTTGAATGGAAAATTAATAAAGCTAATGAGTCCATGAAAGAAACCATGAAGGTACCACAGACTGGGTCTGTGCACCACAGGCATGGTGTCTAAGAGTCATGTAAAATAAACTTTGTCCTCAGAAGGGTTTCTGAAATTGCCCAGCCAGATCAGTGCTCAGCTGCTTGTGTAGTAATCACTGAGGGATGAAGTCAGTGTGAATTGTACCCTCTGAAATCTCTGCATGCCCCCAAGCCTTTGGGAAGTGGGTGCCTTTTCTCCAAGATCTCCAAGATCTCCAACATCTCTGATCTTTTCTCCAAGATTTCTCTGATCTGTGTGAAGGTTAAATCTCTGTTTAATGATTTAAATGAGGATATAGATTTTCTTGCTTTTTTTCCCCCCCAGCTGTCTAACACATTTCTTAGCAGTATAAATGGAGGAAAGATCCTTCCCACTCCTGTGAGCTAACTTGAATGCTCAGGGGAAATTCAGGAAAACTTTTTTTTAATGTGCAATGGAGTCTGAACATGCTTTCAGTCAGAAGAAATGTAAATATCAGAAGTTGCTTAATTGAAAAGACTGAAAATAATGTAAATATTTAATGTAGAGCATGACTTTGCAATGTATTTATAAGGTGAGCTGACCTCAAAAGTTTCCTTAACTACATATAAGAGTAGCACCTTTTATCTCATTGGAGTTTAAGGAGAGCTCATTGATTCAGAATATTTTTAAAGTGTACATAAACAGTTTTCAGGTATTAAATCTTGGCCTGAATGTAAGGTGTTATAAAATCAAATGTAACTTTAAGCAGGCCTATTTTTTTATAATAAAAATATGTTTAAATAGGAAAAAATATTAGCTGCTATAAAGTAGCAAATGTTATGCATCCTGCTAGAATTGTTTAAAAATGCATCAGTTTAATAGGTTATTTTGGCTCATATAAATTAAAATTTATCAGGCTGGCTGAGGCAGGTGATACCAATGACCCATGTCTTTCTGTCCAAGGGACTAAAGATCTGGTAGTTAGAAAGTGAGTTTGGAGTGGGTATTTCAAGCTTGGATTCTGATCAAGCTGAAGGCCTTAGACAGAGAGACTATTTATTGCCTTGGCCAGGAAAATAAGAAGGCATTGTAGAGGCCAACAGACTAGCCAGAAAAGAATTCTCTTGACTCCAGGGAGATCCAAAGCCCACCTTCTCAGCAGGGAGTGGATGACCAGGTTGGACACCAAGCCACATCTTCATTTGAAGAAAGAAGATATGCCCTGTGAGAGTTTTGGTGGCTTGTGGAAGCAGGTAGGTGCAGAGCCTACTTGCAGGGTCACGTATCTCTGACTGTGGCTCATCTCTTCTGTCTGTTCTCTCTGCCACCCAAACTTATCCTCACCACCTTCTCCTTCAGCTGCCAGGAGCCTCCTGGGCAGTGGGTGATGCAGCAGCAGCAGCCAGGCGCTTGCTCAGGTCCTGGTGAAGCAGGGAGAAGAGGCATGAAAGGTGAAGGGAATATGTGGATCATAGAACAATCTACCAGCAGCTCATACATCCCTCCCAGAGCCAAACCAGCACTGGTAACAGCTACCACAGCTCAGTCACACTTGTCCTTGTGAAGCTTTAATGCAACACCAGGTAAGTAAATAACCAAAAGGAAGCAATACAAGCTGAGCAGTTCACCAACCTCTCATGTCTCCTCTGAGCAACATTATCAGTCGGGCCTTTATCCTGGGGGCCATATTTCCTTGGGAAAAGCCAAGAAGATTGTTATATCTGGAAAAAATACTGCTTTTCTTTGCTGACATTTCTCTTTAAGGAAAAGGTGTTTCGAAGAAAAGTTAAGCTCAGACTATTAAGCCTGCCTCAAATGGATGTGTCACTTTTATTGGAATTCTAATTAAACAGAGACTCATAAAAAAGAATACCTTCCCAATTTAAATATGGCTAGCACTCATGTCTGTATGATTCCAAAACTTATGATGACAGATTAATGACCAGACTGAAGGTCTGTCATAACCTGGTAGGATAAAGCTAATCCAAATCGACTATATGCCATGATTTAATGACACAAAGTTATTGAAAAGTACAAGAATAATTAAGTGGAAATATAATGGAGGAAGTATTTTTCTGAGCTTTGGCACTGTGGAAAGAGCTTGCCACCTGATATGGTTGGTTAGAATAGCAGGTCTGGAGTAGTAATACACTTTTACGCTATTTTTAAAAGAAACTGTGGCTCAAGTAGTCCATCAGTAAAATTTGTCCTAAAAAAAATCATGACAGCTTTGGCAGTTATAAAACAGAGGTGCTTTGTTTAACTGGGTGACACTAATTACAGGTAAGTGCTCCATAAACACACTCCTTTGTTCTCTGGGAGCTGGACAACATACAATAAAACTGGCATAACAAAAATGTCATCTATAAATAAACAGAAAATAACTGCGTTTTAATTGAACACCGATAAGAAAGTAAGTTAGGGGAACTTAAGCTTAATTTTGAGGGGTTTGTTTTTTCTTTCAACAATGTTATTTAAAAAGGTCTTTGGAATACCTCCATCTGGGTCTTTCAGTGGTGTCACTTATATGCAGGCTGACCTGTTCATAATCCAAGGTAGTCATCTTTATCAACTCATTATTTTCATCCAAGTCTCTGTGTCTGCTTAAGACTGGCTACAGGCACAGTGCAGGTGCTTTAATGATGGCCAATATCAGAGACAGCAGACTCCTATCAGCGTTACGTTCTGTCTGAACATCTGTCTGCTAGTGAGAGGCTGAATTCAGCTTACATTTGGTTACAAGACAGGGCTAGGATCCTTGCACAAGTCCTGTACTCCTCCATGCAGATATAACAGCTTCATTAATACTACCTGGATTTGCCTGCCTTGTGTCTTGCATTGCACAGAGGAGATGTATGCTAAGAGATATCACTTTCTAAGGTAGAAGTGAAAATGGTCAAGTATAGGTGTCTATTGATAGACAGAGACCAGACTATTAGCAAGAGATTAATTAATGGCAAGTATTATATAAACTGCAGGTGAAATTAATCTCCACTATCCTGTATGTCTGAAACCTGTATGAAGCTCATCTATGCTATTTATCCAGAGTGGTGGAGGGATTATTGCTATTCCAGAGGATGAATATGTCAATTTTCAATCTTTGTCAATGCTTTACACACTATTTATGACATCTGGCCTTAAGATATTTCAGACACATTAGTGCAAAACATATTTTAAGTAATGCCATACTGAGTATTAATGCAGAACAAACTAAAATGTAGAGATGTTCTGGTTTGCAATTAGAAATACCTATTCTGTGCAGGTGAAGCATGTTTGGGATGAGTGAGAAAAATGCAGGCAGCAGAAGTCAGGGTGGTGCATGTAGCTACTTTGACAGGTACTGAGGCACTACAGTGCTGAGCACAGCAGAAGACTTGTAGATCAAGCTGGGCTGTATCTGGGAAGCCAATATCTCATCACCTGAATGCAGAGTGAGGGAACATGTATGATGTTCCCATTCGTCCTTGAAAACTTGAGTTCAAAGTATTTCTTACCATTTCTTACCATTTCTGCAGAAGGGCTAACTCTAAGTCACTTTGAAGAACCTTCCTCCCTCAGATCCATTTCTCATTTCACTACATTTTGGAAATCCATCTGCAGATCTCTGTGGTGGAGGAGGTGAAGAAGCAAGCAGTGATCTCTTTGGATGTGATGAATTTTAGAGGTGTGAAGAAAGGTGGCTGTGGGCTCTGTTTATGGGATTTTTCACAGTCTGCCTCAGGGCCCAGTTTATGGAGGGTGGTTTCCATATGCCCTTAAATTCCAAATCCCATCCTATAGGCCAGGCCATATTTTAACAATCCGAGAAAAGTTATTGTAACCTTTCTTTTGTAAACAGCGCCCGCTCCAGTGATGTGGATGTTTTCACGAGTCGTGCCGGCCATCAGTCACAGAAGTCGGAGCACAATTGGGCGGCTGACACTGCGGTGGGAGCCTGCGTTCCTTCAGCTCCTGCATCCCCGCGGAAGCCGCTGGGGCAGTGTCCCCGGCAGGGCTCGGGAGCGGCTCGGGAGCGGCAGCAGAGGGAGCTCTGCGATGGGGAATGGACCGGGCAGAGCCCAGCGAGCCGCAGCTCCGCGTTCCGCCCCGGCCGTGGGGAAACCGAGCGAGCCCGAGCCCTGCGGAGAGCCCAGCGCTGGCGGGCCGGCTGGGATGCTCTGTGTGCAATGCTCGGTGATGCTCTATGGGCAATACCGCCGGCCACCCGAGCCGTCCCCGAGCTGAGACACCAGCGGGGCTCCGGCTCCTTCTCGGGGCTCGGCTCTGCAGAGCACGCCGCAGAAAGGCCGCCCAGAGACGGCATTTGTGTGGAAATGTTGGCCGTGGGACATCAGAGCGAGAGCAGATGGGCAGCGTGGGCATGGAAAACCAAGCACGGGGTGTGCGGGGCAGCTGATCCCCCCAGCACGCTCCGAGCGTGAAAGGACGAGGGGCAGGAATCACAATTGCAGGAATACAGCTGGAAGCCTGAGCGCTTCCCTGGGATCAGAAAATATGCTTGTATTGCTGGGGATGAGGTATTAAATAAATCAGTTTAAAAGCCCAAGTGTATTCCGAGCGGGTTTTCATGCCTTTGTAATTGCTGTGCTTAAATTCTCTCATTTCGGCAGACGCTTTACTAAGTTTTAAAATAATATTTAACTGATATTTAGTTTCTTTTAAACTACTTGTTGAAGAGCAATAACAAATCACTCTTTATATAATAATAAATATAACAAATATTGTACCTATATCTATCTATCTCTATATAAATAGATTTATACCTATTTGTACCTATATCTATCTATCTATCTATATATTATTATAGATTATAATCTATAATAATATATAATATATAATCTATAATAATATATAATATATAATATCTAATCTATAATATATATGTATAATATATAATATATAATAT
>NC_031769.1:33797986-33828897 GCF_001522545.3 Parus major
ATAATATATAATATGTAATAATATATTTATATATAAATTTCTAAATATATAATTGATTATAATAAATAAAAATAGGACAACTTCTTTTGAAAATAGAACCTAACAAGGTAGCTTACTCTTAGAAAAACTGAAATAACTGATATACTGGGAGCTAAGCAACTTGCAAAAAGTGTGCTAGCTAGAGCTTTGTGACATGGACATAAACATGAAGTTTTATGTGCCTTTCTTATATTACCAAGTACAATATTTTAAAACTCTAGTTTGCCCTGGATTTGTGAAAAAACATTAAGTATGTTGCCAATTGGAAATATGACTGTTCACTTTAAGTGTCACCTGAAAATTAAAAATTAAATAGAAAATCAAACTGAAAAGAGAAATTCATTAAATTGAAATAAGCCCAAATGAATAAGTGCAATATCTCACTCAAGTGAAAAAGCAAAGGGCAAGAGCTTGTTTGCTGAAGACTCTTTGTCCTCCCTATGTAGTTTTTGCCCGACATTTCTAAATGGCATAAATACTTACAAGTTCTGGGTATTTTCAATTACTATTGTTAGACAGAAAACCAGCTTCAGTTTCTTCAAACCTTATTTCATTGAATATGTCTGAGTCATAGGAAAAGTCATTCCATCATGTCTAGAAACTGTTTTTACTCAGAGCACTTGTCAGGAAAGAAAATAAACAAGTATTAGTTCCTGCCACCATTCATTTCAGAACAGTTACAACCAATATAATTAGGTCTCAGATTTTTTTTTTTAAAAAAAGGTCTGAATGAAAAGATATAAGATTATATATGTCAGTTGCTGAACATTTGGCATGAACAGCTTTTCCAACACTTGCTCTGGTTATTATAAAGTTTGAGTTGTAAATGACTGCATTCATCAGCAAACCTGTCAGGTTGGAGAGCTTTTCATTAAATGTTTGATCCAGAAATTTTTAATCAGTGCACAAATAAAACAAATTATTAAAGCACTACATCAGCTGCAGTGTGTGTAATTGGGATGAACGGGGTGATGTAACTGGTGGGGAACAGCACAAGCATTCTTGACAGAAGGCCTGGAGCTACAGAACTTGTTACCACTGGAGATGAAACAGAGCCTGAGTCTTAACCTGTATCTTAAAAATGGTAAGATGCACCTATTAAAGACATTCCCAGATAACCTGGTGATAAATCATGTACCTTGCAGAGCTTTGCTGGAGAAACTGGGGAGGGATTACCTTCTAGAATACCTTGCTTGTGGAATAACACTGGGATGGAGCGTGTACTGAAAGCACATAAGATTTTTATTTATAGAAGAAAAAAATAAGCATTTTATATTCTTAAGCTTTTCACTGCTGTTCTCTGTCTTAAGTGACAGAGATTCCTAAAGTGAATCTTTAGGAAGGTATCTAATGTAAACAATTTTGTGATTTCAGTACATTAATCAGGGGCAGTAGTTGTAACTGTGCTGAAATCAATGGACCTACTATGTCTTCAGTAGCTGAGATGCTGGTACAAGTTATATTAACATTTTAGCCTAGAAACAGGAGGCTTTTTAGCTTGTCTGGTTAGTGGAATTTCTGAAAATATCAGCAATGAGGTGTTGCAAGTAGACTAACAATGAAAAGGGCAGCTAATTTAGATTAAAAGTCAAGCCACATGACAATCAGATACAATTTTTAGGGTGGTTTTGTTTAACATTTATATCTAGACTAAGACACAAAATTTCTAATTTTAAAGTTTTGTTTCTTGTCTTTGAAGAGCTTAAGTTAGGAAAAAACACAAAAGCAGGGAGTAACATTTTGCTCAAAAGTCTGCAATAAAGCTAATGTTACACAGCTGAGAAATCTACCTTTTGTCACTCCATCACAGACTGCTGCTGCAGGTTTGTGTGCTTGAAGTCAGCAGCTGAGTCAGTGAGTATTCCTATAGTCAGATGCAGGGGCAAAGTCTTAGCCCCATCCAAATCACCAGAATTTTTACTGCTCTTTTCAGGGAAGACAGAACTTTGCTTTAAAACATAACATTTGGCAGCAGCAATCTGTGTATCACAGGGGTTACTGTTGGCTTTGTGCTGGGATGCCCATGCAAACTTTTGAGTGTTTTCATCTTCACTCCCAGACATGGCAGAGGTAGAAAAACTTGAGCTCTGCTTCTGATCCAGAACCTCAAGTCTGAAACAACAGGAATTGAAATATGTCTTGAAACTGGAGGATCTGTCATGGTTAAACAGCCCTTGTGACAAAAACTTAGTGCAGAAACCAGATTTGGGTCTTGGTCTCTAGACACACACATTGGCTAATGCTCACCACATGGGGAGGCACCAAAGGTAAACGAAAGCAACTTTTGGTCAAAAATCTTTCAAGTCCCACATTTCAATTCTGTACAGCTGCCAGTCTTTGGTGGTGTCTCCCTGCAGGATGAGGGACCTGGAGGTGATAGAGCACCAGCCACGAGGGCAGGAATGGTGCCAAGGGGCCGTTTTTAGGTGTCTTTGGAAAAAATACGTCTTTAGTGCTCTGTAGGATAAGGGGATTAAAAGGTTTTATTAATTGGTTTGATGGAAGCTGCTTTGGCTGTGGCTCCACATGTATAGCTGGGCAGCCACAGCTGACCCTGCAGCTCCAGCCCTGACAGAGGTGTTGTGTTTCCCTCTCATGGTCCCTTCTGGACCACTGTAGGGACAGAAAATGTGACTAATAAAATATGCAATCATCTTTAATCTTTACTGCCACTGTACCTTTAAACTGTTTCTTTCATTCTTTTTTCCTTGTAATTTTTTTTTTTTTTTAATTTATGCCTTGCCTTTTGAACAGCAATTTATATCCTGTGTGCCTTATCTCAGGTAAGATAAAAATAGTGGCTTCACTCCATCAGTGTAATCAGTTGTGTTAATATCTCTGATTGTAGGCTTGGCTCAGAGTTTGCATTACCCCATACAGGCTGTGTCTGTGCAGGTACAGTCTATAGATACCTTTAAAAACTACCATGTGTTTAAAAAAAATTGGAATTATGAGAGTAATTTTTAAGAGATATTTTAGAACAAAAAAAAATCCTATGTTTTCCTTCAGATTTCAAGTCTTTAAAACTTATCACTCTAAATTGAACAACTTAAGTGTATTTTCTCATTTCTCTATGGCTTGCTAAACACGCTCTGACAGAGTATAAGACAGTGCTTATGTGCACTGAAAAAAGTTCCCAGTTACAGTGTGAAAATCATCATGTGTTTCTCTGTATGGTAAACAATAATATAATAAGATGCTAGAATTTGCTGCCTTTGAAGAAGGTTGACTTTGGTATGGCCAAGTATCAATAATATCCCCTTTGGCTCTCATCAGTTTATTTCTTCTCTGAGTCCCTGAAGACCTCCCCATATACCACATCTCATACTTTGCCTGGCTATTTTCTGCTCCACTTGCAAGATGAATGCTTCCAAAAGAAATTAAACTCCTTAGGAAGTGCTTAGCCCCCTGTTTCAAAGTTACTCTTTCTTTTCTAGAAACACTCAACGGCAGCAGAGTTCTAAACAAACTTTCTCTTTGTTATTTCATTCCTGAGGCATGGACAACCTCAGGATTTTTCTGTGCATATATTTTAGTAGCTAACAACACTTCACCATCTTAATTGTCCTACCTGCTGTTCCCTGTATGTTCTCCCCAGTGGGGAAAAGCTGGGATGTAAACAAGTCAGCAATTCATAGTAAAACTTGTATGAGAACTGTCACATCTAGGATTTCAGCAGGAGTCTTTTTTTCCCCCCTTGCACTTCCAGCAGGCTTTTTGCCATCTCTTAGGACTTTCCACAAACAAATAGATGTCTCAATCAATTGTAATTGCCTTATTTTATTCTACCCTCCTGCACACAAATAAGCTGTTACATTTCTTTTTTTTTTCCTAGGTATTTTTGTTAAGGAGAACCAGTTCTATCTCTGTCTGGCCATTTGATTTCCATTCTAGCCCTGTGATCTTTACAGCACTGTTTATTTCATAAATACCTTGTGCAGAGTGTCATTGGATCTTCTGGCAAGGGTTATGCCGTTTTTCTTTCCTGACATTAGCTATTTATCTTTGCTACTGAAACAATACTTGAAACCCTTTAGGAGTACAGACTCAGAAAAACAAGTTCTTCCTTCTTCCACGATGCAGCTTTATTTCCTAAAGGCATTTCTAGTGAACCTTGCTATAGCTGAAGGATTTTTACTAGTGCTGTTTGCTTAAAGGACCTAGGTAATCCATCCTGGATATATAAGTGCATTCATCTTTTCTAGCAGCAGAGACTATGAAAAGCTGTTTTATTTCCCATTCTGATTTCTCTTCAAGCTCGGATATGTCCACTCCAGCTAGACAAGTGGTGACCATGGGCACTCTCTTCCCAGTTTGGATGGTGGTTATTAAGGTAAAATTGAAGTTAAGTGGGATGATTTTTTTGAGGTAGAAGGATGATATTTAATTTCTATGCTTCTCTGTTAATTGCTCATATAGACCCCCCACCCATCCATGCTTTCTTGTAATTTATTGACAGGGCCTTGTGAGACTTTTATGCTGACAAATATTCCAGGGATTCATTTTAATTCTTATTCTTACACCTGAAATACATAACTTTCAACAGAAGGAGTTAATTTACTGTCTTGTTCAGCATCAGGTAAGTCTGAATTTCAGTTTCTTGTGTTAATTCGGTGGCTAGTGCTGCTATTACCTAAAGTTCATCTATGTCTGAATAAAGGTCTTATTTCTGCCTTTGTGTAGTATGCAAGAAAAACCCCTCCTTTAAAATTTCACTGCATTTCACATACCTTGTATTTTAGAAGACTTTTAAAATTTGTTTGCCTTGAATGTTGCATTGCAAATGTAACTGTCACATACAGTGTGTTGTTTGATTTTGAGGGGAGGGGAAGGAGAAAGGGAAACCAGGTTCAAAATGTGTATTGTGTCTTTTGTCCTACTTCTTAATTTACTTTTGCTTTCATATGTCATTTCTTCTTTTTCACACTACTATGCTGAGGATGGAGACACACTTAATGCATTGTAAAATAAAACACCAGCAAAAATTACCTGAAAATATTTATCTGTCTAATTTTTTTTTGCATAATCATAAGATTAATGACTGTCTCCATTTCAAAAGTGAAGATATTTGAATGCTTCTCCCTTTTGAACAAGGAAGAACACATGCAAAAGAAAATTGCATAATTAAAAAGTTAATTCAGAAAGAGATTAAATTAAAATCAATGTATTTTTTAATACCAAGTATTGAACATGCTTCAAAAATCCAATCTGGAACTCACCTACATACAAATACAAGTTATGTAAATGTTTTCTCTAGGAGTAACTGGGAGAGGCATTAATCTCTTAGTCTCAAGACTCCAAAATATTTGCAAACTACTCTAAATATTTTGCTGTAATTTTTTTTCAATGTAGTCATGCATTGGACCCTGTTACATTTTAATAATTGATTACAGACATGGGATGAAGTGTTGGCCCCGCTGAATCCATGGGAGTTTTTCTATTGACTTCAGTGGGGCCAGGATTTTACCCATTGAATTACATCAGTAAAACACAACAAGCCTGATTCTGTACTTTAGCTAAAATAAATTCCAGGGCATATCCTGTGTTACAAGAATGAAAGCAAAGCTGTACCTTTCTAAAAGTTTTTGTGCATCTATATGATTTTGACTAAATGAATGTTTTTGCACCTGTGGGGTTAAAAGCAATAAAAATTAAACCTGCTATCCTTGTTTTGGAATGTGTATCTAATTTTATAATACATATCACACTAGTTCATCCTTTAAAATTAAAAAATTGCAAGTTTAATTTTTTCGCACACAAGTAATACAATCTCTAAGTCACATGTGAAAGTATCATGTAATTTATACAGTCATGATGTCAGCAGTATATTATGCAAGTTCTTAATGGCAGATGAGGTTTAGTAGTGCACACTGATTTTTGTTTTACTTTAATATGACTTTTGGTAATTTTCCTCTTGAAAAAATGGTTTTTTAATCCTTGGTTGACCATGGCTTTTTATTTCTTCCTGATAGGGCTGTTATTAATATGTGTCCAAACAAAATCGTGCTTAAAAAAAATAATTACTGACTTTCCTGACTGAGGTTTCTGTGAAATGCTGGCAGTGCTGCATGGCAGCAAACACTTTACTTGCTGCAATATCACAATTACAAATTTTGCAGTTACATGGGGAACTGCTGAGATTATTCCTCATCATCTCTTTTGTGGTTTTTCAGCTGGAAAATAAGGCAAAAGTTTGATTTGCCCTGCAAAGCCCATCTAAGCAGACTGTACAGAGACAAGTAAGAGTGGTAGTATGTTATATAGAGTTTGTATGAATCCACAAACTGTGAGAATCTCCTTTACAACTCCTCTCCAGCCCTCCTCTGGGGGCTGGAAAATGAGCCTCTGACAGTCCACACTGCTGCCACAGAGTACCTGCATGTTCTCATGCAAAATGATCTCTCTCATTCTGTTTCCAGCAGCAAAACCTATGAAATGAGTTATGTGAAAGTATGAATATCTTTATAGCACATTTAAAGGAGGAGGAACACCGTGGTATCTCTAATATTTGTGACATCCCCAAGAAGAGAACTAGTCTGTTAAAAACAAAAAAAAATTACACTTAAAAAATGTCTGTAAGATCTTTTTGCCACATGACCCCATGATTTTTATCTGTAAATATGGGCTGTAATGTTATTCGATTCCATTAATAATCAGAGATTTGACCAAGTGAGACAGATAAGAATTTGTGGGTTTTCCTTCTTGTTTAAATACATTTAAATAAATATGTTTAAATAAATTAGGCTCTCAGGAACATACAAAGATATTGTATTTTTCAACTCCTTTTTTTTTTTTTACCTCATTCTGTTCTAAGACTAGAATAACAACAACCCATCAACTAAAAAAACAACAATCCAGTAAACTAAAATCCAGTCAGAGGCCAAAAATCTACCTAATCCTCCAGATCTGTCTAACTGGAGCTGTAGTACCTAAAATTGTTAATCAAATCAGTCTTCCATGTCATGCATTAAACAAGTAAATTATTACTAGGAGTATTCCAGCAATCACAGCATTAAAAATGGTGAAATAAGTACAAAAAGAAGTCACACAGGATCTCTGTGGAAGAAAAATAATGTGAACAATTTTGTTACCTCATCCCAACACCTCACGAAATAATAGTGTCTGAGTAGGAAGGAAACAAACTGTTCTTTGAATTGTTGTGAGTGCAGAAGGAAATACAAGAACTCTCTTTTTGGTCTCCTGGAACAGAACACATGGCACACAGCTACAATGAAGAGGTCATTCAGGTATCTGGGATCTGACCTGCTTGGAGAACCATTGTGTACCTGCTTGTCCACAAGAGATGAGGAGTTAATCAGAGCTGAGAGAACATGTGTGCCTTGAGCAGGCAGCAAGAACAAATGTACACTGAGATCTGGAGGACAGGAGGTTGGTCGAACTGTGCTTCCTGACATGTGGGCACCACTCATGGATGGAGCAGGAGAAATGATGAAAAAAAGAGGAGACAATTCTCTCTCTTGCAGTTCTGGGCCTCGTGTGCACCCTCACTATTGTCACCAGGTTGAGGAGGCCAGCACACACCTTTCTGCAGGAATGAGAAATTCCATTTGGGTCTTTTCCATGGGAAGGACTGCGCTTCTCCATTATTCTGCTCGTTCTTTTTATGTGGCACAAGCATGACCTACAGCTACCTAACTTTATCAGGAGAAAGGAGAAACATGGAATAAAACTGATTTTGGGTAACTTAAGAAGAGTGAAAAGCCATCACTTCAAGTGTTGCTTAAAGCTCAGTTGGATGCACCCAATCAACACATCTTAAACAAGGGTTAAAAGCCATGGTCTAGAGCTAGCCTCCAGCCTGCTCTGTGGCTTCTCAGTAGTAAACACACATTGATTTTGTCCTACAGACACTCAGCAATTCAGTGCAGACAGGGGACTTTGGAGTTAAGTGATTTGATGCTTCACAAGCAGCCTTCCAGGAAGTGGAAAAGAAATGACCGATTTCTGGGCTGTGACTTGTGCAGTGTAGATGAGGAAAAACACGGAGAGTTCCTGCTTGGCTCACCCAACTTCAAGTCACTTTGCCTTTGCAGATAAACTCTATCAATGAGAACATAAATCCCCTCTTAGATCCATTTTCAGTGCTCACATAATCTTGTGAAAATCAGGAGGTACTGCAAGGCATCTTTGTTTCCAGAAGGTATGGAACTGTGGCACTTAGTACTGCTATGGGATGAAATGTGCTCTCATGTAAATCCATATTACAGATGCATGAAGAGACTTCCCCTTGCAAAAAAATTTTCCTGCTTTGCCTGTACTCCTACTGAGACCTGGCTGTCTATTTTAGTCACCTGCTTAAGACACAATTGTCATTAGGAAAAAGCGAGACCATTGGATGAATGGGTGAGGAGATTCATGTAGAGCACAGAAATGCAGGTGTGACTTGCTTGGCATCCCACAGGACTGTTTCACATCCCTGCGATGTATCACACTTCCTTTCTTCTCCAGTCCACTCGAGAAATGATATAGTTGAACAGGAACATTGCCTACCATTTACATTTCAGCTGACAGAACTTTTTTTAAAAAAAATGTTTGATACTACTCAGCTTCTGGTTAACTCTACTTATTCACCAGCTTCTGTCTCAGCTTTAAGACTAATCTGGTACTTCCTAGTGAGCTCCTGAAACCACAGAGAATACTTGGTTCCCTTTGCTGATATCCTGTTCAGTCTGTTACTAAAATAAGGCGAGGTGACGTCTGAACAAAGATGTAATAATTAAGACATCAAGCATTTCATAAAAACATCAGAATTACATTTGTTCAGGATATCACTAGGATTATTATATATTAGATAGCATAATTTGTACCTCCTTTTAAAATGCATTTTACTATCATCATGGATTAAAGTATATGCTAAGATCTAGAAATCAATTCTTCCCCTTACCATTTTATTTCTTAGGCTTTACTTCTGTGTGACTAGTGCTGAATTACTTTTTTGTGGATAGTTTTGCACGATAAATGGGGAGATCTGAAGTTTTAGTAGCACGTAAGGGGGTGAATAAATTACTGTTCGATTAGACTAAAAGATATTGCTGAAAAGTACTTGTAACAAGATAATTGCAAGTGCCAGAGCTGAGAGTAACACTCAACACTGGCAGCAGCTTAGTTAAACATGTGGTTAATGACGTTATAGGAAGAATGGGAATGCAAAATATTCAATTCTACCAGCAGTAAATATTCATTTTATGTGACAGCAATAGTGACTTGCTGAGACTGATATTTGACATACAAAACTCCTATAATTATTTTAATATCTTTACTTCCCAGTGATTTTAATGATATGACAAAGATTTTAGGTGTTTGCTGAAACAGCGCTACTGTCATTTACTATCAGTCAAACAAAATGTCATTCTAACTCATATCACTTCAAATGTCTGAGTAGTTTTCATCCCCATTAAGCTACTGTTGTAAAGAGTGTGCTCTTTTCAGGTTTTCTACTTACAGACTAAAACTGACTAAGACTGATATGGTAAATATTTATTAGAACATACAATACAGAAAAGTATTTAAGTCAGGATTTTGCTATCAGAAGAAAGCGGCTTTACAAAAGCCCGAGTATAAAAATAGAAAAGCAGTGTATGACTTTGTACTTTTAAATTAGTTTATGAAAAAAACAGGTAGTGTCTCATAGAGTTGATTGCTCAGTACTTTTCATTACAAGTTTCTTCAATCTCAAAAACATTGCCAAGTTTTGAACCATTCAGGATGGAGTTTTCCTGCTCTAGGCAAAAGTATTTTGGAAAGCTGCTTCCAAAATTCAATCACTCCTGAAGCAATATTCCATAAAAAGGAAGTTTCCTTGTCTAACATTAACCCATATTTCACGAGTTGGTGTTTTTTGTTTGGTGGTGTTTTGTTTTGTTTTAACACGTAGTGCTTTTGTAGCAGGAACCTGAAGTTCTGCAGAATGATCATTTTGCTGTTCCAGGAGGTGCCTTTGATTAACCTCTAAGATTTGTCCAAATTTGTCCCCCGTATAGGGCACGTTCTCAAGTTACGGCTTGTCAGCTGAGCTGTGGTAACTGACTCTGAGTACGTTCCTCATTTGCCAGAGTGGAATATGCTAATTCAAACCACCTTTAGAGGAGATCCTATAAGAGTTGTTCTCCACAGTGACAACACACAAGCAGACATCAGCTCAACTTGAAAGCAGCAACTTTTCAGGGAGAGGAGCGTCTCTTTTACTATCAACATCCCACAGTTTAAATCAAGAAAGAACTTGGCAATTACATTTTCTCAACCTCCTTTCTCTGCTCAGTGTCCTCGGGCTCAAGGCATCGACACATTTTCTTCTCTGTGAACCGCTCAACCGCCAGGGATTAAAGTAAGCATAGAACAAAACAAAGCCGCATCTCAGAGCTCCTTTTCACATCCCCGTTCAGAGATCAGAGTGGTCGCTGTAGGACAGAGAGAAGGTTGGCTGGTAACAGGCAAAAGAAAAATGGAAATAGAGAAGTAAAGAGCTGGAAGAGGGAGGAGAACAAAAGAATCTAAGGGTGGCGGGTGAAGCAGAAGTTGGGGAAGCAATAATACGTGACACGTACTGCAGCAGATTTCAACCTCAGAGGAACCGTTGACATTATTCTGTACTCATTCTACCCCCCAGGACTACAGCTCATTTCAAGAGTCTTTCCTCGGGCCCTGAGACTCATATCAGGAACCCAAAACCTCTCTGCTCTGCTGTTAAAAACCAAGATAACCACCTATCAAAGCATTTGTCACCACGCTCTGTGGGGCAGACACACACAAACTGCTGCCACAGGCTGCCCCTCTCTTTAAGTGGTAGAGATCTGTACAAATACGTATGTGGCAGGTAAAGCTACTGAGCCAAATAAAGTGGTGGTTCCGTTCATCTCACTTTTAGGATCTTTCTTTTCCTTAACTGAGTCTTACTACAGAGGTAGCCGGCAGATTTGGGCCCTGTTGTCCTTGACAGCATCTGAATTATCCATTGCCATTTACAGCTTGATCTCATTGAGAAAACTGGAGAAAAACCCCACTGCAATCCCAGGAAAACCCATCAACCAGCCACAATCCCAGCTGCACGTAGAAGTGTGAATACATAAATTGTACAATGAAATCTCAATGAGAGATGCAGATCTGTTTCCTGTGCCTAAATGCTTTTGTCATGGCCTTAAAAAATGCCGTGTTTGTGTATGCTAAAACCCTTCCCGTGAGACAGAAACAACTGCAATTATTAATTTAGTCAGCTGCGTAGTTTATAATTCCAGGACGTTTAGAGGTAAGGCACTTTGCACTCAATATGCAATTTCCAAAGATAATACCTGACAAAACGAAGGCTTATGGTGACAGCATCATTGAGCTTTATCCTAAGGAGTTAAATGAGTTCAAAACCTATCATCAGTCACTGATAGGATCCGCTTCTATCTGCTTAAATCCTGCATAAAGTGCCAGTGAATTGTTAAAAGCTGAAAAGGATAATTAGACAGCCTAATATAAACCTGCGAAAGAATGGTATTATTAGGAATAAAGTGCTGTATTATTGCCATTTGTAAAGTGGTTCCAAATTTTGGCAGTGCACGTTACATTACTCTCTCTTCTCTTAATTGAACATGAGAGAAAAACCAAACTGAGCAAGCCACTGCAGATTCTGAGACCCCCAAAACACTGAGCTTCCCTCATGAGACATTCCAGGCTTAGGTGCTAAAACACTGCATCAGAATTAAGTCATACCTCCTGGCATGAATCAGCTGCTAAATCCAGTTAAATCATGTGTATCTTTGATACGAATACCTCCTGGATAACTGCAGTGTGGAGTAAGGTGCCAAAGGAACCTCCAGACCCAGGTTCTAGAGGAGCATTGGGCTGTGAGTGAAAAAAACAGAAAAGGAGGCACTGAAGTAGTTACAGGCTGGAACAATAACTTTGTCACCGGCAATCGTCCCAGACGACGACACTGCCAACTAGATGCAGGATATTAAAATGTTCGAAAAGCAGTGAGACACTAGATTATATGAGTTAAGATTCTTTGTGACTGCGCTGCTCCAGTGCCACTGGGGGTTCCGCCGCGGCACCAAACCCTGCCAGGCGGTCACGGAGCACACCTGGGCAGGTGGACAGCGGCGCACCCTCGCAGGGCTGCAGCTCGGGACGGAGCTTTCCCTCCTTTCTCGGGCACCGCGTTACTTCTTAAACATTTGCTAGATAAAGAAACTCAAACAAACAAAAAATAGCCGAAACAGTTCGGGACTGCAGGACCCGAGCGCCTGTGGCTGCCGCTCAGCAGAGGCTCCGCGACAGAGGCCGGGCACCCGGTGTCCCCCGATGCCCGCCGTCCCCCGATGCCCGGTGTCCCCTGGCGCCGCATGCCCTGCCAGCCTGCGCCCCTTCCCGCCCGGGCATCGCTGCCGGAGCCCGGGGCGCGGGGGGCGGGCCGCCGCTTCCAGGCTGACTCACCCCCGCTCCGCTCCGCTCCGCCCCGCAGCCCGCGGGGGCGGGACCGCCCGAGGCCGCGCCCCCGCCCCGCGCTCCCGGCCCCCCCCGCCCGGCACGGACCGCAATGATTTAGAAGTTCAGGAATCCCACGTGACGTCACGGAGGGTGATGTAATGCTTCTCTAAATAGAACGTATTGTAACCGTCCCTCAGTCCAACGTGGTTCCTCCGGCCGCGCTGCCGGTCCCGTCCCCGCCGCGCCGGGCGGTAAGTTCCTAAAAATACGGGGCTGCCCCGGGAAGGCGCCCGGCGCCCGGCGCGGCGCGCCCCGCACGGAGCCGAGCGCAGCAGCGCCGGGTGCGCGGCTGGGGAAGGGGCAGCCCGCGGCTGCAGGGGCTCTTCCCTCCGCCACCGCATCTGCTCCGGAGGCGGCAGCGCTGGTCTCCGTCGCGCCGCTGCCGGGCGCGTGGTCCCGCCGCTCCCGCGTCCCCGCCGTGCGCGGGGAGAGGGGCGTGAGCGACCCCGCGTCCCGCGGAGGGTCGGGCAGGGCAGAACGGCGGGGGGCGGGAGCGCACGGTCGCCGAGACGCGGGGAAGCCGGACTCCCCGTCCGCACTTCAGGGAGTTTAGGAAGTCTGCGCGCTGCTTCCCGGGACGGGGTGGGATGGGATGAGATGGGGAGGCTGCCGCGGAGCGCAAGCTGCAGCCCGCCGGTGCTGCCCCGAGCGGAGCGGGCGGGCGGGCAGCTGCCGGCGGAGGCACCGCGGAGTCCCCGCGCCCACGGAGGGCTGGACGGCTCCATCCTCCGCGTGCCCCGGCGGTGACAGCTCGGCGGCGCGCTTCCCCGCCATCCTCTCTCCCCGCCGCCCCCAAAACTTCTGGATAAGTTTCGCGGCGGCGGCCGTGCTTCCCAGCGAGCCGGGAGCAGCCGGCGGTGGCCGCGGAGCGGTGCGCGGCCGCCTTCCCCGTGAGACACCCCGGGTGCCGGGCTGCTGCCGGCCCTTACGTCATGCTGCGGGCCGGTGCGGGGCTGGTGCTCCGCTTTTGATGCCCTCGGGTGCGGGGCGGGGGCGAGTGTTGACAAGGTCCCCTCTCTGCAGCCCTCCTCTCCCTTCACAGCCCCTCCGCTCCGCTCATCATCCCCCTGACCCAGCTCCGCGTTCCCCGCTACTGTCCTCTCTTACAGGGGTCTCTCTCTCCCCAGCGAAGTTTTCAGGACGATAAGCGCTGCAGGAGTGTAAGGGGAATACTTGCTAAACTCTGCCTCCTCTATTATTTATGTCCGAGCATGGTGAGTGATCCTTCATCTCCAGGGCTCAATATAAGCTTCATAATTGGAAAGAGAGAGGTAGTTTCAGAGATGGGGGTAGGAATAAAGGAAAATGAAATGTCCATATGTTGTTTGGTTTTTCTTTTTCTTTTTTTTTAATCCAGACTGATATGAGAAGTGACTTAAGCAGCAAGATTAGAAGATTTCCATATATTATCAGTAAGAAACAGTGCTTAGCTAGATGAAATTGAAGCTTGAACAGAAGAATAATAATTACTGTGAAGCATTTTACTTGGGCTTTTCTTGAGACTGCAGTTTTTAGGGAAAGATTCACCCGCTGGTGTGCACCAGGCTCTCCTTGTCTGGCCATTTGGACAAGCAGCAGTGCATCAAGAAGCGGTGGTGTAGGAAAACTTTCTTGTAAGATGCACGCAGGGATAATCCAGAAACTGGACTGAAAGAAAACTGAGAAGTGGGAAGTGAGAGCCAAATGCAAAATCGTAGGGCAATTTGTGGGAATTTTGCTGAAGGAGGAATGCTTCCATAAGGTTACGGTTTATTTTCAGTATAAAAGTGTACAGTGGTGGAAGTCCCCGCTCAGTGTTTTGTAACTTTCATGTGGCGAATGAGGTTGTCGGTATCAAAAGCTGGGAATTCTCAATAAAAAATGGCTAAACTCCTTATTTGTGACTCCTTAATCCTAAAGGGAGCTGTACAGGTCGCAAAGCACTAGGGAAAAGTGTGATTAATGATCAGTGATTAGTGATAAGTGATTAGTGGTTTTATTCAAACTGTTACCTCTGACCAGAAGCACACATCAGAGGATTAACAGGCTCTTTAGATAAATGCTCATTAGTGGAAGGGGGAAAGCAAAGATAATAGGCATGCACACAGGGACAACTTTCTAGGAAAATCATTCCTGTCTCTGGCATAATAAGCTCTATTAGGAGAAAGGCTCTTTAATTTAAAAGTTGCTTTTATCTTGTAAATCAAAGATAGATGTAGAAGTTTGCTACGCTATTATAGCCTAAATTTTCCCATATCCACTAGATGTGGATTATCTCAGTAGTGATATTTTATTAAAAAAAACCCCACACCACAATTGAATCTGTAAGAAACTGAACATTCCCAAGGGCTAAAGCCCTGCATCCCGAGGCATCTGCTCCCAAAGCCTGCTGCTGGTAGCTAACTAGATGGCGCAGTCCTGTTGTGTGTGAATATACACTACTGGGTTGTGAACTTAGCAAGAAGCAGCTTGCTAGGTGTCCTTCAACGCTTACAACAAAGTTGATTCTGTGCTGGGCTCGAGGCTAGACAGTGCTATGAGTTTGTAGTCACATTTTCCACTCCAGTTAATCTAGGGAGTTTAAAGGCTGCTGGAAAAATTAGTCTCATTTACTGAAAGGGATGGTGAGAGAAAGAAGAAGAGAATGAGAGAGGGGCAAATAGCTACAGCCCGGGACACAGCTCTTGATTGCACTGTTTTGTACTGCTTAAATGAAGTACAGTTCTGATGGCCCTAATTAATGAAAGCTAAAAGCTCTTGGGAGTTTTTCATCCAGCTATCATTGGCAAAGTGAGCTGTTTTGTTTTTTTTAAGAAATCACTAAAAAGAAGGAATAGTTGGTGTGGTGGTTGAACCAAACAACTTGGACCTGACTGTGCTTTACAGATTATGGTAAGGATCCTGTTTTTATGATAGCTAACTAGGGATTTTTCATTATTCTTAATTACACATGGCTCGGGAATAACTGGTATGTACTGCTGTCGATAGACTTGGGGTTTTCCTTTGTCCCATTAGCTTGCATGGGATTTATGTTTGGTTTCAACTGTGGTGATCATCAAAGTTTCAAAACTTTAAAAGAAACACTTGAGTGAAAGAGGAAATAGAAATAATGAACGTATGGCATGAAAAAGAAATGGCTGTAGTCTCCTATTGTTACATCTTTAATTGGAGACTCTTAGGAATAGTTGGGCTAATGCTTAAAATCAAAAAGTTTTGTAATAGCATATAAAAAAGGCAATAAGCGCTGTCTGCCAGTCTTGAATATTGGATGGCACTTTTCCAGGATTTAAAATTGCAATATTTTAAAAAGTTTACACATTTAGAACAAGCGGAAACCTTTTCCCCCTTCCAAAACACCCATTTATAGTTCAGCTTCAATTTATTGCGCTCCACTTCTGCTAATTTAACCCAGGGAATGTAAAGAGAAAGAAACCCTGTATATATACATTTAAAGAAAAGATAGAAGCGAGGTTGTACGTGTAATTTTATTTATATCACCACTTAGCAGAATGACTTACACAGATAAAGAGTAATAGGTGCTTTTTAAATTTGATATTCACTTCCTCATGCTGAGAATCTAAAATGTGCTGCAATCACATTTATCCTGTTCACTGCTGAGGAATCCTCTGATCGTTGTTGTGAGAGCTAGAGTTCACTCTGGAGTTGATAAGAGAGAGGTAATATCCTAGTGCCGTCAGAAGGCAGCTTTTACATACTAAACTTTTCAACTCTGTGTGGGCAGAATCTCTCTGAGCTCAGTAAGTCTTGCAGGATGATTTGAAACTGGGTTATTAACTTGTCTCCTTGTGGCACCCTCTAAAAACCTGTCTCTGTGCCCCTAATCAGGGTATGAGGATTTTAACTATTAGAAGAATTCTTGCAAGGTTGTTGTTGCTTTTAAAACAATTTCTTTAGTCAAAGACTTTTCCTCTATTCTTTGTCATCTCGTGTCTCTAATTTCTACCATTAGTTAACTTTCTGGATTTCCTATAAACCTGTTGCTTTGCGGGTTTATACCTTTATTTATGTATTATTAGCTGTCTTTCAAGCTTAATTTTAATTCCAGTGACCGTCTTTCTTATAAACTATTTATTATGAGAAAACTATTTCTGGAAAAGATTTTGCAGTAAAAGAAGAGCAAAACTGTTTATACTTCAAATATTTAAAAATTATTATTAAGGACCATGTTTCTGGAACTAACTAGGATTTTTCTCAAGGCCTGCAAACGCTGATTTTTCTTGTAACTCATTACAGGAATACTCAGTAGATGCAGCTGCTGGAAAAGCAGATGTAAAAAGCAACAAGTCTTTCAGTTCTTCATGGGTCTAGGTGATTCTTTTGCTTAGATTCTGTTTTGGTTATCTCATGCTAATCAAATTAATAGACAGACATATATTACTAAGCCTGCCTTTTTGGCTTAATCTTTAACGTGTAAACTCTCATTGATACAAATAAACAGGCGTCCTAGTGGAAATATTTAAAATGCTTTGAGATTCTGTCAGTTGTAAGTACTAACTTCAGGGCTGATCAGAGAGCTTGGTAGGTCACTCTGCAGTATCTCCAAACAATTTCTGTTGATTAGCCCTCTGTCCATTCTCCAAGTATTCAACGCCTGTTTCCTCCCCGCTCCATCCCCACTCCCCTTATTTCTTTGTAAATTATCTCAGCAAATTATAGTGCTCCAGAGCTTTTAGGGCTTTAGCCTTAAAAAAAAGAACTTTTAGGGCTTTTGCATTTCTCTGCTTTGAGAAATGATCAAAGTTGATCACAAATTTAAAGCAACAGTTTGGAATAAGAACTATGAAAACATGTTTTTTCCTCTTACCAAAAGTCATATTACTGTGCTAATTTACAATTCTGAAGGTGTAGTATTCTCTGACACAGACAAAACAGTGATCTCAGACAATACATTATCATGCTGTATTTTAACTTTAGCTACATTACAGCAGTAAGTACAGAAATTAGCTTCTGTAGACTTGACATGTAAAAACAAAATCCTGTTACGGAAATACGTTTTTGTTTTGGTTATATGTACAATCGAATAAACTATTTAAATAGTCTCAGGTATACATAACAAGCACAACATAACATACATAAAATAATTGTTTTGGATATGTGATGAAAGGACTTGTTGAAGCAGATAAGCTCTTGTGCCTTTTTACACCCGTGGAGCTCTTGTGTTGGTTTGTGCAGATTATTTTGCTCCTATTATGGCTCAGGTTGATGGGGCAACCCTGATACTATAAAATAACACTTAATCTACTATTTTTCACTAAGGTGTTATTTTAGTCTGTAATTGAAATTACCAAGAGTCAGCATTTCTTTACTAGCTGCTGCATGGGAAATGCAGGTGTTATTTGCCCTTAGAGAGTTAAGAAAGGGTTGGTTGCACTGGTTTGTAGGTTTTTAGGTTGTGATATCAAATGCTATTTCATAAACACCAAGAGATTTTCCAAGGATTTTGCTGAAGGCTGTAGGATTTTCAAAGTAAAGCACTGAAAGCTTACAACAATTTCCGTAGCTTAAAAGATGTTTTGCTTTTAGTTCTTGTTTCCATCTTATACTTTTTTGAGAATTTGTTCAAGAAGTTGGTCTCCCACACACTACTCCAGAATAAATGCCTTGAAACACTGTCACCAGCAGTGTTTGTGTAGGTGTGTGGATGTAATAATCTCTTCCTTGAGACAGCTCATGTCACTGTCGTGTCGCCCTGCCACGTAAGGTGATTTTAAGGTGTGGGGTGCAGCTCTGCTTGGCCAGAAGGTTCCGCTTTGTGGGTGATAAAAATGGAAACATCTTTGGAAGAAGCCAGAAGGAATGAGATTTGAATTTAATTGGGAAAAAAATACTACAAATCTTCTCTTACCTTTGCCAGCTGATTCTGCTTTTCTTTAGCTCTGAATGTTTTCATTGCTCTTACCAGGGTACTGAGACCTCTGCTACCTCAGGAATTGGGCATGGTTTGATATCTCCTGCCGTTTTCTACCCCACATAAACTCTACAAATAGTTTCTATTGCCTTTTTAACCTTCACAGTATCTTCTCAAGCAACTTGCTTTTCTCTCATCTCAACTTCTTTCCTTCCTAAGGGCCTTGCCTCTGGGTGCCACCACTCCGTGAACATTTCAATGCCTAGTCCCAATCAGAGTATGTTTGTGTATTTTAAGGTTTTCTGTCCTGGGATGTACTGAGTTCAAACTAAATATAATGCCTTAAGTTAATACAGAGATATGTAATTAATTTGGTCTTTTCTCACTTAGAGGAAGCTGCTTTTTTTCCTGTTTACTTTGTGGGCTTGTGCCTTTAATTGCTCTCTCTCTCTCACTGCATGTAAGGCAGCATTGTTCATTGCCACCTTTTTCTGAGCTCTTTGCAAGTACCCAGAAAGGAATTTATCTTTTATGGGAAATGAACCTGGACCAGTGGCTCCTAGATCTGACATCTGATTTTTTTAATTTTTTTTTTTTCTGCTGGTCTAATGTAATGAATGGTAGTTAATATGCTCAGCACAGGGGGCTCTGCAGCACAATAAACAGAATATGAGATTGGATTTGGGATGAGTTGTATGGAGCAGCTATAAAAGTAAGCAATAAATTGAGATGTTACTGTATTGTATTCCCTCTCTTTCTTTCTTTTTCTGTCCATTAAATCTTTCAGTTCTGGAGTGCTGAAAATACTACCTGTAGAGTAATGCTCTGCCTAATTAAACGCTCCAAGATATGGATGATGATGATATCAGTAGGTCACTTGGTCATGCACTGATGCTGCAAATCAGCTGCCAGTAATTCAGTCATGGCTGAACTAGTTTGCAATCATTCCCAGTCCAAATATACCTCTCCCTTAACTTTTCAAAAACTTTTATTCTACAGCAACACTCTGTTTCTAGGCACAGGGCTTTAAATTATGAATGGCCTCAAGTTGCAGCAGAAGAGTTTAGCTTGCACGTTAGGAAAAATTTCTTCACCAAAAGGGTCATCAAGCATCGGAATAGGCTGCCCAGGGGAAATAACTGGTTGACTCACCATCCCTGGAGGTAATTACAAGATGTGTGGATGTGGCAGTTTGGGACATGGTTTTGTAGCGGATTTGGCAGTGTTGGGTTAATGGCTCAACTTGATGATCATAAGGGACTTTTCTAACTTATACGGTTCCATGATTCTGTAATAGTAAATCATACCTCCATAGGTACTACTCTGAATTAACTTTAGGCAATTGGCTTAGTTACATCTGCTTTTTGCTCTGGTCAAGTCAGTGAATGAGCTTATCATGATTTTTTTTTTAGGTTCCCAGCAGGAACTCCAAAGGTGACCTGAGTGTGTAATGGCAAAGGGCCTGGAATTGTGCTTGTCCAGAAATGGCACCATGTTAGAAATTTTGGGCTTGCCAGTATCTTATTTATAGGAAACTTATTTTCTTGGGATGGTTGTAAAATACACCCTGAAAAAAATTAAAGTGGTGCAATAGAGTAGAAACAGATCATCAATTGCTTTGTTTAGGACTATCTTTTCCTACCAATTGTTTAACTTCATTGCTGAGTGAATGCTTTAGGAAGAAGAAGTTTTGGTTAAGGGTTTGTGATAATTTCAATCACAACATCAACTTCATTTTTTGTGACTTAAAAAAAAAAGCTCATTTTGCTGGTGATGATTTGGGCAGGGGGGGAATGGCATTTGCATATTTTTCTTAAAGGCTGAAGAGATCAGGATCAACATCTGTAAAGACTTCTATAATTTTCTAAAGTGAACAAAATGAGGGAAGAGATTCTGTGGTTAATAACAAGTTAAGGAATTTTCCTTATTTTCTTACTTCCATATCCTTAAGTGTATCAGTGCAGCACTTAAAAGTTGTTTTATGTCTAAGGCCAGTGTAAATTTCTTTTTCTGGATGTGCAATGGAAAAGTATTTTTAAAAGGCAGTGGGAGAATAAAATGAATGATGTAAAGCTTAAACCACTTTCTACAATTCCTGTACTGCTCTTTCATTCGTCAACGTTAGTAAAGCATGGACTCAGGCATGAAAATGGGTTAAATTCGAGTAATTGATGGTTTATCACAAAAAGTAAGAGAAAGCAGTAATTTAACTATTTTGATGAGAATCTTTAAAAGACAAGCTTCTGTAAATAATTTGCTATGAAAGTAGAAAGGATCAAAAGAGCCATTGGTTTTATGAGTGGGTACGTAGAATTACATTCTTGTGGATTTAAAAAATATCATAGTAGAGCCTAATTCTCCACTCACCCTGATACAAATCTGGAGCAACTCTATTGAAATCTGTGGAGTTACCAACTGCAATAATACTCATTGAGAAGAAAATTAGATTCACGGGGTCTATTCTGAACATAGCCTATCAGTTGTGCACTGTGCAAATCCCATTATTAAAGTAATAGCCTTACATGTCACGTTAAGGACGGCTGTTTCCCCAAGATGAACATGTTTGCAGCTCTCCTCATCTTGTGGCTACTTTTTAAGGGGGCAGGGGGATATTGAGAATACTTATTTTCTGCTCAATTAATATTCCTTCCGTGCACTCTCCTTCCTCTCACGCGCTTTATGTGTGGGTGCGCAGTCTGCACTCTCCATCATCTATCTGTCTGTGTCTCTTTGGCTGTGACAGTCACCACTCTGGCCTCAGGCTTGCACAACGTAGATGAAAAGCCCACCAAGGTTTTTCAGTAAAACATGGGAGGATATAATTCTGCTCCTAAATATGATGTGCATTTTCACTCTTAATGACACAGCTGTGAATTGGAAGTAAGACCATAGACTGCAGTTACATTTTATAGGTGGAGGTTTTAGGTTTTCTTTTAGTATTTAGAAAAATTTATTTTAGTATTTAGAAAAAAAAAAAAAAAGGCAATAGAGGGCAAAAGAAGTGAGGAGGCAGTGTGGCTCAGTGGTTTTAATAAATTGGAGTATTTGTCTGCAGCACTGGAAAGTAACACCCAGGCCACTTGGACATCTTGCATAGCTCCCAAGCTGGCCTGAGAGCGGGAACAAAGTCTTTGGGAAATGAGGGGAAAATATCATCACTGCCCGAGCTGCTCTGATTTTGTTTTTTAAACAGCAATAAACAGGGAATTTTGAGTAAAGAAAAACATTGTAAAGAGTGATAAATAGACAGTGCCCAGTGTACAGCCCACACTTTGCCCAGCCCTAATCATGTACACTTACTTGCTTCCAGTTTTCTTCATTTGGCCCAGCATATGTGGGGTCAGCTCTTTTTCTTTTGAAATTGGTATAAATTGATTTCTCTGAAACTGTGGAGGGAGGGTATGGCCCATGGTTGATTATTCATGACACACAAAGAGCAGCTTCTGTGTATATTCTTTTGTCAGAGGCTATAACAAATATTTTTAGGCCCTATAACTACTCTGGTGTGCAAAGTCTCTGGATTCCTTAACAATCCAGAGGTTAATTTATTAAAAAAAAATAAAAAAATGAAACAAACCCACAACTATTATTTCATTGCCAAACATTTTTAAAAAGCACTATTTATGTAGGCCCTATATAAGCACACATTGTTTTATGTTCCTTCTGCTGGCTTTGCGTTTGACTAAACCATTATTCTCAGAGCACTGCTGTGCTGAGATCATCAGTGATGATGGTGTGAAAACAAACAAGTTTTAGCATGAGAAGTCACTATATAATTTGACAGGGAGGTTGTCAGCAAAACATCTACATTCATTTCATCTCTGGTCAAAGCAAAATAAAAATCAGATGGCTAAAGGGAAAAATTACTTTCTTAGGAGGAAGGAAAGGGGACTGGATCTAATTCTGCAAGGTGCTGTGTCAATCAAAAGTAGGACCAGTCTCAATTCCCACTGAGGTCAATGGTTGCTGAGGGTACTTACGGACTAGAGGCAGTGGGCCCCTTTTCTCCAAAGTTTAGTAAAACTGCTGAGATGAAACTTAGTTCTTCATTAATTCAAACTGCTAACAAGTTCTTGGGAGTAAAGCTCTCTTTGTTAAAGATCAAAATCTTTTTCAGCTCTTCAACAGTGAGCTAAAAAAGTATGTGCTCTAACTCTGTAGCCTTCAAGGAGTCCTTCAACATGAAGAGTTCTGCACATACCTTAATGGTACAAAAATCCTGCTTCAGAGAAAAACATTTCTGGTCTCTGTTACATTGCACAAAATAGGGAATTTTATTCTTTTAAAAGTGACCTTTAATGTTATTAAGAATTATTTTGTATTACCTAGCTTTAAGTTAAAAAGCTTTGGGACTAATGAATGCAGCTATGTGTAGTCAAATAGGTGCTCTGAAAAATAAGCTATCAGCTAAGTGCATGTTCCCCCAACATTTTTTCTTTGTTCCTCAGCAAAAATTATAGTGGTCTGTTTTTAACAGAAGCAGTTAAAGTCAATGGATCCCAGATGAGTCAACCAACTTAATAATACCCTAAAATTTAGGAGTTCCAGATAGTTTATTTTACTGCTATGTGGTGGCCTTACACTTGAACCTCTTACTGGATTATCTAAATTGAGTGGAGCTTGCAGGATACACAAGGAAACACTGAAAAAGATTGCTCCCTCTGTAGCAGTCAGGATGCTACATGTTGTATTTTCTCTCTCGTGCTGTCTGATTCTACACAAATTTTCTTGCCAAAAAGTTGCTATTCCAAAATATTGAGACAGCGTATTTCTAGGCTGTCAGTCTTCCAGTTTTCATTTCAGAGTTTTGAGTCAGTGCACTGTCAGCCAAAACCTTTTTAGCAGGCTGAAAGCTTTTAGGCGCAGAAGGAGCTTAGAAGAAATATTTTCAACATTGTAATAAATTCTAAATTAATTTATGATGAGGACAATAAGAGACATGATGATGACTGTTTTATCAAGCCAGTCATGAAAATAGATTCGATTTTCTTTTTTAATCTGAATTTGCTGTGTTGGTGTCAGCTTAAATATACTGAGGATGCTTTGCAAGTGAAGCTTGTGGTTTGACATACTGGATATGCAAAGCTCCTTGTTGTATCTCTTCTTTAGAGGAAACAGACTTCCTTGAACAGTGAAATATGTGGCATTTGGAGTGCTACCCACCATGAGTGGGAGACCCACCTTATGTATCTCCCAGCTAATAAAATTGCAGCCACCAGAGTTCAGGTGCTTTCAGAAAGCCCAAGCAAGATTTCAAACAAATTTCTCACTTGGCTCCAGTGCTTAGAAAATACTGGACAGGGGAATGCCCACACCTACATTTATAGAGAGGTATGTGCAGGTATTGCATGGAGATTTTGTAAAATATCAGTGGCATCACAAAATGTTAAGAGAAAAGCCAAGCCTGCAGTTGGCAACTGGTTTGTACAGACAACTCTTGTGTACATAGTAAATGACACACAGCCGTAAATTGTGTAGCTTATTGTTAGGTGAGAAAGAGGTAAAAGCAAGTGGTCTATGCCATGGAAATACTATTTTTGATAAAGATTGGTTGTGAAAGAGTTAAATGAAAATCCAAACAGGAATACTTTTTTCAGCCTTTTATGTTTCTGTGGATATCACTTTTCTCACATGCCTAGTGCTTTCCTACTAACCATCTTCAAAATATATGCTAAAAAAGCATCCCCCTTTTGGTGCCCACATTAAAGTGCCAGTTATTTCTCCACCTAATGACTGACTCTATCTGTGCTCTCAAGTATGGTGCATGTGAGATGGTCTGAGAAGTGACAAGGTCCTGACAGAACCTCTTGTCTCTTGCTAAGCCCCATATTTAGCACAGAGGGGATTTCCTTGCTGTTGTGTAGAGAAGACAGTTGGGCCACAGGGTTTTTTTCTGCACCCCATCCAATCCTGAGTTAAATCAAGCAGCAGTTGCCAGGGGTTAAAGTCAGTGCCCTCTGAGCAGCCTCTTTGGAGGGGAGTACATCTGGCCCATGCAGCCAGGGTAGTGACATTTTTCGAGGGAAAAAATACTCACCAAAGACTTTCACACAAAGAGCTTTACTGAAAAGAATGGAGGCCTGAAACTATTCACAGTTAAAGATCAGATTTTCTGAGTAACTTCAGCCAAAATAAAAGGGGAGAAAGTTATGTGAAAAAGTCAAAATACTCTATTTCAACATTTTTTCAAAATGAGGTACATCTTCTTTGAAATTTTATTTGTATTAAGGAAGACATAAGGCACTACATCTTTCAGAGTTTGTTGGTTTGGTTTTTTTTTGTCATGAATAAAGTCTTTCAGGTTGATGCAAACACTTCCATGTTTATCTGCCTTTATTTGTGTGCTCTTGGCTTGGGAGGCTGGGGTCTTTATCTGTCTTATCTGAACAATAAAGTTCTGTGCATGTAAGACAAGCTCCTGGAAAGGTGTGTTGTTTGAGAATTTCAGATAGCTGGGTAGAGGCCTTTTGTTGGCCACATCTCCCAAATATTTCCTAAGACTTGGTCTGGTCTGATCTGACTGGAATAGGGAAGATGATTGCCTTCCCTGGAAGGCATTGCAAAATCAATGTAACCAACTGATGGGATCAGAAAAAGACTGGCTGAAAGAAACCAAGTCTTCATACAGCACCTTTGCTGAGAGCAAATTTAGGAGAGGCTGTCCTCTACTAAGAATACTGTCAGAAATGTCTTGGAATTTTTTTAAATTAAATCATTGCATAATTTTTAAAATTCAGAAACTAATGGAGTAAATGGAAAAAGAATCTTTTCTAGTTATGCTGCTGGCTTAGATTTTTAGGGTCTTTTAAAATGTATTTCTTCTTTATGGGAAATATAGATTACTTAAGTGGATTGCTCTTACTGGGAGTTATCTGGTGGAAGTTCTGATTAATTTGAATATTCAAGGGTGGATTAAAAGGCAGCTGAAGGAACAACTGATGTTTCCTAGGTATGGTGTTTTATTGCTGCTTTTATTTTCTTTTTTTTTTTTTTTTTTTTTTCCTTCCTTTGAGCAGATTAGTTTTTCAATTTTTATCAGGAGACATACTAGGACTTGATGAAGAAGAAATTCTGGCTTATTCTAGTTGTGTGGAATTGCTTTTCTTAGATCATGTGTACTATTTAATCTCCATGTGATGGCTCTTTAACTTGTCTTTTCAAGTGTGTGTTTTGGTGGTTTGATGGTATGTAGAACATTTCCTTCCTGTACTTCAGCATTTCTAACCAAAATCCAAGTATGTTTGAAACCTTAGCTTATTCACACTTCCTAATCATAATCCCCTTGGTTTCCTTGTCAGCACCTTTGTGGTATTTCTCTGGACACCTCTATCTAATATCTCCAGAGGTTATTCTACAGAGTAACCTTTGACAAGATCTATTACTTACTACTTACTGCTTTTAGCAAGGTGAAAAGAGGTCAGTCTCTGTAAAAGGCAGGCATTATTAGAAGACTGCTGTAGAGTCTCTTGGTGGCTTGTCCATCTCTTCTAGCAGCACTGCAAATCAGTTCAGGCACCTCCTCTACAGCACAAAGAAAATTACATTTATGACTGGATTCGATCATATGTAGGTAAGGCATGTCCTTGGCAAAGTGGCTACTTTGTGCATTACAAATCCCCAGGTGGTTTCTTTGTCAGCGGTGTAGCATACTGGTGCATCCACTGGAATCTGTGAGATTTTTGCTGTCAGCTTCAAGGGTAACAGGATTTCAGCCTGTTAGTTTTCGTGTGATCCATTTAATTGAACTTCATGGCCGATGCTAATGACGTTTGCTGCTGCAAGAGTTGAATCGATAATTTGGTTACCCCTCCTGTCAGAGTTCAGGATCTTCTAAATGGAGGTTGGTGTTTGTTTCTTTAACCAAATTAAGATGCAAAAGCTACCTCTTTCTGATTTGAAAAATACAGATCACAAAATCTCATTTTGCCAAAAGAGTAACTACAAGATAATTTTTGCTGACAATAAAAAATGCCAGAAATTAGAAAAAACATATTTTCTTCCAGATTAATTAAAAAGACAAATTCTTCAGTAGACTTTAGACAGATCCCAGAAGTATTGAAAATACAATTTAAAATTAATGTCTAGTCTGTTTATCTGCATGCATCCTCTAAAAATGAATGAAAAAATCTTCCCAGGGAGCTTTGAAATATCCCAGTCTGGGGTTTTGTCAATGGAGGATGATGATATTTTTAGCCTGGTTTTATCAGTTGCTTATCACAACTTGTTTTTTTTCATGGTTTCTGTACATATAAATTCTACAAGAGCTGCTGGCATACCTTTCATATGCAAATAGTTATAATACAGGGAAGAGTGTCCTCTATGTGAGGTTTAACAATAAATCATAAGGATTTTTCCTCTCATCCCTAAACACTGAAACCCAGGCTAATTTGCTAACATGACTTTCACTTTCTGTTCATAGTCAACCAACTAAGCACATGCAGACAGTGACTGAAATGCTCTGTCTTGGAGTAGAATTTATATTTCATTTATCTAATGGGAGCTCATTGCCACATGACTACTGTATGTGTATGGACTGGGCAGCTGGGCCTGAGCTCTTGCAAAAATTAGTCATGATAACTGTCTGAGAATATTTAAAAGTATATAGGAAGAGTATATATACTATATATACTATAGTATATATTTAAAAGTATATAGGAAGACTATTAATGTGAAATGTGTATTATTTCTTTTGCTTCAAATAAGAAAATGAATAATGAAGAGAAAGAATGCTTTTTTTTCAGTGTGATCTTCTATATAGAAGTTAAAACATAAACTGCCAAGGGAAAACAACTTTCTGCAAGATGAAAAGGAGGTTTCCTTGAAGTGCAGTCATTCCCGATGTTCTTCTTCTTTTCTGTGTCAGCAATCTCCCAAAAATTCATTCACTAAGAATTTACCTGTAGGAGTTCTTGGCAAAATTCTTTTTGCCAAGCCCACTCTTTATTTTTAAGCATGCAGAGAAGTACTAGTGTGTGTATATATGTATAACTTTAGTTTTAATTTTTTTAATTGCATCTCCCTCTTTGGTTCAAACTCTGTAGCTGGAGATTTAGTAATTAAACAAGCGAACTGGCCTTTCACTCAAGTGTTGCAACCAACAGCTGTATCCTGTGGTCACAGTTCAGGGCTCTGTCCATGCAGAGATGAGCAGGTGTTTGCAGAAGGTTTCTTTGAGACTGAACCTGACAAAATGAGACCAAGAGGTTATAAAGCAACTGGATCCATCAACACGGCAGAGCAGGAGAGGTACACACAAATCCCTACTAACAGAGGGGTGGAAGAGCTTACAGACAATTTTCTGGTCTGTTTTTGGAGTGAGAAATGTGAAGACTCTCTAGCAGGGATGTTGGAAGCAGGAGGTGGTATAGAACCAGGGTAGGACTGACCAACAGCAGGTGAAATCTGCTTCTTTCTGAGTTTGGCCTTTGGGTTTTGTGGAGGCTCTGGAAAAAGCCACAAAGTCATCCTCCACAGGTGGAGCCCTTCCCTGCTAGAAGCTGTTGACCTCTTGCAGTAAATCAAGTCACAACACAAATTTAGTACTTAGTGCATTTTAGCTTCAAGCCACCAAAGTAAGGTGCTGTTACTGCTCTCTTTTCAGTAAGATGTGGTAACTCACAGTTGATGAATAACATCTGACTTATATTCTGTCTGAAAAGCTTGTATATGTGCTTCTTTCTTTGTTTATTTTATTTCTCCCCCCAGACCAGCCACAAAAACCCTACTGCTCATCAGTGGAAAACCTTGTACTGACTGAAGGGGGAATTCCATGTACAATTGCCAAACAAAAAAAACCAAAACAAAACCATATATATAAAAACCAAAAAAACAGAGCCTGTAGTGAGGGAGAAAAAAGGGTGAAAAAAGGGCTTCTGTTTCTTCTCATCTACTTCCATGCTTCCTTTTACCCAAAATTTTCAAATAGTATCAATGTTAGGAACTCTGTATGCCCCATTTTTGTTGCATTACTGCTGTAAGGTGGATTTGCATGGATTTTACAGTTTGCTTCAGACAAGAAAAAAGCTTCTGCATGATGGGCAAACTATCACTTAAAATCAAACTCCTGCTGGGCAGTTCTCTGAACCAAGTGGTACCTGGCACCCAGCTTTGCCACAGCCCCAGGATTTGATGGCTGGGCAGTCTCTCTGCTGAACTACCAAACCCCTTATTAACTGTAAAAGACTGTGAAGCTGTAAATACAGAGAGAGTAAGTAGCTGCAGTAGAAGGTAAAGGCCAAAGAAATATAGAGTTCAAAGAAAAGAAAAAAAAGACTCAGTAAATCCTTGTGTGTGTGAGGACAAGAGAAGATTGGTCAAAATTTTCCCAACCAAGTTCTGCACAAAAAAAAGCTAACTATTGAGGGAATCAATCTAAGTCCATTTTAGATTTTGTTCATGGTACCTGTGTGATAGTCAGCTTCAGGCAAATCAATTTACAGCTACAGATCTTTTAACTGTGGAGAAACTCACAGGTCTCTGCCTCCCCACCGCATGTACCTATGATGATCTCAAAAAAAAGGGATTTCTTTGCAAAGTATTTGCTTTCAAGTGAAAGTTGAAAATGGGAGGTCTGTTTGGTCTAGTTGGGTGCCTGCTTATCCCCATGGCTATGGCTTTTCCAAGTGATGGTGACAACGTGCTCAGTTTGAATTAGCTGGAGCAGAAATCTGGGACCTGCAGGGACCTGAGGCTCCCCATCAAGAGTTTGGGCTGTGTTAGCTCTTGCCACTCAGCTGTTTTCTGATTAGGAGGATGCATCTGTCCTCCCTTCACTGGTACCTGTTGGACAGGGGGGAGGCACATCCCTTGCCCTGTCTCTGTAGGTGGTGTGCCTGGGCTCCCTGCACCAGCACTAACTGTGCCACATCTATTATCAGGGAATTCCCCCAACTCTAGGGTCATCAAAATTACATCTAAACATGGTGTCCTGCAGTGTTCCTAAGAGAAAACACCAGCTTACCTGAGCAGAAGAAGTGTTTGCAAATTCCTGGAGGTATTTGGAGGTGGCAGGAGTTGTGGTAGGTGGGTCAATATCCTTTCTCCATAAGCTGGACCCAGTTTGGAAGATGGGATGTTGCTTTCTGGCAGACCATGCTCAAGTGAAGTCCAGCTCTGTGCTCCTCGAGCAGTGTCTTCTGGTGGCCTCCTGTGCTCTGTCTCTTAAGGCTGCTGAAAAAATCTTGGAGGAAATAGCCCCAGGTAAATTGGAAGAAGGGTGAAAGTGAGGAAATGTGATATTTCCCAATCATGATGTTCTCAGCCCCTCCCATGTCTCCAGGATAAAGTTCATTTGCCATAAGATAAAGTAGGTTTTCTTATCATGAAAGAATACTTCAGAAAAACTTTGGCTTTAATTTCAAAGTGAAGGGAAAATGCAAATTCAGATCAATCAGAAAGTCAATGAAGGTGTTTTGTGTCAAAAGACATGTTCTTTTTTGGCTATAAATATTGTTACTCCATTTACAATATAATACTGTTGTTTATACTTTAACTTTTTACCCATTAGAACAAATTTACTTTCATGATGATTAAAAGCTTTTAATTTTAAAACATTCTCTTTACCTGCTTGTGTAGTGATTGTGATTTCTTTGGGAATAAATTTTTGAGGTTAGGTGATTCTGCTGTGCCAGCTGGATGAAAGACCTTGTGGTAGTAAATTGGTATGGTATTAAATCAGATTGCTGCTGTTTCTGCTGCTGAGCTGGGATTCTGCTCTAAGATGCTTGTAATTTCTGCATTTCCAAAGGCTTGGAAAAATACTCTCATGAAAAACTAAACATAGTGGGTAATGAAGGCTAAAATTGTTTATCCTAATCACATCAATTGGAAAATGATCTTCACTCAGCAACTCTTCTACCAGCAAATTAGGACAGCAAATAAGTAGGTTGGTGTTGGGGATCGCCTTGACTTTCCAGCGACTTCTAGTGGGCTCTTGCCCTGTATTCTGCCTCAAAACAATGACTGCATCGTGTCTCCCTCTGTGAGGGCTTTTCTTCTCACTTATATGGTTTGTGTAACAAACCATTAGTATGTATATGCTGCAATTTGTTGCAGTCAGAGCAGAAGTCCGAGTCTGTGGTCTGTGCTGTCTGGGCTTTTGAAGAGTGCCTGCAGGCTGTGCACATCTGCCTGCACCTCAGTGGTGCCTCTTCACACCATTAAACACAGTTTTTGGTTACCTTTCACAGGTGTCTATAGATAAAAGTTTGAAAACCCGGAGGAACTCCTCGCGTACTTTTCTAAAGAGGAAGAAAATCACAGCACTTCCCAGGAAAATCCGAGCGGGCTTTTGATGCTGTCCAAGCGCCCTTCGCACACGCAGAGATGCTCAGCTGCGGCTGGGGTTGCCGGCTGGGCATTGAAGGTCGGCCGGATTGCCGCTGGCGGATGCCGGTGCCGGATTCCCGGGCCCTCTCCCTACGCCTGGTGGCCGGCAGAGGCTGCTGCCAGCCCGTGCCTGGCGCCGGGAAGGGGCGGAACTCACCGGAGCCGCCCGGGCTGCGGCCCCGGCCGCACCGCGCCCGCGGCCGGG
>NC_031769.1:33828930-33876531 GCF_001522545.3 Parus major
TGGATGGATGGATGGATGGATGGATGGATGGATGGATGGATGGATGGATGGATGGATGGATGGATGGATGGATGGATGGATGGATGGATGGATGGGCGGGCTCACCCGGGTACACACGCACAAAAGCCGAACCACGCAGTTTCAGAGGTGAATGTTTCCTGCTGTGAAAACACTCTCTTAACAAAGCCCAATGAAATGGGGCTTATAAAGGGGGCTGTTGACCTCGTGTTAAGAACCGGGGGTATTTTTCTCCTATGTACATTTTCAATCAATTCAGCCTTTGCTTTCCGCAGTGATGTTTGTTTAAAGCAGATTCTCATCTGTCAGTTTGTTTCATGCGTTCAAGCATTCGGTAACCCGAGGGACTCAACATCAGATGTACATAAATCTCTCTAAAGAGCAGGGAAAACTGTACAGAGAACCGACTTTTTGCAAGATCAAGACTAAAAGGCAACGAATTATTGTGTTTCTGCTTTGGGGCATTAAAAACACTGTTTACATTAGCAGGGATACCAATATTTTTGTGGTAATACGCTGCTGTTTAAAAAAACCTGAGCATGATAGGTGTCAGTGACTATTTTCTATAGACAAACGAGAGCTCTGTTTTTTTCCCCAAGAGTGCATGGAGTTTAATCAGCGAGATTTAGATCTTGGGCTTCTTCTCTCAGCATAGTAGTAAATCATTCCTAAATCTTAAGGAGATGTGCCACAAATTCGACTGGCTTTTAATGTAAGCCTTCACATCCAACAGCACTGATTTAAGTTAGGTCTCTTGCCTTTTGAGAACATACCATCTGCTGAAATTGTGTGTACTGTATGGAAGAAGTCAAGGATTTTCCTGGTGAATTATGGAAAGATGATAGCCTGACTTACTCTGTAAGTGACACCTGTTTAGGAATAATTTGTTAATTGCTACTTCGAGGCTGATTTTTGTGTTCATCAACTGAATAGGTTTAGTTAATATCACATACTAATTTACTGAATAGCTACTCAGTCTAATGCAGCACTAATAACATGTAATTACCTGCTGCGGTTACTCCAGTCTCCTTGCAGGGCTCAGCTCTGGGGAGAGAGAAATATGTGGGATATAGAGGTGGTCATATTCTTCACTGCTGGAAAGTCACATTATTCATTCATGTCAAGAGATTGCAGTTTGTAAATCTGCCACCCACTTACTTGGTTTTGGGAGCCTTTCTCTGAAGGAGCTCTGGTGAGGTCCAGTCTTGCTTCCTGCAAAGAGAGCTGCCAGGCTGCAGTGCTGGTGTTTGCAAAACTGCTCTTCTGAAGCATGTAACATCTTCATTTTAGTCCACTTGCAGTCCTTACAGCTGGTCCATGTTGAAAAAGATAGAATTTTTTTCCTAGTGAAACAAGGGGAGTTTAATACTTTTTGTGAAGTAATTTTGTGTATCTTCTTTCTATGCCCGGTTTGAATGTGAAATATATATCTGACATTATAGCATACTATGTGTATATATGCATTAATGTACTTTTAGTAATGTTATTTATTTAGGATACATATAAAATTGTTAACTGTGAATGTGGAACTTCAAAGTGAAGCTGGGCACATGAATGAAAATGGAAGATACTCTGTTTGGTGTACACTGCTCTTACTGTTGTCAGCTGGGGCTGTAAGTGCTCAGTCAGTGAGAAGAAATTTGCTTCAGACGTATGTACTGCTCCTGTAGGCTGGATTTTTGTCTGTGAAAGTCTTTATATAATTGTAGTGAGGTCTTCTATTGGTGAATATTTAGTTGTGTATTTTTTCACAGTGTGTACTGTACACACCAGTAACACAAGCACTGCTTAGTGATACAGCTTAGTGCAGGACTTAAATTGTATTTAGTAATGCACAGGAAAATATATCAGTCACTTTATTACAGGAAATAGATTTGTTTACATAAAAAAGTATGTAAGCAAATGTATACCAACAAGTACAGTATGTGCAGTACATATTGGGGAGTAACAATTGCAATATTGGTGATTGATTTTGCGCTTGCTTGTGGGTCTGTGATGGTAATGCATTTGGCTACAGCAAGGAAAACTGTGAGAGAAAACTTCTTGTTTTATAGCTCTTCCCTTCTATACAAAGGATGCTACTGGGAAACTGGAGAGAGACCCCTGCCAAAAGAGGGCAGTGGCCACAACAGAGCAAGTGGGCATTTCATGTACAATATTGTGAGTATTAGGATGGGTGGACACCATGTTGCAAAGAGGAGCTGCCTTTAGTGAGACAGCTATTTACATGGGTACTGCAGCTTTGGCTGTCTCTAAATCCAGGTGCACATAATGCATATACATGAGCTGTAGTCACCTGAGTGATCTCACAAGTGAGTTTGGTTTATTTTGTTTATCTGGGGGAGGCTGGGCTGTTGCTCACTCATGACTGGTGACTGGGCTTGGGAGTGCACTGCTGAGAGTTGTCTAGTCTGTCTTAGCAACTAGATCTTTCTCAATTTGACATACTTTATTTTTTTAAAATGTTTAATTTTTAAAATTTTTATTTTTATTTGTCTATCTTTGACTGTTTTCCCTATCTGGAAAAAAATCTTTGACTTCCTGACTCCCCACCACCTCCACATGCTGTGCAAGGCTGGATTTTAACTGAGTACAAGCATCACATTGCTGATGCATATCAAATCTGGAATGATGGTCAAATACTCTGCCAACTTGTGTCTGGGTGTTTCTTGGGGGTCTTGAATTTCTTAGGATTTAGCATTGAGTCCTGATGTCCATAGAAGGAAGTTGCACTGCTTTTTTATTTCAGCTTACCAGTTTCCAGCCTCCTACTCCGCTGTGTTTAGGAATAACTGAAATTGATTCTTACAGTCCTGAAATACCTCTTCCTTAACATCTTCTACAGTGACAGCAACACTAATACACGGGTGTCTTCTCGTGTCTGGTCCAGTTTACAGGAGGCAAACCTTTGGTGCTTGTATTTGCTAGCCAGTAGACGTGGCAGTGTGCCAGATCTACTTTTATCATCTTAAACTGAGATGCCCTGAATACATCTTGTGATAGTATTGCTGCAGCTGGTGCTAATGGATTTTGACCTCTTTGCTCTGCCTTTTTTCTCAGCAGTTTTGAATTGGGGTACAACGGGTAGAGCCTCTGATTTATTTTTTTTTCCTTTTATTTCGCTAGGATGGCTCATCTAGTCTTTGCTAGTTTCTACACGAACAGTGCTTTTTTTTCAGGGTTGCTGGATTCAGTAGCTCTCCTAAAGCATAACCCCCCCCTGCATTTAAGCATGTTTTTTTTCTTAATTTTTTTTTTCCTTGTCTGTACCTTGTTTTCTAGGTGTTCTTGTCTTTGAAACTTAACCTATATGTTCAGACAGAGTGCTGCATGACCCACAGTGACTATTCATTCCCAGGGTATTAGATGAAGGAGTCTTGGTGTTGTATTGCATTCAAATCAGTGTCTTGCTCTGCCCCGTTGCCCAGCGGTGGGTGGTACTCCTATGAGTCATCTGCTATAAATGCCAAATGATAGCATCTTTTGCTTCATGATGTTCTTGTTGGCAGCGTTGTGCATCACCAGCACTCAGTCACACTTTTCCTGTCTAATATTGCTGCTCATCACAATTGTGATCATGTTGCATCTGGCTCTACAGCCCAGCTGCAATCCAGCTAGTTGTCTAATCCAGGGGCACTCTTGCAGATACAGATGATAATTTTGTGTAGTATTTGTAGACAGGAGTCGTCTCTTAAGTTATGTGTCCTATATTCTCCTCCTAGGGTGAATTTTTCTGTCCTCAATCACTGCCCTTACAGCCACATTAGCTACTCACTCAGCCCCATTCCCCAGGATTACTGTGGTATTAGTATATAAAGCAGTTCTGTTTCCCACAGTTGTCCATAGTTTGTGTTTTGTTTTTTTTTCTTCTTTCAGCCTTTCCTGATGCTTTCCAGATCCTGTGTACTCTACTCCTGTAGAGTGCCAGCAATCTCAGTTAGTCTCTGTTCTGCCTTATACATTCTTCAGACATGTCTCTATGTACTTAATCTTCACTAGAACTTCTCATTGTTTTGATCCTCTCCCTGTGTAATTCAGCTGCCTGTGTTGTTTGCAGGTACTTACCCGGGGTTAAAGTTGTTTTCTTCTATTGATAGTTCTACAAATGCACTTGCCCTAAGTAATGTTTTTTATCTGTCTAAACTTGAAATGGATGGCTGCATTCTTCATTCTCTAATGAATGCATCTATTCCTTCTTCATGTCTCGTGGCATCAGGCTGAATTCTTTTTCTACAGTATCTTTTTATGTGAGCTCACAGAACTCACTGTAACTGATTTTTTTTTCCCCCCACAATATTTCCAGCATTTTAAACATAATCTTCGTACTCACTTTTTATCTACTTTTTACTATTCACTGTTAGACTGGGGGAATGATGGGACCATGTATAAAAATTGGTACAAATTCAGGTCCTTCTCCTAAGACTGTGGAATGTATTTTATATGAAAATCATAATTTTTTTTTGTAGTCTGAATCCCTTCATGTTGCCCCTGTTTCTAAAAGATATGTGAGTCTTTATTTTTAAGTTTCTGGCTGTCCCAATAGGCTGGCTGCTGTCATGTTTTTGTCATGTTGGGTACTGATTATCAATGCTGGAGGATTCTGTTCTGAAAGTGAAGCTTTTAGAAACGAAAAGCTAGCTTGCTATGTTTGTCAGTGCAAAATGCTGGAGAATGCCTCTTTAACTTTCTGAACTTGTGGGCAGTGTTAGTGAAGTCAGCAGGCACCAGCTGCTCTTCATGTCCTGGCCTACAGCTGCAGGGGGGTACCCGGCGCACTGGGCACCCCTGCATGGCCTGCTGCAGGATGCTGCAGGGATGCAGGGCAGGGCCAGGTCTGCCTGACCCACGGGGAACCACGCTGCTGCAGAGCTTTGTGTGACAGAGCTGCTGAGGTGTCACTGGAATGTGTTTCCTGGCACTCTGAGTCCTACGTGGGTAAATTCCATACAACACAAACCCGTCTGCATTAGTCTCATGATAATAGATCAAGCAGGAGAGCAGTGCTTGAGCCATCAGCACCACCCCAGGGCCTCACAGGCTCCATGTAACACCAGGTATTGCTTTTCTCTGTCAGGAGCACAGTTAATCCACTGAATCTGGAAAACCACCCATAGATAATTGAGAGTTGAGAGTGCTGTTGTGTGCTGAAACTTAAGAATGCAGTTGAGAGCTTTGATGAATCAGGGCACTGATGATTACCCAAGGTGCAAACCAGTGGGGAACTGGAACCAGGATTCCTGGGACTTCAGTGGGAACATGAAGAAAACAAAGAAAAACAGATTTTAAATCTGAATTGCAGAAGCAGGTGTGGTAATCCTGCAACCCTCTCACTTTAGCTCAGGAACACCAAACTCTTCTTTCCTGCAAGCCTGTGCTTCCTTAAATTTTTAACTTTTAAGCCTGTCTCATTCTTAATCTGTTCTAAACACAATACTTCATGGCCCATCATCTCTTATTTTAGTTTGTTCTGATACTGATGTTTTCTCTCCTCTGATGTCCCTTTGCTCATGTACCCTGTCAGCAGAGCAGAGAAAATACCACCTCTGCACCTTGTGATGTTATGAGTTTGTGGTAATGTTAAAAGGTGGCAGCTGGCCCCATGCAGCTCCTCACAGCCCATCAGTGGGGAGGAGAACTGGAAGATTCTGGAAAGTAAAAAAAAACAAATCCCTCATGAATTGGGATAAAGACAGTTTAATAGGAAAAGAAAAAGCTATACACAGAGAAAGCAAACCAGGGAATTCAGTCACCACTTTCCGTGAGCAGGCAGGTGTTCAGCCGTCTTCAGAAGAGCATCACCCATAATGGTGACTTGGGAAGGTAACGTCATCACTCAGAATGTTCCCCCTTTCCTTCTTCTTCCCCCAGCTTTATACACTGAGCATGGCATCATTTGGAATAGAATATCCCTGGGGTCAGTTGGGATCAGCTATCCTGGTTGTGTTCCCTCCTAACTTCTTGTGCACCCCCAGCCCCCTCCTTGGTGGGGAGGTGTGATGAGCAGAAAAAGTCTTGACTGTCTCAGCACTGCTCAGCAGTAACTAAAATATCCCTGTATTATCAACACATTTTCCAGAGCAAATCCACAGCATAGCCTGATACTAGCTACTATGAACAAAATTAACTCTATTGCAGCCAAAACCAGTGCAAAGTTTATTTATGCTATGTTATTTAAAACTGAAAAGTTGTTGTTATTAATATTATTATTGCAGCATTTTACTGTGTATCTTGTAAAATGTTTTAACTATTCCAAATTATTTTAAAACTTTCATTTATCCTGCCTTTGCCAAATCTTGAGACTCATTCTAGATTCAGAGCCAATAACATTATCACTGTTAGTCAGAACTTGATTGGAATGGGGATCTCTTCCATGTTTGCCTACACTTCATCATGGCATTGAACTTGAAAGGTCTTTGCTCCTTTTCTGAGCATAGTTTCAAACACATTCATGCCAAAGGAGAACAAGTAATTGGCTAAAAACAAGTGATCATAATATCTTTTCAAGAAGTCATTATGCTAATTTTCCTTAGGGGACTTCCTTGTGAATTGTTCTGTAACTTATATTTTTAAAAAAAGAAAAAAAAGGAAAAAAACAGCTAATGTTGGCTCAATAGCTCCCTCAGTCGTTATGAAAGGGTTGGTATTGCACTTATAGTAAATTTAGGTTTTGCTTTATTTTTTGTGTGTGTGGTTTTTTTCTTGGTTGGTGGTTTTTTTGTGTTTTGGTTTTTTGGTTTTTTTTTTTTTTTGTTTGTTTGGTTTAGTCTTTTTATGCATGAGAAGATAATGAATATTTTTTGAAATTAAAGACAAATGAGGAAAATGCAAATATTCCCTTGTGCTGGAGAAATATATTTCCGGGGAGAAACCAGGCCAGGAGTGTCTTTCAAACTTCTAAATCTGTTTTATGTGGTGTATAAGAGATTGCTGTCATCACCCAGATGCAGGAAATACCAGTGCTGGGCTTAAGGGGGACAAAGTAAACTCGACAATGGACTGAAAAGAAAAATAAACAATCGACCAACCATTTTTATGGCTTGTTTTTTCTCTTGCTTTAACAGTAACATTCACCTTCATTTACCAGAGTTCTGTGAAACATCTGTATCAAGCCTTAAACTTGCTTGACCTTAGTTTAGGTTCAAGGTTCAATATATTCCATGTGCATGGATGATTGTACAAATCCATAAGAGCTCTGTCTCTATGCAAACTTTTTTCCCTGTCCCAGATTTGGCCTCTTTCTCGCTAAATAAATCCAAGGACAACTTTCTCTCTCTGTCTTTCTTTCTCCAAAGATTGCTGCAGGGGTGCCCTTGGGGCTTGCCGGGTGTTACAGGGCTTAGGAATAGAGAGGGAAAGTTGCCTTAGAGGATGAGGTCAACCTACTGTAACAACTGCCCTGGGTGGAATCTTTTATAACTTGAAGAATTGAATTTAAAGGCTTCATTTTGCTAAATTTCCCCAAACAAATGGTTCAGCATTTGTATAATTTTTAAATCTGTACTTCTTCTCTCATTTGTAAAATCAGAAAAGATCTCCAAATGGCTCCCAGCAAGTCTCTGAGCTGAACAATTGCTCTTCTCCTGCTGCCTAGCTATATTTCTTCTCGGGGATTCTGTGGGTTACTTTAAAACTACTTAACAAATAGCTGCCTGTATAGGATACAAAATTTGGATCTTAAAGAAGGACTTGGTGGGAGCAGAACCATGAGGCTGGAAACAGAAATTAAGAATTTATTACAGTTCCTAGCAAAAGCTATATTGTTATGATTATCATTTGAATATATTTAAAAGTAACTTCTGTAAGCAGTAGCATACATGCTGAATTGATTTCTCAAGGTGATACCCTGCCCACCTGTTATCTGAACACAGATGTACTTTGGGGAAAGAAGGAGAAAACATGACTTGTTTTCAGTGTTTTAGAAACTCTTTGTGCTGGATGGGCCCCATAGCACGAGATGCCACACCTTGCTTGGGGTCCTGCATCATGATGGCTTTCCACCTGAGCAAGGTCTGCACGCACTCAGCTGGAGGGTTCTGGTGTCATTGGGGGTGTCACCATGATAGGGTGAAACATTCCTTTCACGTGGGATGATGTGGGGTATCTCCTCTTGCTTGTTCCAGCCAGGCCCATGGCCAGGTGGTGTCACTTGAATGAGAGGAGGAAACCGGAGTCAGCCTTCTGCTCTGGTGACAGCACAGCTCGATCCAGTTGCCAAAAAAGTGACCTATCTTGAACAGTTTCTGAACCTATGACTTTCTCCTTTATCAGTGCTATATGAATATGAATAGCACTCTTCAGACAGGCAGCCAACGTTCTAGCTCAGACATCTGTGGCAAACACTGGGTGTGGAAGAGTTGGTTTTTCTGGTTTTTCAACGTGGTGCCTGAGTAAATCCTACAGTCTTATTTCAAAGCTAGTAGTGAGAAATTGGCAATTCTAGCTCATGATTCCTCTCTTCCCAGTGAGATGTCTGTATCAAGTGGATAGTGTTCATGTGCTTATTTCTCTCCATTGACAGTGGAGGAGGTCTGGAATGACTGACTGAGATGGAGTTTGTGAGGATGCTTAAAGCCAGAATGATTATGTGAGTGTCATACAAACTAGAAACCTCTCAGATGGGCATGGTGGGCAGATTTCTGTCTGGAAGGGGCATATTCCCATCAGCTGAATTTTGTTTGTTATTTCAGCTCCACTGAAAGATGTGGCTGATAACTTAAGAGCACTGTTGTGCTGGTTGCTTCCATGATGTGAGCTGCTTATCTCTGCCCAGCCCTGCACTGTGCTGTGTACGCAGCCACGTTCCTCAGAGTCAGCTTTGGGTATTTTGTGTGGCACAGCATTAGCCCAGGCATAAATTTTTGAGGCCACAGTAGATTTTACATACCTATAGGCATGTTGTTAAGTTGAAGGTTTTGCTCTCCAGAGGGCAGGAGTTTTGTTGAAGATGCAGATAAGGCACTGGTATTTGTTCTTATCCCCAAGTGGAAAATGCCTCCTTGTAGGCTGGCAGGAGACAGCTCTTCTCCACTAATGACTTTGATGTCATGAGATGCAGGCCTTATTTATCAACACACCTCTGGGAAACTATAGATCCCTCCTGCCCTTTCATTCCCCCACAGTTCAATTTTTCCTTGAAGTAAATGAACTTTTAAAAGAGCTAGGGTTTATGGAAGAGGGTTCATGGAGCTGTGATAAAGCACTTCAGGCTGTAACTTACACTTGTTTCTGAGGCTTCACTTTTATTGCTTGAAAAAATTCTCATATGATCTCATTTTAGAATTGGGTACTTCAAAGGTTGTTCAATCCATGTTCCTTCGAGGCTGCCTATGCAGCCCTATAATTTTTTCTCGTGTTCTGTTCTTTTTTTTTTTTTCCCCTCCTTTCATCCTTATTAACTGGAAAACACCAAAGGGATTTTCACACACCGAAATGAGTAGCCTTGCAATATTGTAGCCATGCTGCTTTAAAAGTTACTGTAAAATCAGTCCATGGTGGATGTGCGTTTGCACGTTCGTGCTCTATTACTGAGTGCCTGAACTAGTCTTGCTACCCAGACTCTGTTATGGTAGATTTGCAGGCAGAACTATTCTGGTAAAGCCTTCAAAAGGGATTTGATTTAAATTAGAAATAATTGTTTTACCACATGTGATTTATCACACAATTACAGCCTTCCATCCAAAAGCACAGGCTATACAGCCTTCGTGAGAAGGGATGAAGGCAAGAAGGGATCTTTCTCAGCATATGTGTAGTCTTATTTTCTTTGCTTTCTCCTCCCTGCTTCCCAAATATGGAGTCATATTCAGTAGTGAAATGAACTTGACCTCTCTTGAAATGAGGCAGTTTGAGTCCCACCTTCTCTGTTTGGAAGTTCTGATGGCCTCACTAATGTTGTTCTCTCAACTCCTGCAGAATGGATTTCATTGCCAGTCACGTCATGTGCGCAAACTGAAGAGCTGACCTGGAATTACAAAATTCTCTGAAAAACAGCACTGAGCATGAAACCCAAAAAATTCCAGAATTCTCTTCTGAACTCTGTGACACAAACAACTTCCCCAACTATTTTTTTTCAGTTTCTTTTCACTTATTTTTCAGTAGGAAAATATGAGAATGAGATTGCCAGAGAAAGACATTAAGAAAAGAAGACAGCAAGTGCTTTCTTAAAAAAGTGAACTACTTTAGTTTCTTCTTAGTGTTGGTGACAGGTTTTTTTTTCTCTTCTCTGACACTTACTTGCCAAAGTGATTAATTTCAGTCCTTGTACCTAAGATTGAAATCTCAAAGAAATATAAAGAAAAATGTAGAGTCTAGTTAAAGAGCTAAGCATTAGTGCTGGAAGCAAGATAACCTATGAATACTTCTCACAAACAATTGAAATGAAATAAGCTTTCAATGTATTGATCTTTGTTCTTTTATGTTTGTTAGAGCTTAGGTAACACTCAGTGGATTTTTTTCAGGTTAATTTCAAGTAGAAGATGCAGCCTGTATCTCCACATATGTTTTTTGTTATTTATGAACTGATACCAGAAGAGACCCTTGTATTTTAGATTTGTTAGCTAGCCCAGATGTCCTTACATAAGTAGAAATATTTTGCTGTCTCTTTCCTTAAAATGCCTACATAAAGGAAATAACTTTTTAGGTCTACAGCCCAGCCAAGAAAACATGAGAGGTATTAGTGTAGTATCAAAGTACCTTGGAGATGGACCTCAACTTTTAAACACTGTAACGACAAAAAGTTCATAACACACTATCTACTACAGGCAAATGCATGCTATGATGTAATACAAAACCACATAAAATAAACTGTTACATATGAAAATGCAAAATGAATGATCCAAAATCAGGGGCTTCTTCATTTCAGACCAAGGCAGTGCTTGAGAAAGGAGAACACGAGGGAGAAGGAGGCAAGTGTAGCGTATACGAGTGTGCCAGAGGAGATGGATGGTAGTGCTTGGAAGGAGATTCATGACAATCCCATTTGTTCTTGATGCTTCACAACTATTTTTTATTCTGCAGAATTATATAAAGAATTTTATTATTTGGATGATCCAACCAAAATGTGTGTTAAACATTTTTTTTGCCTGTTTTGACTCATGAGAATATAATAGCACCTATTTATAATTGCCACTTAACTGTCTTGAAAGAAAATCTAGCAGCATTAATATTCAAAAAGCTATTTGTGGCATTGATAAATGCAAAAGCATTAGTCAGTATCTGTAGCTGTCCATAAAAATAGCTCTCTCTGTGAAGGAAACGTAGCCTTACCTATAAAAATATTGCATACTATGTCACACAAGATTATGACAACTAGAGTATATAGACTTAATGGCCTTTGTATCATTAGCATATGCTTGGAAAGGAGTATCCTGCAGGAATATGGCTTTCTGAGAGAACTTCTGACTCCTCAGGTGACTCATTGGAGGCAGATGATAGACCAAGAGGGTCTGTCAATTGCTTAGGATCAAAGTGTCTTCCAAAAATTGCACTGCCTTTCCAGATACCGAAGCCTGCATTTGCAATCCCTTTATTGGAGGCAGTCACTGATATTCAGTACCCTGTGAAATCTGCCTTAGCTGGGACCCTGCCACCTTAATTATGCCTTTCTTTTCTGATTATGTTTCCTCTGTAGCATAGGTACTGTGAAGTGTACAGAGATCTGGGGAGTCGGTGGGAGACACCCATAGCATGTTTGCTTTAGAGGCACATGGATGGCAGTAGGCTTAGTGACTCTTTATGCTCTTTGGTTTCTTTTATGTGTAATGGATTATAGTAGCTATATTGTTAGGGAATGTGAATGCTTACATTTGGATTGCTTTCAAAATAAGGCTTTTTCACTGTCCTGGTACAAATCTCAGTGATTTCTGTTCTTGCAAGGAAGGGAAAAAGAATTATGTATTCATATACTTGCTAGACCTTCAAAACAGCTTATATATTAAATTCTCTTTTTAGAAACTGAGGCAATTATATGTTGAAATAGCTTTTTAAGTTTTTTTTTTTTAATTCTATTTTAAGTTCTCATACAAAGTATTCGTTAGTCATAACTCTCTGCACCCTAGTTCAAAATGAGATAAATTATATTAATTAAAAATGCAAAAAGCCAGATCAGTCTATGCAGTCCATTCCCAAAATAATGATCTTGTAGTTAATCAGTACATTGTAACTATAAATATATATGTATTTATTTCCTGATTTTGCCACCAACTTTGCATGACTTGGGATAGATCATGTAAGCTTGAATCTTCTAGATGAAACTACAGATAAAATATATTTAAAGCTCCTTGCAGTTAATTGTGATTGTAAGCATCTTTCAGCTCTGTTAAAAAGAATTTAAAGTTAAAAATAATTAAAATCAGTCTTTAAAAGTGTGTTCTTTAGCCTCTTGTCTATAATTTTGGCATAATATTACATCTTTGTGTTAGAGAGACCACTGAGAGAAGAATGAAAAAAATAATGTGTATGCGTCTGCCTTCTCCTTATTTGCTTAGTTTAAAAGATAAATATTCCCTAAAGGGATATAATTGGAAGAGGGTGTGTGCAGCAGGAGTTGAAAATGAAGCCTTTTAAAGTATTTCTGATTGGACACATGGAAACTGGAGGCACTCAGTATCACTGCTTGCTCTTGAAAATCTTAGCCAAGATTTTTTCGTTTTTCCCAGAAGAGCTATGGCCAGGACGGCTGAGGCTTGAAAGCTGTGTATTTACATAAGCACAAGTTACAAATCTGTGGTTTTTAGAGATGTTTGAATTTCACTGCTTTACACTTGCAGTATGTTGTAAGTTGCTGTGAGTAGTTCACAGGTTGTGAATGTACAGCCTACAGAGAATTACCCCTCACGTTGTCTCCTTCTTGTTAGGAAAAGTAATAATTTTTTTATATGTGCCACTTTTTAAGGTTCTTGTTTGTAGTTATGGACTGGTCACTGCCAGAAATTTGTGGCTAGTCACTGATTAGGAATTGCTCCATTTCGATGTACTGCCTCCCTCACCAAGGCAATAATCCATGGACCAGAAAGGCTGATTTTTAAAATGTGATACAGCAGTCTTATGAGAAGAGTTCTGGAGACTTCTATTGCTGAGGGGTACTTGCATCCCTGTAGGAGGAAAGGAAAGGTCCCTTTGCACACTCTCACCTACCCCACACAGACAAGCACAGCCACTCCTGGAGTGCAGAACTCTCTCTCTCTGCTCCTAGGAGAGTCTCCCATAGTTTGCATGGACATTTGCTGAATGATGGGTGCTGTTTCAGCTGATTCTGGAAGGCAGACTCATCCCCCTGCCCAACCACTGGTAGCAGTTCACTTTGCAGTCATTGTGTTAGCTGAGGACAGAGTGGCAGCCCATGTCAGATGTCCTCTTCTTGTTTAGTTCTGGGGACTGGAAGAGTACCTCAGGAGTACTTCTGGAGCATTCTTGCTTGAGGAGAGGAATCACCACTTCTGTGCTCAAAGAAAAAATGTATTTTCAGAAAAGCCTTTGAAGACCTGTGCTGGCTTCCCATCAAAGTTAGCCCCTCTCCTGGGTCCAGACCTCTAATGGTTGAGAAGCTTGACCCAAGGGTTGCAACCACATCCAGGGCAGAGCAGGCAGCCAGAACCTAGCTGGGGGGTCTGCAGGAGGGTGGGGGGAGCAGCACAAAATGGTTTGGGCTTTTTGTTTAGTTTTGGATGTCTGCCAAGCAGTTTGGGGCCATTCTGTTCCCTTTCCAAGTCAGGTACCTGAATTGCTGGGACAGATGGTCCTCAGCCTTCTCTCCGGTGCTGGCTGGAAGGAGGTGTTGTGTGGGATTCTGCCACCAGCCTGTGTCATGACAGGGGAAGAGGGGCTTCTCTGCTCATCCTGCCAGCCCAGGGCATTGCTTGCTGCTCCTGGTGTTTTTGGTGCTGGCCCTTGGTAGTGGCTGATTTCAGAGCCCTGGGAGCAGCTGTGCCCCCAGCCTGGCACTGTTTGCTGGTGATACCTGCATGGGACAATGTCCTGTGACTGCTGATGGCACTTCAGGTACTCCAGAAGACTGAATCTAAAATAGCTGCCTCGTCTCCCACAAAAGGCTTTCATTAAGTATTGTGAATTATTCTTCTAGTTCATAGTTTTAACTCTTTTATTAAGCTGGAAGACCCCAGTTTCACAAACAACCTCCATAAAGAGGTGGTTGTAAGGTGTAAGTGGACCACAACTTATGGGGGTGACCTTTTTAGCAGGGGCTGTTGCAATAGAACAAGGGTTAATGGTTTTCAACTGAAGAAGGATCAGTCTAAAGTAGGTATAAGGAAGAATTTTTTTTTACAATAATGATGATGAAATATAGCAGTAGGTTACCCAGAGAGGTGGTGAAGGCCTCATCCCTGGAAATATTCAAGGTCAGTTTGGAGGAGCTCTCTGATCTAGTAGATGTCCCTACTTTATTGCAGGGGGTTAGACTAGATGACTTTTAGATGTCTTTTTTGACTCAAAATATTCTATGAAAATATAAACTCTGCACTTCTTTGAGTGTATATTTTTTTCTGGGTTATTAGTTCAAGCAAATCCTTGCTTACTGCTTTGTTTGTGTGCTGCTCTTTCATAGTCTAAATACATTGTGCTGTATTCAATGCAGTGGAAGCAGCTTTTTAACCCATTCTCAGAAATCAGACCTTCTTATTTTTGTGAAAGTATTTTAACAGCAACATGATTCCATCTTTGATTTCCTAAAAACACATGGATAAACCTAAGTCCAAATGAAACTCACCCAAAACAGGTTGTTTCACTGCTGTTAGTAAAACCAGTTATATGACTGGTGAGAAACATGTCTGAAGATAAAGTGTGTGTATTTGAGGATGTGAGCAGCTTCACATGTATAAAGTGTTGCAAATCAGCCTGCCCTTGATTTGTCAGGGCTGAAAAGAACAGTTTTCAGTTTTTAGTGTCTAAAACTCTCTAGTGTTGAGTATTGCCTGAGGGGACCTGTGGGCTGCTCGTGTTCTCAGCAGAGATTTGTTACCCCAGAGGATTTTATCTTATAGCTGGGAACAGTGAGCAGTGGAGGTTTGATTCAGGATTTTTTTTTTTGGCCATTTTGCAGAGAGAGAAGTTTTCCAACTAAAAAAAAAAATCTTTAAAAATGGCAATTAAAAATTGGTGAAAGTTAATAATTAATGGCTTGTAGCTGATTTATTAATAGCCTCATTTTTCTATGTAATTAAAATCTTAAACTGCCTTATGTTAACTATAAAGCAAAAAAAAAAAAAAAGTCTTAGCTTAAAATTATTTTAAACAAACAGAATTGCAAAGTTTTATCCATAAAATGTTAAAGTTTGTTTGCAGAGTTCTGGTTTAGGGATTATTTTATATAATAAAATATGGAAGGAAAATTTGGGCTGGCAGAATTTTCAAAGCTTGTGTTAAAGCCCCTAACTGCTTCTGGTATGAAAGTCAGCTAAGCAGCCTTGTGTTGTTGTTTCCCCCAGGATATCTTTTATGCTTTCTTTTTTTTTTCCTTCCTTCCCTTTGGAAATCCAAGTGTTTATTTGCATGCAAGTTAGGTGAATTCTTTTATCTATTTGTGTATCGTAAACCAAAGCAATTAGCATACTGCAGTTACAGTATACTTAAGAACCAAAACAACCCTACAAACCTTTCAGTCAATATTATTCCTGGAGGGAAAACTCTTAATTAAATTGTATGCAAACTACAACAATAGGGAAAGTTGTTTGGTGTTTAATAACAACTGTTTGGGGTGGGGGGAAGAGTGAAAAAGTAAGTGTAGCAGAGAGCTTTGCATGCCATTAACCCAAGGATAGAAATGAGGTCAGCCTTTGAAGGGACAGACAACACACTTATCTGCCAGCATTGGAAAGTCCCAAAAGATTAGATTATTTGCCAGATGTTACTGGGAGTTCATCATTGACACCCTCTGCTTCATGGGCTTCATCTCTCACCACAGTTGCAGTTGCCTTTTCTGCCCTTTGCAGGCTTCCTGGAGATCTTCTCCAGTGCATAATGCTTGTTTTTTTTCCTTGAAGTAGTTTTTTGTTTTGTTTTGTTTTGTTTTGTTTCATAGCAATAGGCATGGTGAACCATCTTAGCTTGTGAAGCTGATCTGAAGACTTCTTGTTTTTCTTTCATACACCCATGATAATCCTCTTGGTGTAGGAACCATGGACATGAAGCACAGTGACTGCCACAGCTCTGGGAATGGGGCTGTATTTGTGAAGGGGTTTGTAGAAGACAGACTACTCACCCCACTTAATATTGGGTAACCTCTTGAATGAAAATTGGGGCAGACTTTCTCACAGGCTAAGAATTTTCTGTTATTTTTTATCCTGTTGCCTGAAAATTAACTGTAAATGCAATTCTAAGCAGACCATTCTTATATTATTAGCAACTTTGTAATTAATCAAATATCACACTGAAGTGTATTTAAGTGTGTAACCCACTAAAAATTGGTGGTAAGGGAAAGTGGGTGCTAGCAGAACCGTGTTAGCTATGACTGCATGAACCTGGAATGGCGTTCTCTGCAAGTATCTTCCCCTTTAAATCTTTCAAGAATTTGGTAGTAAATATTGATTTCAGCTAATGGGGGTTTTAACTTCTTTGTGCACATGCTGTGCCCCAAGGGACTCTGTCATGTACAGGGAGAAGCCAAGACTTGCTCATAAAGAACAGAGCAAATATGTTTTTCCTTTAAAATGCTAGATGTTAGTGGTGGTCTCTTGAAGCAAGATTCCTGTCACTTGTGCTACTGCAGTTGTTTTGCGGTCCTGCCACCTTCCTTTGAGCAGAACAATTTGTGAGATGGACAGTGACCTAAATAAGGGCTATAATATCACCAGGTACACCCATTACATTATATTGTATACTATATTATCATAATGCATCCGGTAAAAGAAGCCTCAGTGTTAAAGCTTTTAAAACAGTGGTGAGTCCTTTTGTAGCACACCATTTTAAACATTTGACACTTTCAATCTTGCTTTAACATGGACCATTCTTCCCTCCCTTTCCTCCCTCTACTCCCTTTCCTCCCTTTATTCCCTGTCCTCCTTTTCCTCCCTTTCCTCTTTCTTCCCCTTCCTCCCTTTCTTCCTATTTCCTTCCTTCCTTTTTCTCCCTTCTGTCACTTCCTCCCCTTCCTTTCCTTCTTCTGCTTTTCCTGATTTCCCCCTTGCTTTTGCTATCCATCCATCCATCCATCCATCCATCCATCCATCCATCCATCCATCCATCCAGCTCTCACATGAGCACTTCAGTTAAATGTCAGATAATACAGGACAATGACAGTATTTGTTCATGTTGAGATTAACTTGACATTCAGATGTTGTTTGACTGTCCACAGATTTATGATGTTCTCCCCTAACATTTGTCAAGCCCACAGACCCAGATACTGGTTTTACTTCAGTAGATCTGGATCAGCTGGTGAATTTCCAGCACAGGAAAGCAGAAAAATTGCATGTTGTGAAAATGGAGAAGTGCTTCTGGTATTGTTTCTGTCTGATGGTGTGCAAAATGCTGTTGTTGAACAATGCCTTTTCCTTACTTAGGTACAGCTTGTGCTGCTGCTTGTTCTGTTAAGCAAACCTCGGTGCTGTCAGCGAGGTTGCAGTCTGGTCTTTCACGTGGTTTCAGATTTGTGACTAGGGGCAGCAGGTATTAGGGTTATTCTGCAAATGCCATCAGTGGGGGACAGTTGAAGAACTACAAGCCTGGGCCATTTCCAGGTTAGGCTGGCCCTGTTTGGCCAATCACAAAGTGCAAAATAACCACATTATTCCTCGAAGTGTTTTTCCAGAGTTGAAGTAATAGCCATCTTGCCCTATAAAGATCTTATTTCTCCTATAGAATATTTCTGTGCTGAGATAACTTTCATGAACTGTTTTCAAAAGGGCTAGGTATTTTTTTTTTCTGTTTTCATTTTAAAGTCACTTTTCACCTCTGTTCTCCTATTTCCATTTTTGTCTTCTGTGGCCTGTGCACAGTAATTCCACAGCCATTTCTGTAAAACAGCAAATCCATTTCCACTATAGCAATTGAATCTGTGATGGGTTTCCTATGCTGAAATGGGGAGTCCAAGAAATGCAGTTATTTAGACTCATGCTTGAGAGACTGATCATCCTGTGCAGAGGACAAATTGTGCCCTCTTTTCCTGTCACTTGCATGGGTGATACACAGTGTTGGGCTCTCACGCTGCTGCTACGTGGGAAGGCAGTAGGTCATCTGCTTTCTATTTTGAGTTTCTTTTTCAGAGGTATCCTTTTACTCCCCTCCTCTTCCTCAGCTTGGTCCTCTGCAGTTTGCAGCTCTTCCACTGTCTTTCTCTTCTCCATTTTCACTGGTGTCTTCTTGCCCCTCGTGGTTCTTTCTCTCTGAACTTCCCCTGCTCCTTAATTCCAGAGTTTTCCAACATTCATTCTTGTTTCATTTTGAAATATCCTATATTTTCTCCATATTCTTTTAGTTCTCCCCAATTGCGCTCTTTCTTGAGAAGAAAGCAGCTCTGCATAAGCAGAAGAAGTTCAGGAAGCAGCTATTTGGCTTTCTCTGATAACAGAAACAATGAGTTTTAGTGGACAAATGCTGAGTCAGGGTATCAAAACCTTTTCTCCCTTGGCTGATTTGATGGTGAATGGATATACCTGTAAGAGGGAGAAGGGACAAAACCTTAGGACTGTTGGGGAGCCTTCCTAGCACTGGATTTTGTTTGGGCAGGCAGTAAGTAAACAATGTGGCCATTTAAAAAAGAAGTAGGGTGTTTGGAAGCATGAAAAAAGAATCTTTTAGATATTCCTTTTGCAAATGATCCTGAAGCGTGCCAGTGGCTAGTGACTTCACAGATGCCAGCCACGGGGAAAAGACCAAAGGAGGGCTGCTTGCTGTTGAGGCAATTCACACATCGACTGCTTTTTGAGAGCACTCAGCTCTGCCTGAAGATTTATGGGCCTCTCTTCTTTTAAAATAAATGAGTAAAGGACCAAGCTGAGTGTTTTTCCATACATAACTGCCATAAATGCAATCCTAAAAACTTCACTGGAGTACCAGCAAGGGCTCAAGCCCCAGCTCAAATGTGCATCATATTAAAGCCCTTCTTGGGGACTCCGGACACAAATTGCTTTCCAACATCCAGAACCATTTGGAAATGCTTTAATCCTGAAACCAGGGGGTTTCTAATGGAAATGCTGACAGACCCTTCGTTGTAGCAGCTGAAGCAGGCAGGGCTGTGATAATGAGCCCTGTATGCCTGCATGTGCAAAGCGTGGTGCTAGTTCAGAAAACAAGCGCTTCCACTGAAAAGCCCACGCTGAGAAAAACCACCATGCACCGTTCCAGCACAATACTGCCTAAAATTGGCTTTGCTCAAGCAAGTGTGTATTGGGAATAACTGTAGGCATTAACCCTGCATGTATTACACTTCCAAAACCAACAAGTCCTAATAGCATTTCTAATAACGCTCTAATTATCTGTAAATAGCACTGTACTGAGCAGCCATGACTAGCAGTTCAAAATGCTGCCTACACCGATGGGGTTCTTTGCAATTTACAAGTGCAGTGTAACCATGTCTCCTCTCACTTTTTAAACACTGTGCCTGTGACCCTAAAAAATAGGTGATGCTTCATTTATTGCTCATGTCTCTGCATACCGCTGCCAACACTAGAGACCGTATATTTTGTACCTGTATTTGGAAATCTCAGTGACCTTGGTCACACCAGGCTAAAGAAACCTGTCCTGCAAGCATGAACCCAGGTGATTAATTTCAACAAACAGGTTGCTTATAAGAGTGTAATTACTCACTTGTGCAAATGGCAGGATGGGTGCGCTGACCTGCATTAGACACATTGTGGTATACATCTCCCCGTTGGTTCTTTTTCCTCTGTTAATCAGAGGCCTGAAAACCCTGCAACATTTAGACAGCTTGAGGTTGAAGGCTGAAATGTCACTTTTAAAAGAGGGTTAAAAAGGTCACACAGCTGCAAATAATAATAGCCCAATGAAAATCAGATTCTTACTGCAGCCCACTTCAAGAATAACATTGAAACAGGAAACAAGCCTGCTTGATGTTTTTACCAGTATGGCAGTAAGATTACTGCTGAGTTTAAAAAGGGGGAGAAAGAGACAGAAAGGAGCATGCTTTCTTAGTCTTAGATGTAAGAACAGTTTTTCTGGTTCAGAAAAGATAATCCTGGGGCTCTGTGAAATCTCCCTGAGGAGCCTGAGGAGATGGGGTACTTCCCTCTGGATGCTGCTGAGAGGAGATGTAGTTTGTTGCTGTGTTCTGAGGGTGGTTTTGTTTCTTCTGTTTGCTTTTGTTTCTTTGTTATGTTCTTGCATTCCTCACTCCAGGCTTCAGTTTTATTAATTATAGTAAAAACTTTTTAGAGGACTCTTACGCAAAAACTAAGGAGTAGAAGAAAATCTTGGCTTGCTGCAGAACTTGGTTCTCTACCACGTGACATGGCTTGGAGAAGTCTTTCTCTTTCTCTTGTATTTTTATTTATTTCTTTTTATAATTTTAGAATACCTTCTCCTGAGCAGAGTGCTATTTCAGGAGAATGGCAGGCTACAACAGCATAGCAGATTTCCTCACTTACACATTCTGCCAATAAGGCTCTTTACGTGGTCACAATAGGGCAATAAATGCTGACAGATGTTGTTAACATGTCTATTAAAATTCAGCCCCCTTTTCTGCTGGATTATATACTCATGGCTATTGTTAATAATATCAGAACTAATGCTGACATATCAATAATAGCATTCACTTTTATTTATAATCCTTGATTGTTTCTTCAAAAAAGTCACAAAGCTGCAATAAATTAAGCTATTGATAACAGAAGCAGAAATTCAGACTGGAGCAATTTTTTAACTTTACAGTCATCATAGATTTGTCTGATATTCTTCATGTGCATTAATTGCAGCCGTTATTGGTTGCAACAAGAGTTGTACGAGTGTAACTTGAAGTTTCAAGATCCCAAAGGCTAATAAGCACCCTAATGTAGATGGAAAGGCTGCTGTGATGTATCTTTATTAGGTGAAGTCAAAATGTTGCCAGTGGTTGTGTTATTTCCTTCCTTCACCTGCGCACAGTGTGGAAAAAAGAAGATGGGGATGATGTGGCCCAGCAACACATGTGATACGCATGAAGAGGAGTGTGTGCCAGAGGCTGTGTGCAGCTGTCTGAGCTGAGGGGTGGGAGATGTGTGCCTGCATCCCGAGAAGGATGCTGTGCAAGCTGTGCTGTGCACAGCCAGAACACCTCTGTTGCTGAGAGCCCCCATCTTGCTGCAAACCTGGGTGAGGCCCGGTGGTGCTGGTGCATGCACAGCTTTTGCAGAGTTCACTGGGATTGAGGCACGCAGCAGGCTCAGTCACACTCACAGCCCAGACTTTCAGCTGCTTGCTTCTGGTCAACATTCAAGCCTAATGCTGGAGGCATTGCTGTATGATAACCAAGCACCAGACACTTGCAAGAAGTGTAAGCAGCAGGCAGCTTCTTCCAGTCATTTACTGTTGTAAGAGCAATGGTACCACAGTCTCAACTGCAGTGATTGCATCACGTGTAAACACCAGTTCTGCAAGGTGCAATTTGTCTTGAGGGCACTCTACTGCCTGCTAACAGGTTATATAGGTCAAGTTCTGCTAGACAGCACCTTGGAGTGCAGGTAATACAGCCATTCTGGATTATTACTTGTTTTATGTTCAGTGTATGCAAAGAATGATTCTCATGGAAACAAGCAATTGCTTGTACATTTGGGGAAAACAATTTGCTGTTGAGTCTGATGCCTTTTCCAGGTACTGAGAGTAAACACCAAATCCGTGTTTTCTTATAGTCCATTTCCTGGAGCTGATTCCTGCACTCAGGATTCTGATCCTCACCTAGTATGTTATTTTGGTGCTTAGTCCAGCTTATCTACCTAGATAACCTTGAGAATCACTTAATTGTTATCAGAGCATGCACTGATGGATTTGGGGACTAAAGGTCAAGCTCAGGATGGGGAGGGAAGTCTTAGATTTGCAATACTCAATGAGAAATCAAACTCCAAATAATTCCTGGTAATGTTTTGAAATTCACTTGGACACTTGGGACCAGAATTGTAACTATCTTGTTTTCTTTAGCTGAGTCTCATCTGTTGTTTTGCTATTGAAAATGCTGTTGTCACTGTCCCCTGAGGAGGGGAAAAAGGGGTAACAGAAATCTTTGGCAGTGCTTCAGTTGCAGGAGCAATTGAGATATTAAATAAAGCCTTTCATTATCTCTGCATAGCTTCTTCTTTTTCTTTTTTTTTTTTTTTCTTTCTGTGTAAAGGAAAAAGTTGTCTTTAGGAAAGACAGCATGCCTGGGGTCACATCCCATAAATAGAGGTGGATTTAAAAATCTAACTTAGCTGGAAGTTTTGGTTTTGTTTTTTGCGGGGGTTTGTTTTTCTAGTCAGTTATCTCTCTGCTGCTTGTTTCTTTCAGACAGGATAGTGTAATTCAGAGTATTTTTATGGTTTCATCTGTAAAGAGCTTGTCTATGCACAGTCTGGAACTGAAATAACTGAAATTAGAAGTAATTTAACACCTTTAGTTATTTTAGTATGCCAATATACTCTTTCATTTCTGATTATGAGTATCCTATTTCAGTTTAACATAGCTGTAAGTTAAATCAAAACAGGATATGAATAATCTTAAAGGAGTAAATTAGGTACAATTTTAGTTATTTCAGTTCTAGCCTTGTGTGGATACATAAGTTATGCCTGAGTTAGGGTCTTTCTTGACACCAGATTGTATTATAAATCACTTATGTCAGGCCAGATGTTGGTAGAGATGCCCATATGAGGAAGATCAGTTGATGCTTATTTTCAGCTTCTGGGAGTAGTGTCCTTGTGGAGGCTGAGGGGCAAATCAAAGTAGAAATCCTTCACTTCTGGATTCTACTTCTAGGTGTCAGTGGAGTCGGGCAGAGTGGAGATTTTTATGTCACAATTAGGAAAATATACTGTCAGGCTAATGTTGTCCACCAGAATGAAGTTTAATTAAAAAGAAAATGTTATTATCCAGTGAAAATAATTGCTGCAAGTATGGGTCTGGCTGATGTGCAGGTTAATGGTGAATTACACTATCAACTGTAAGCATGCTAAAGATGCTCCTGATGATAGGAAGCAATGAACTGTAGTTTGAAAAAAATTCAGTGGGTTTGAGCAACTTTACCACCTGTCCCTCTGCAGGACAGGTCCATTTGCTTTAAAATCAAATTCTGTTTCTCCACCAAGATATTTCTCTTTGGTTCATGAAAAAATTACCCAAACACAACTCTGACATTTTTCTAAGAGAGGCTGTGGTGAAGGCTGAGTTTTAAGGGATTTCAGGGACTCTCTCAACATAACTCATCTGCTTCAAGATGGGTCAGCCACTACATTCTAGCTGGTAAAAACAGTTCCAAAATAAATGACTTATTTTACTCCCTAGAATTTTACTTTTTCTTTTTTTTTTTTTTTTTCTGCTCAGGAACGCTGCCCTAATATTGACCCAAATTCAGCTGCATAACTGCATTCTGAGGGTGCATGTCTCATCCTCTCCTTTATTTAAGACTTGGGAGCTTTTTTTTCCCAGGGTAAACCTTTTAGTTCAAGGTTACAGGACTGGAACTGCTACAGGGAGGTGCAGTTTTAGACAGTACTTGACTGCTGAAGCTCCTGAGGCTCTAGTTGAACTTTTAAAGGATGGGGATGGACAGTTACATTGTGTGTATAGAGAGCATGTATGTAATGTATTTAAGTTATTAATATCAGACAGAATGGATGCAGAACTTCAAAAAGTGGGCTCTTTCTCAGAAGTAATCTAGATGTCTGGTTTTAATGTTGTTCAGCAGGAACTGAAGGAGGAAAGGTAAAAACCTTTAATTCAAGATATTTCTGAGAAGACACGGTCTTATCTAATAGCAACAGTGAACATATGCTATTTTGTGAGGCAGATTTATGCTGTGAAAGCTGAACTGTTTTTTCTTTCTTAGAAGTAAATTGCTCAGGAAGGAGCAATAAGAACTTAGACTGTAGGGAGCCTGCTGAATATTAGGAAAATTAGTAGTCTGAGTATGAAAACTTTGCTCTGATCTGTTTGCGGAGTTCGAAATGAAAGCAAAAACTGCGATTTCTGTATGTTGCATGCATGTGTCAAGTTTAGAACATATATATTCATAGGTTCCCTTTCTTTCCCCCTCCCCCTTTTAACATGTAGATTTATGAGGAATCAAAGATGAACTTGGAGCAGGAGAGGCCTTTTGTCTGCAGTGCCCCAGGCTGCTCACAGGTGAGTGGAGTCAGCGGTGGTATTAATTGAGTCCTCAGCACTAGCTCTGGCTTGTATAATGCCTCCTGATATATTAACACATGTCTAATAATAATATGTGTGTCAGGGGTTTTTTTTTTTGGTTTTTTTTTTTTTTTTTTAAGACCTGCTTCCCCTCCTTTCCCACAAGACATTATTACAAAATATTTCTAGCAAATACAACAGCCAGTCAAAAGTGAGTTGGTACAAGTGCTCCTCAAGCCGCTTCTGTGCCTTTTCTCATCTCAAAGCCTAATGTTTCAAGCCATGTATTGCAGATTCCTTTAGGGACTAACAAGAGAGGTCACACTAGGCAGAACACATTTATTTGCCTTCTGCTGAGATCTATGATAGAATATATTACATTGCTATTGGACACAGTAACCCTCCTGTTTTTTTTGTTTTTTTTTCTGTTTTAAATACTTTAATGCAATGATCTTATGAGCTGATCTTCATTTATCTATTATTTATTTATTTTTAATCTTTAAGGTGTCTTCCCACTAAATATTTTCCGTGGAAAATTCAGCCTGTAGATAAATTTTGCCCCAGGGTGTGCATTTGAGATTCCTGTCCTGTTGACTATGGTGCTCTGCCATATGTCTCCAAGGGCAAAACCTGACCTGTAACATCAGATGTTTAATGAGCTTAAAAAAACCCTGAAGTGACAAGGATTTTACCTGCTGAGATTTGAACTGGGGTTTGTGTGGTTTTTTCAGTGATTTTGCAGTAGTGAGGGAAGTTCCCCCACCTGCAGTGATGAGAGAAGTTCCATGTGTGGCACTTCTGACCCTAATTTGTTTTAGTAACAAGAGTTTGTGAGTAAAATCTTCAGGCAAGGGCATCTTCTGGGCTTTTGCCACAGGCTTCCTTTGTGCATCTATGTCAAGTGATACAGCTTACCCATTTCCCAGAGTCCTTCTCTCTTAATTAGTGAATCCTTCCCTGTTTCAACTCTATGTTGGGAGTTTTCAGCTGGCTAATATGCTTACAACTCTTTAGGTTCTTCTGGCAGAGGGATGGGTGACTGTTGAGTGTAGGTGTTGATTTTGCCAAGAGCTGAAATAAGGAGAGGCAGAAGCCTTCAGTCCAGTTAACAGCTGGCTGAGTGGCTTTGCTGTTTCACTAAGTGGGAGTTTTCCTATGTGAGGCAGCTTGCATCTTTTGGATGCATATTCTCAGGCTGAGAATATGCTCCTGTAGATTTCCACATGCAGAGTTAAACTTTCACCATTCTGTCACAGAGGTAGAATAAAAGTATCTGAGTTTAATTGTCATGATTTCTTAACCTTTTTGATGAAACTAAATTCCACTGAAATCAGTGGATTTGAGTGTTTTCACATCAATTCCTAATTCATTTTCTCAGTGGAGGAGAAGCTGATCCAGACAAGCTCTTTTAGGTGTTTTGAGATCAAGTTTGGTTGCATGCTGTTACAACTCTGAAAGATGAACAGGGTAGGCATGACTTCCATCTTAAAAAACGTTGAACTTCCCATTTCCCAACATGATCTCTGTTTGTTATAAATGAGGACTTGACATAAGTGCATAATGCAGAGCTGCTGTCCAGCTAAGCTGGCTGGGGACTGGCTTCTTTCTTGGCCAGTGCAGATGTGTGCTAAGGGCTGATGGAGTCGATGGAACTGCACAAGGAAGAAAGTAAAAAAGAAAAAAGACAGAGAAGTCTGGGCTGGAGGAACAGCTTCTCCTCTGTTTCCCCACACCCTGTTTAAGCTGGCTGATTTCATTGTGAAGAGAGAGCATGGCATCCATGAAGGAAAACCCACTTCCAAGAGAAAGAAATGTGGGGTGTTTTTCCCCCTTCATGATTTCATTGAGCAAAGTTTTTCTCACATATTCCCTTTGTTCTTAACATAAATTCCTTGTGCTGCATTTCTTCCAGATGAGTAAGCAGTGAACCAGGATTTCACAGTGAGGAAAAGGTCTTTGGGATGTCTTTATTTTTCAGGGTTTTTTTTTAATCTTTTCCCCGCAGAGAATTCAATTCCATTATTTATGCTACTTTGTCTATGGGCTTAGAGAGATTCTCAGAACATGTAACATAAGGCAATTATTTATACTATAGCCACAAGCAAAGCCACTTAGCCAAGAGTACACTGTGTTGAAAGCGTTAGGTCCCTTTAGCTCTGTTGCCATTTTTTTGTCTCCTGTGTACCTGTTGCTTAAAAAAGCTGCTTTTAGTTATGTTTTTTTTCCTTCAAGCCTTGGTGATACAACTTTTGGCTTTTGATAGTCCTGAAATAACCCAGTTGAAATAATCTCAGTAGCAAAGGTCTGTGTGTGCACGTTCTGGTGAAGGAAACTTCACACAACCATTCTGCTGTTGGAGCCCAAATGTGCAAGTGCTTGAACATTTACTCAACTTTGTTTTGTTCAAAAGAAGCTACTTCTTGTAGAAGTCTGTAATCAGATTGTAAAACAAACTTAGCACACTGATTAGTTTCTTACAAAAAAAATCTCCACCTTCTCTGCTTGACAAAGGAGAAGCATTTGATTTAATAAAGGGTCATAATTAGTTGCTATCAAACTGTGCACCATTTCATTGCCACCTCCAATCAAGTCAAAGTATCAGATATTTCCAAAACTAAAGACGTGTTTTTCCTGAGTACTTTTGGGTAGAGAAAAGCTGCCTTATTTAGTTATTTTTATAGCTGTTCATCAGATATATGTTGCAGAAAGACACTAAAGCAGAAAAATCCAGTAAAGTGATTTAAGATTTGCCTCATTACTTAGCATTTGCCGTGGGCTAAGAGCACACAGAACAGCAGTTACTGCAGATCCTCAGGCACGTGGTGACTTGTGAGGCTGTGGTAGCTACAGTGGGTGTCTGAGACCCTTAGAATCTAAAACTTGGGCTGTAATTTTTTTTCAAGCAGTTGCATGACACCTTATGTTTTGTCATCCCAGAGAACACGGCAGCAAATGTGTTTCTAAATTTGAGTTCAGCTATTTGTTACTCATACTCACTTGTATTTTCAAATATTCTGTTTCCTGTGCCATTTGGACACATTTCTAGCTGGATAAATTTCTTTCTCTCTCTCATTTTTGAAATTCTGTCCAATGCCAAAAGTTTATTAGAGAATTAAATTCTTCTTTTTTTCTTTTTTTTTTTTTTTCTCTCTTCCTCTCTCTCTTTCTGTGTTTGCCTGACAGCGTTTTCCAACAGAGGATCATCTGATGATTCACAGGCACAAACATGAAATGACTTTGAAGTTTCCTTCAATAAAAACAGATAATATGTTATCAGGTAAGAAGACATGAATTCAAGAGTCAAGATAACTATTCAGATGATGTTGAAAGCATGACTCCTATTGGAATGCTACTGGCAAAATGACTCCAAGATCGGTTTTAAAAAGCCCCAGCTCCAATTAAATAACAAGTTGAGATGGATTAAGCTAGAGCACATCTCTTTGAACAAAAAGACAGTTGCCATTCTTCTGCCTCCATGCGTTTGCCATGAGAGGGAAAGAAATCACAGAACCCCTGGCATGCTGGCAGCTCTATCATTGATTCCCAGTGAAATACAGGCACTTAAGTGCATGGCACTTGGGAGCCCAGCAGTGAGAGTGTTAATGAAGTGCCTTTGTGCTGTTGCTGTAAGTCTTGCTATTTGAGCTGAACAGACTCAATTCAGCAACTGGAAGGGGCCACATTGTATGAGCCACCTGTGTGGTGACTCAGGAACTGCCCACTGCAAATAGCTGTAACCAGAAAGGTAAACCAGTGGGTGATACCCAGTACTCTTTCCCCATCTCTCTCTGCACCTCCCCCTGCATAAACAGGGGTTATTTGGTATTAGGTGCAATTGCACCCTATAATTTCTTGAACAGTGTATTTCTTATGTAGTCTTTACGTGCTCTTTTCTGTGCCACATATCAATGGCTTGCTGGCCTTCAGCCAGTGCTGGGTAAGGTCAAGCTAGCCCTTCATTTTACTTCTTTCCTCTCCTATGCCTTTTCCTATTGTTTATTCTTTGGGCTATAGTAATGTATTTAGTAAATACATAAATAGTATTTAGAATAGTCTCTCTAGAATTTTTCAGGTTTCAAAGTAATTGTAGAAAACCCCCCTATGATGCAAATGTGTGTGTGTATGTTCAGGAGTGCTGATATATGAGTGATATTTGTCTTTTGCAATGGGCTTCTTCACGGTAAATTGTTCAATTTCAGATGCAAATATATTTTCATTAAAGGGACTCCAGCAGACTAACTCTTTTATGGTTAAGCTGTTTCCATTTTTATGAAGATCACAATGAAGTAACAATGGCTTGCGAATGTTTAGATCTTTGTTTGTTTGTTTGTTTTTTGTTGGAACTTTGGGCACCAATGAGAAGTTAGACAGCCTTTTTCCCCAAATAGAATTTATTTTGCTTTTAAAATGCCATAGTGGACTAAGTTTAGAAAGAAACAGTACACAGCATTTTGAAGAGCAGTTCTTGTAAAGTGCCTGAATGCCAGCTATGCCCACAGAATCCTGTGTTTGCTAGCACAAATGAGAAAAAGCTGCTTTTGCATTTGGATGTGTCCTTTGGCAGTGAAACTGCTCAAAGACATCTGTGCTGTGGGCACATTCACCCTGTGCAAGTGCTGGCTTTTGTTAAAACTTTCTATTTGGCATGACTTTTGTTTGAGTGCAGTTTCTAAGGAATCTATTCTGTCATCAGGAGTGTAGCTCCATTTGTGTTTGGTAACCTCTATGGTTTAGACGTCCTTTTCCTTCCAGTGGGTTGCTTTCGCAAGCAAATAGAATGACTGTCTTCCAGCACTACCACTGGTACTGGGCTCCCTAAACCTGCAGTTAGCCAACTCTACATACTAATGCAGAATTTTCTGGCCTGAAAGACTCCAAGATTGCTTCTAAGGGATGTATTCTTTGAGGTTTGTCTGTGATGATCCTCTGTAGTAGTGAAAGAGTCAAAAGCCACACCAAAGACTATGGCCAGTGTTCCTGACTGTAATGGCCTGGCAGCTTGGTTCTGCTGTGTATTGATTTCTCTTTTTGTGTTTGCTTGCTGGATTTGTTTGGCATTTTGCAGTCCTTACTCAGGAAGCATCATAGATCATCTACTCTCTGCAGGAAGACATTGAAAAATAGTTGTTTCATTACCCACTGAAACCCTGGGGAAATCTAAATACCTTAAAGTTTAAGATGTTTTATTCTTAGATTTCAAAATGAAAAATTAATGATATATGGGAAAAAGAGACAGGCTTTTCTCTTAGACATTTGTCTTCATGCCTTCCTTGTTTTTTGCATTTTTGCTTATTTGACTTTTTAAAAAAAATGTTCCTGTCATCAGTAGGTTCAAAGAATTGCAGCAGCAATTGCCCTGTAATAAGCCAGGTGCAGTGTTAGTTTTTTTCCCCCCCTTCCTCCTGAGCTAGAAATCAGACTTCCTTTTTCTTTTTCAGTATGTTGTATACTATCTTTTAATTGTTGTGAATTATCCATTTATTATTAGAAATTAGTCATGAAAAACAACACACTGTATTCTTTCAGGTAGACTTCAGAATTATCTACTCTGTTTACAGAGGTAGCTTAATCCCCAGTCTGGGTTCACTATAATATCAGTAGTATTTTACACACATTAAACATGTTTTCTATAAACTGTTCCTGGAAATAGTCACTGAAACTGTTGGTCTTGTACAAGACATCTTAAAACTAAGCAAACTATGACTTGAGAAGAAGGAACTTGTTTTTTGTGTGAAACCTATGTTTGGGGCTGAAATATCAGCTTCTAAGGGAGAGGAAAAGTTTTATGTGAAGTTACATGCTGTTATGTAGGCAGGGTCAATATATTATATAATTTATATATATTAAATCTGGTGAAATAATCTCTTGAACCAATTCAGAAACTGTAGATACCCATGTACACCATAAAGTTTTCTATTCTCTGACTGTATAAATGGAAGGAAAATCCACTAGAGCCATTGCATAAGATGTGATGCTTTTGTTTCACAACATTGCAATGCAATTATGTCTTTTTAAATTAATGTTAGTTGTTCCTCTTTGTTGTATTTTTTTTGTTTGTTTGTTAGAAAGTCTTGTTAAGAATATGGATAGAGAGTTATTGATGTTTTCCATTTCCATCTTTCCAGCTAAAAAAGAACTGTTTGAGATAACACAGAATATCTTATGTAAGTTTTGCATGCTAGTCACCACTGCAGGCAACTTTATAGTTAAATTGACTGACATAGATATCAACTCTTTGCTGTTGTGCTGAGTGAACAGTGTTTGCATTGCTTTGAAACTCTACATTTTGTTGTGTGACAAAGCTTTTGTGTTTAAACAGCAAAATATTAATGTATGTGGAATAGATTGTTTCCTCCAGGGAAATACTAAAAGCCCCGTGGAGCTGAACTTTTGGGAGGATTATCTACATAGAAACCTCTTTTCCTTAATCGTTCTATTTATTGAAACCAAGTCCTCTAGAGTTTTGGTGATAAAGCCCACTGTGGAAGTAGAAACAGTTTTCGTTAGATGGAAAAAGTGCCTGTAATAAAAGTAGTGCAAATGTATTCATTTTCCCAGGTAATGCCTTTGTCAGTGAGGTAATTTACATCACCCTTGGTTGCCTTAATTTTTTCCTCCTTGTAGTTTACACAGAGAGGTTTATCTAGGCATGAATTTTGAAGTGTGCAAAATGATTTGGTATAAGGACTCATACTGTAGTTAGTTTGTTTTCTTGTTTGCTTCTGTGTCCCTTGCTTTATGAAAAATGAAATGAAATATTTTTTTTACGTATACTGGTCAGTTTCAGAGAGACCAGAAGACTTTAAAAATTAGTTGTACCCAGTATATGTAGCCCTCCAGGAAATTCCAACCAGTGCTTTAGAGTACATATTTAGGCAGTAAAGTTGTTGGTAGCCTTCATCTGGCTGTGAGAAGTTTCACCACCGATGTTTGGATGCACTTCTTCCTCTCCTCTTTCTCCACCTGGTTGATGCGTTATGATGTTGAGCTCCTCAGTGCACTTGGGTAGAAACCTGTGAAATCAATGAAGAAACCTTTCTGAACTTCTCAGGACATTTCTCTCTCTTTGTGACTGCCTGATGGGTGGCCCTTCAAATTTCTGTGCTAGCCCCATTACTCTGACTTTGTTATCATTGTATGAAAGTACAACACGGGTAAGTGTATAACTTCAACAGAGCCCACAGCTGAACAAGCCAAATGTCTATTATTACTGCACATCAGACTAAACAATTTTTATTTTTTTTCAAAAGAAAAATGAAGAATCAAGTTACACACTTTGGAGCTGTGCTGTTAGGTATCTTTTACCAAATCAGAATTTTAATTTTTTTTTTCTCAAAATGAAAGCTTGTTTCACATAACTGTCCTTTGGTTCTCCAGGGCTTTTTTAAACTTGTAGCATGCTTTAAAGCTTCCTTTTGTGCTTTGATGGATGAAACTCAGGAATTCAAAGTAGTTTTACAAAACACATTCTGGATCAAGTAAATTTCTGTATAGCAAGCTAATGTGTTTCCTGAGCTGATGTTTTGAAAACAATGTATTGAGACTGAGTGTCCTTTCTGAGACTATTATTTCAATCCCCACACCCCCAAAGTAACAACAACAATGAAAGCCCCATGCATTGCCAAACGTCATGAGTACATAATGGAATCTTTTGACTTTACTGGAGACTTCAAGTTCCCCATTGCCTTACCACATACATTTCTTTTATGAGTCTGAAAAATCAGATATCACTTCAGACACTGTGGTCAGGTGTTCAAAAGTCACCAACCTATATATATATATATATATATATATATATATATATACACACACATATATATACATATATATACATACACACATACAGATATATATATACACACACATATATACACATTATGTGAAATTCTGGTTGGAATATGATTGCTGAGTGCATCTGAAATCCCTTCCTGTAAGATACAGTAGGTTAACTTGGCATCTGCACAGGTGAGATCATTTGGGCTTGCTCTGGTGCAATTTACATTTTTGAGGCCTATTTAAACTCAATGTTTCTTGCAGCCTTTCTGGCCATCACTGTGTCATCAGAGAGGCTGATTTTTCATTCCCCTGAGTAAAAGGCTGAACAATATTTTTATTGCCTTGTCTGAAGCTTGAAAAATCTATGTTTAAGCTGGTGATGAAGCTGAGATAGACAAAACTTCCTAAGTAATTATCAGATGACAAAAAAAGCATGCTACGAGTATAAAAAAGATTAGGTTTAGCTATGAAGTGACAGATGGCAAGAGGTAGATGCCTCAAAGGACAGTAAACTAGCTCTAGGGGATGGAACCAGTTGAGGATGGAAAGATTTTTGCATGTTGAACAATGGGACTGGGTTGGGATAGCTGATCATTATAACAGTCAGGGTTAACTTAGATAATGCTGCATCCCAAGCTGCCAATATAAAATACAGTTTGTGACATTAGAGTCCTGGGTTGTGTGAGTAGCAGTGTGCCTGCAGAGCAGCTTCCTACACAACGTGTGTCCTCAGCAGGAATGCTGAGAGTGGTGCTGGCTCTGTCTGAGTTTTGGTCCAGATGGGTCTGGCTCATCCAGTTGCTGAAGTGCAACAAATCAGAGCCCGGTTCTCAGTGAGTCTGCAATAGTTGTGGGCGCTGGTGATAGCAACAAAAGCTTTGTTTGTACCAACAGGGAACAATGAGGTCAGGCACAAGCTGTTGGAACTATTTATGCATTTTTAAGTGCTGAGAATTAGGAATATTTTATTAATTCTGGGAGACCTGATTTTGTAGATTATGCTAGGGTCTCCTTTGTGATACTCTTCCCAATTAAAACACAAAGGCTTTCCTAATCTAGGTAAAAGAATTTCTGTGGTGTTGAGAGTAATTTCTTCTACTAATTTGCCCACATCCTAAAGGAGAACTGGTATTTTTCAGAGGCAAAATAGTTGGTTGCTCAGGACGAAATCAAGCTCTTTAGACTTGATAGCCTTGAAATCCTGAAACCAATGAGTGCAGTGTAACTACTTTACTACAGTCTCCACGTTTTAAAGTCTGGATTTTAATCCAGTTCTGCTCTCATACAAACAGAGGTTTTGTGGCCTTCTGGTTTCTGTGGATGTTGAAGGCTGAAGTATTAGAACTAGAAAGGCAGGTCTTGTTTTACATCTGACTGAGCTGTCTTCCAGGAGGTCTGTGGATGAAGTTTAGGCTGGCTGGTTGGTGGTGCTCCTTCCTCAGTTGGGAGAAACGAGGGGCTGTCTGTTTTAACAAAAATCTTGATGTGAATTCCTGCCAGTCTGATTTCTGGAACATAGGAACTACAGCAGCTATAGGGAGACTGTGGTATTAAAATAAGATCATCATCTCAATATGTAGGTGGTGTAAACAGTGTCATTATCAATTTTGATCTTCTGAGATATTAAAATAGTTAATTGTAAAGTTCAGCTGTAGGCAATACCATTGGTTATCTTGTGGTGCAGAAGACAGACTTTCAGCAGGAGCAGAGAAAAGAAGCCATTGAGGCCCTTGTGTATTTAAAGTCACAGTCTTACTCTGGCTTGTTTTTTTCCACTGTTAAAATGGATTTACTTCAGTGAGATGACTGGATTTTTGTTTTTTGTAGGTTCATCTTCTTTTTTTGTTTCTTTGTGTGTTTGTTTGGGGGTTTTTGTCAGTTCTAGGCCCAAGCAACTCTGAAGAAACCCAGGATTTTTGATTCTAATGAAAGTGGTGGCATCAACTTCTTCATGAAACCAGTTACTCATACTGGCCCTGAAACTTTGCTTATTTGATATGGATATATCACTTTGACAATAAAACATTTCCTCTATTTACTTCACATTTAGATACCAATGTGTCCAGGAAGGCTTAGCAACAATTGTGTTTGATTTTCTTCAAAGCAATGTAGAAAATGTTCACTAAAGTATCATTTAATCCTTTTTGGAAATTAAATCTATTTTCTACTGCATTTTATCGCACTTCATTTCCAGAATGAGCTCCAGCCCGAGGGCCAAAATCAACCCTGGTGTAAATCTACTGAATTTACTGAGATTACTCTACAAGTTTGTTTGGCACTGCTTATTTAGGATATGGAACTGTAAAGTGCTGAGTGTCCTCAGCTCCCATCAATGCCAGCACCTTGTCAACTCATTTTTGCAGGATTCTTAGAAAGTTATGTCTCAGACTCTGGTAATACAGTAGTTAGTTGTGAAAGCCAATAGATAAATAAGTGTGCGTTCCCAAATACTTGAAGTTTGTTTCCTTTAAGCTCGTAAGTAGGATGCTCAAGCCAAAATAAATGAAAAAATAATTTTAATACTAAGGTCTTGCATTCTGATGTTCCATCAGAAATATAAATGCAACTGTATGTCTTTGCCCTTGGATTGCCTGAGACAGTCAAACCTGGAGGGCCATGCTTGATACAGGTGGAAATTGACTTCTCTTGGCTTTATAGTGGAGGAGGCTGATCCTCTTCCTTAGTTTCCAAGAGAAAACTGCCTTTTCTTTTGTATGCCTTGCTTTTGCAGTGCTTAATTGAGGGCTGATGTCCATTTCTATCCTGATCATGTAGAATTCATTGTGTCAGGTAACTGTTCGCTGGAAGGGGGTAATATTAGAATTTGTCCCAGATTAGCTAGGTACAAGAAACCAAAGTTTTCATTCGCTGAAGTGGGAAGCTTTTTTTCTGAGATCAGAATTGACCCAACATGGGCAACGGGGTTTAATGACAGAGTTTTTTTTTCTTTAAAGAATGAAATACAAACAATAGGTGCTTGTCAAGGACTATGCTGAAGATTATTTTTTAACAAAGTGAATCCAATCTTTCTGTAAAATCAGTTACAAAGCATCTCAAACTGGAAAAGTCTTGGGAAGAAGGAGCCAAGGTGGAATAATTAAGAACTAACCTCAGAATGAATAGCGGTGCCTCAGACCTGTGCTTTGGGGAGTCTTTGGTTCCCAAATTTGGGCTTGATTTTTCATTTCCTGAAGAAAGACCACCAAGGTCATCACTGAAACTAAAGTCTTCATGGCAATTTAGCTTGTTTGTCTTGCAGGTTTTTGAAAAGGTGTCAGAAAAATTTGTAATTTCTTCAGTCCCTTCTTCTGTGACATTGAAGAGAATACTGCCCTTCTTATATTAATTCTGAGAGAGCAGAAAAGTCCTAGAGATGAAGACATTACAATTTTTTTGTCTCCAAATTTCATGGTATTGCATATATTATGTATTATGAACACTTTCAGGTATAAAATGCAAAAGGATGCTTCTTCATGGCCAGAATTCCACTTTTCATAACTTTTCTAAATGTTGTTTAACTCTTCCTTCAAAAACTGTGTTGGAAGCAGAACTTCTTGCTATGGCTACTTCTTTTTTTGCTAAGTATACACATGTTTGAGGTGGTATTTGAGGACTTGAAGGCTTTGACTAGTGTGTATCCACAGCAGTTAACATGTGTGCTGTGGTCTAAATGTGCATTATAAGATGTACTGTGTGTTGTTCTGCATGCACCTATTTTTGGAGGTTTACAGAGAGCTCTAATGACCATTTGCACATGTTAAGGAGATGCACTTGTGTTATGTGCCCTGGGAAAAGCCATGCTGTTGTCTTCCTGCCCAAATGATGACTGCTGCCTGGTTTTGGACATCGATGGCAAGCCCCGGCTGCCTGCCGCCTTTAGTGCCGAAATTCAGCGCTGTGTGGGTTTTTTGATGATGGTGTGGTAGAAAGGGGTGGGAAGTCAAAGAGAAGTTTGGCTAGAACCTCTCTTTTCCTGGAAGACTATTTGATTATCTCCCCCTCCTTTTAATATTAAACACCAATGATCGTTTCTTGTCCTGTTCTCAGATCAGACCCCTACACCAACACGGTTTCTGAAGAACTGTGAGGAAGTCGGCCTCTTCAACGACATCGACTGCTCCCTAGAGCACGAGTTCAGGAAGGCACAAGAAGAAGAGAACAACAAAAGGGTGAGTGTGAGCACACCAAGCTCTTCCTCACCTTCTGATTCCTTGAAACATTAAAGGAAGTGTCCTTTAATCTGTGAGAAAGCATATTGAGCTCTACTACCTCGTAGTAACCTTTTGGATAGAAACTCGGTAGCACTATAAATTGTGACATGCTTTTTAAAACTATTGAAGCAGTTGACAGAAATAAAAACCCCAAACCAACAAAAAACCAGTTTTAAATAATAAAATAAAAACGTGTAACTGTGTTTGCCAGGGTTCGATTCCAAGTCTCTGCTTTTAAGTAAACTCTAACACAAACCACACACCTCTTGAGAGAGAGGCTTGGGAAAATTATATCATCTTTGAAGTGAGGATTGCAAACTGGCTCAGATACATTACAGGGAAATTTGGCTTATGAAGGGGCATTTGCTTAAGAGCAAAATTTTTTTCTTTTTAATTTCTCCACAACACGGTGGGCTCTTGGATTTTTTCATCATCAGTACCAGCTTTACTGTGTTTCTGTATTTCTTGTAAAGGATTTAGGTTGAACTGGGAAGCTTTGACCTGAAATACCTAGCATATTACATACCCCATTTTCAATTAGTATTCTTGTAGTTTATTCTGAAGTTATTCTGTCAGTAATATGAAGTTTATGTTGAATGATATAGGCCAGCTTCTATGTCAGTGTACCCAAAGATAGTAAAGAGTGTTTTCAGGGATCCTAAAGGGCTGTTAAAATTTTCAAAGAATTGTAAAAGAGCTTAATGCACTAGAGAGGCCAGCAAGAAAAGAGGTAAAGCTGCCTGCTGAGGTGCAGAACAGGAGAGCAGGCTTGTAGAAGGAGAAGGAAGTCCAGGAGAGCTTGGTTTTGGCTTGCAAGGAAGGAAGTCTAGGTATGGTTTATTTGTGGTTTGTAAGGAAACAGTCTGGGACAGATAGAGGAGGAGAGAGGCTGTGTCATGGTGTGCTGAGCAAGGAATAAGTGTCCAAATGTGAGAGAGTTCAAATTTTGGGTGAGTATTGGGAAAATAGCACAGACTAACCCTCAAGGCTTTGTGTTGGACAAATGTTAGTAAACAGCCATATATTGAGATAAATGTGTCTCATTTTAGACCTGTTAAAACTTTTGCAGTTTAGGTTCTGCTGAGGGGAGTCTTAGTTGGAACCAGGGAGAACATTTTTGTACACTCCTACTTCTTTGTCCATTACAGGATTTCTAAGTTGTTCTCTGTGCCTGCTGTATATTTTGCAGGAGTAGGAGAAAAGGAGAAGTCTACTGAGGTGGATCTGAGTGCAGCTAGCCACAGATTGCAGCGCTTGATGTTGTAGAGAGATTTCAGCTTGAGAGGGATATTTGCAAAATCTGATTAAAACCTAGACAAGGGCATCAAATCACCTGATAATTCCAGCTGTTTAGAAGTCTCTGGGAGTCTTACTCTTCCCTCCTGCCTACCCCTGCAGCTGCTATTAGTGATCTCCAGGAAGCAAATAATTGATCATGGGGGGTGGGAAATTAAAAAAAAAAAAGTAAAATAAAAAGAATTAAAAAAGAAAAGGAGAAAGGGGGGAAAAAAAAAGGGCCGAAGTTCCACTAGCTGGCTAACCTGTAACACTTGCTCTGTGTTTCCAATTAGTCTGCTGTATGTTCATTACTGACTGACTGTCAGATAGGAATCTGAAGCGGGCCCCAGTAGGGCTTTGCAGAAATGCAAGAGACAAAGGCCAAGACAGAAGGAGACTCCTTGGGTTGCAGCTGTCCCTAAGGAAATGCTTCTAACAGCCTGTCCCTGGAATATGAGTGTGATGTAGTGTTGGCCTAATGGACCTACCAACACATGGAGACTAAGGTCAACTGTGTGGAAGTCTTACTCACTGCACAGAAAAGTCTTCCAAAAATATTTTTCGTCATATTAATTTCTCTGGACTCTGAAAGAAACAGTTTTGTTTATTTTAGTATATCACTGTGGCTTAGCACACAGCTTGACACTGAAATCTTGTAACAGAAAAACACTTTCATTTCTTATTGGCTTTTTTTGCTCCTTGAGAGTTATAATTTGAAAAGTCAGAGGATAAAGTTCAAGTAATGGCATTTTTTTCTTTCTTTCTTATTTTTCTTTTTTTTTTTTTAATCTTCTGGGTGGGAACCTATGGATAATCCATGAGAATTTGTCGTGATGAAGCTGTTTATGCAGACTGGTGGCTTTCTAAATTAGCTGTGAAGCTGTGAGTGCATGGGTTTAGGAACACCATGTGTACCTTTTTTTGTAAAGGTACTATTGAGTGGAAAGCACTTGCATTAATATCCCAGCTTCTTATCCAGGAATAAATCACTTGACATCCTTCTGCCGCAGTTGCTCATGTGTAAAGTGGAAGAAGTGTCTCTTTATGCCTCCCACACTTGGCATGCCTTATGGTTTTAAGATCATCTGTCAAGGACCACCTCTGACAATGTATGTGGATTAGCCTTTGCTCGGGGACTGAGGGGACTCAAGGAATAATAATAACCATGATGATGACCTCCAGGACCTGAACTGAGAAAAATAAAGCTATAAATGGAAGTGAGTTTGTCAGTTGGTGGTGGCTTCTCTGCTGTTCATACCATCCTATATTAGCTGGAAGTCTCTCCTAGATAAAGGCCTGCTCCCTAAATGCAAGGGATGCTACAGATCAGCAGTAAATATATGGATAAGCATGTGAGAAAGAGACTTTTTCCATCCTCTTGATGGCACTCTTCCTGACGCAAGCATCCTACCACCCAAATTCACCACCAAAGTTAGCACAGGTAAAAGCATACCTATCCTATTTTTCTAATTGTAGATGTTGAAGTTGTTGGGAGCTTGAGGCAGACAGCAATCGACAGCTCAGACCCAGACAAAACTCGCAACCCAACTCAACAAGGAAGGTAGTGCTGGCAGATCCCATGACCATCTTAGCCCGCTGGCTGCAGGTTTTAGGTTTACACTGCTTGGAACATTTGGTATCCAAAGCATTTGCAGTGGGTTGTAATTGCAAACACATGACCTTTGCTGCTACTGGATAGGCCCTGTTGTCACATCTTGTTTTGAGCATTGAGTTGGGGCTGAGAGGATAATGTCAGAGATGGGAAGAATCAGGGTCTGGTTTTGAATAATGTAGTGGACCCACTTCAATAAAATGCATCTAGCCTGACCTCCCTGTGTGGAATGAGAAAAAGTGGAAATATGCTGATTGTAGAGAGTATTGCATCAAATAGAATTTACAAATAGTGAGCTGAGTATTTTCAACATGAGGGCATGTTTAAAATCACATTCTGCATATGCTAGTGTTTGGATGCATCACTTCTTAAGGCTTATCCTGAAATTTTGAAATCTTCTACCCAGTGTTCAGTCCTGCAAGATAATGTGTAAATTATGCAAACGAGGCAGGGAAATGGCTATTCTCAGTTACAGCCTGGTTTTAATGTGGGTTGTTCAGTGTCAGTTCAGGAAGCTCATTAGTCCTCTGCATGGCCTAATATTCCTGTTCTAAGTATACTATCCTAAGGCAGGCACCTCACTGCTAGAAAAACATCAGCAAATTGAAGTAGTCTGGTAAAGAAGAAGAACAAACCAAACACAAAGCCTACAGTGGTTAAATAATTTCAATCTGCAGAAGGAATGAAAAGCCTGAGTGTCCAGTTTAGTTGTGTTAAACAAGGGATGATGCTACAGTCTGATGTGTATTTGAAAGACACATTTTTGGCTTGCACCTTCTAGGGTCTCCTTCTACCTTTTGTATATTTCTGTGTATCAGCATAAGGGAGTAGATAAAATGCACTTGTCATGCTTATAGCACATCACTATTTCATGCTGGACTCAGTTACTCTCTGACCTCCAGAAGAAATTTCTTGCAAATGTTTGCTGAATGTCATAGTTTGGTACTGTAGTCTATGAGTATAGGGAAGATGATATAATTCAAAGCAAGCTGGACATGATAAAATCTGTCTCTAGAGTAGTATAGTTTGGTGGAAAAAAAAAAATTAATTTCCACACTTTGCTTAAATTTCATGAAATGTGTATCTAGCCCATAGGTCTTTCCCTCTTCTGAAAAGTAATACAGAAAAATCATAAGGGATTTTTCCTGTATTTAATAGTTGATATTACAGCAGCTGAAACTAGCAGTGCAGTAAATGGGGCCCTTAGCCAGGAAAGGGTGATATTGTAGCCTTACATGAGAAGAAAAAATATTTATATGTTGATAAAGCATATTGTGTAAGTGTTTGAGTTTTAGAGGCCTGTATTGTAATACTAATAGGCCATGCAGTAATGCTGGCAAGGCACTCCCTTGGTGAAAGAGCAGGGATTAAAGGTTCATTTTGGTGGTTGGCTTGGCTGATGGGTGACAAATTAGCCCCAGTTTTCCCTTGTAAGTAGGGTAGGGTCCTGGAGAAGAGCAGTTTGCTGGTAGATATTTCAGAGGCAAGTGCTTTGAAAGGGCTGAATTTCACTTGTAAAGCAATACAAACCAACAAACTCATAAGCCTGTTCATGGAGCACTTTTGACTCATTGTCAGACAGTCTGTACAATGGAAGGAAAGACCTATGTTTAAATGTTTACTGTTTTTATTTTTTAAAAAATTATGCCATCATAAATGCGCATATGTACATTCTCCATACATTTGTCTAAACATGATGTAAGACCATCTATATTTTTTTAAGTCAAAGGGCCCTTTAATTTCTTATTTTCCCACTGAGATTAAGTATCTTTTATGCCATAATAGACACAAAGTAAGACTTCAGTAGAAATTGTTTATGTTAATACAGTGCTTAAGGGCCAGGGTACCACTGTTGTAGGTACTGTAATAGCTTCAAGCTGTTACTTTATCAATCAGTTAAGCTGTTGTCAAGGTGATAGCTCAAAACACTAAATTTCAAAGTCCAAAGTATCACCCCACATTCAAAGGTTTCAGTATAATAGTTCCTATACTCTAAATATAACATCTATATCTGTAAGATGCAAGCATCCTCACACCATAGCATTTTTTCTGGGTGACTCACTGAAGTACTGGAAAGATACACTATAACTCTGAGTTTTTCTGAGGGTTATTCTGGATTTTCATATGCATTAATTGAATCGGGTTATTGATCTGCTTTTTGAGTTCATTTTTTTGGCTTGCAACACCCCTTTTTTCTTAATTAAATTTACTTTTGCAGTATTCCTAAGAAGAAGGTAAGTGCTCTGTCTCTTATTTTCTAAGGGAAAAATTTCAGATGCCAGATTCCAGAGGACATTTCTTTCTAGAGCCTTTGTAGTGTGACACCAAGCTCTTGAATCACATATGTGGAATGAGAATAGCAGCGTATCTGGGTCTCCACCATTCTGCCAAGAGCACAGCTTTTTGTCTCTTTTGGTTCCTAAATCTCTTTAGCAGCATGGCCCCAAAAGATTGATAGACACCCTCAAAGACATTTGGGTGCCTTGCTCTCACTGAAACAAAGCAGGAGTAAATCAGAGAGCTACCATAAAGGATCTGGGCTCGAGTGACATGCTGAAAATTGCACAGGAAGTCTGTGGCAGAGCCTCGGATTGATTCCATATCTCCTTGGTCTCAGCACAGGGCATCCCACAGACCATGTGTGTTAAAGATTTATCAGCTGTTGTTCAGTGTTGCTAAAGACAGGAAGAATGCTCTCCTCCTCTCTCCAGATGGGTAGGCTTGCTGGATTTTAACTTCTTAACCTTCATAGATTTCATGGTAGACATGTGGTGGTTTGTTGTGTTTTATATGATGGCAGCTCCACAGTTGGTGCTTCAGGCCCTGGCTTTATGAGTCCTGTTTTGAGCATGTATCTCCTGGCACTTATTTGCCATGCTGAGCTGTGTTTCAAAAGGGACTTTCTGCATAATGGCACGGGGAAAGCTGTCAAGACAAAACTGTTCATGACCTTGCAGAAATATTCACAAGAATAGGCTTTAATTTAGGCTTGTTGCTGATGGTACAGCATCTTATCTTCTCAGGTCTATCTTATCTTGATTGGACTTTTTAGCAGATTAATAGGTTTAGATCCTCGTGCTCAAAGAGAAGACCTGAATGTTTTTTCAGCAGTAAGTGCCTATATCATGCAGAAAGGCAATTCTTGAGGGCATAAGTTTTTGATTCAGCTAAACCTCCCTAACCACCATCCTTCCATGTTCTTCTGAATTCCAGCTGATGAATCATCCTGCAGAGCTCAGTCAGGACAGTCCACTTTCCTTCTTCTTACTGTCTCTGTCCCAAAGAAGCTGGGTCACCCTCTTGTAATGTTTGGGGGTTTGTTATGTTTTGTGCATTTTGGCTACCCCCCAAAAAAGGAGGCATATTTGGTTTCATTTTAACATTTCATTTAACATTTCTTCCAGCAACACAGTGAAGTTGTGCCTTTTGCCTTGGTCTTCCTTGGAATGTTTTTAATGGCACAGCTTCCTTGTTACCAGTTCAGGTTTCAGCAGCATAGACTGGATGGCACATGAAAAAGGGATAAACCTTTCCTATAGTGGCACTTTTATAAGTCTATCTATTAGGTAAAGCCCCTAAATCTTGGCAGTCTCTCTAGAGCATACACTGCTATTAAACACGAGCTCTTTGCTCCCCAGACTGGGCTGCAGTCTCTATGGTTGGGTGGGTAATAAGATACTGCTGATACACTTCAGAGCAAGGTGCATTTTTCCTTTATTTATGAAGATAGACATGCTGGTCAAGGGCTTAATCACAGCTGATAAATCATTTTAGAAAGCCTATTAGAACCATATGCTGATCCTTCGTATTAACATGGTGTGTCTGTTTCTAGTCTAATAAGGCAAGGGTCTCTTTCCCCTCTCCCTTCCCCCTGCCTGGTGTACAAATTATTTATCTGTTTAAGGGCTATTGCTTGCTTGGGGGCATTTCTCTCTGTAAGAGGTGTTGTTAATAAAGCAAGGTGAACAGAGGAGAGAAGGGTTCTTTCTCTCCAGACAGCGAAGCTGAATGTTTTTGGTGTCCTTTGCTGAAAGGGGGTTGCGGAGCAATTGTCCAAAAGCTGAGGCAGGGAGGCCGACTGGTTAAAGACTGGGACACCGTGGCATGGCCTTCACGGCAGCATAAGGTTGTCATTTTGGCCCAGGTGGTTACAATCCTGGAGCCCAAGATCCGCGAGGGTTGGGTGTGCTGACATTTCGGTTACCTCACCTTTCCCTCACTCGGAGAGGGCTGCTGCAGGAACAGATTCCACAGCCATCTAATGAGATCCACATTGGTGAAGTTATCCAGAGCCAAGTCCTATTTATCATTAATTGGTGGGTTTGCTTGCAGATCTTTCCTATTATTTGCTGATTATACCCCTACACATTTTATTATCTTGCCAAAATTCAAATGCTAATAATTTCTTGATTTATTGTTTATTTATAACACTGTCTACTGCCTAAATAGATGCAGTTAGAAGATTTCAAAACGGCAACAGCTCTTTTGCTGACTGGGTTTTTTCACATTTTGCACATGGCAGTCAACTATTTATAAACCTCCATAGGGACTCCTAAACCTTTACAGTTGGGTTCCTCCCACAACTTCAGCCGCTTTTCTCCCTTGCTCCCCCAAGGCAAGTCTTGTTTTTTTGGCATAAAGACAATGATGGTGATTGTTAGGTGGAGAAAATGTCCACAAGCTATGAACGGTGGGTAAGGATTTTTAATTTATACATCAAGCAGGATAAATTGAAAGCTGGAGACATCCAGTAGAGTAAGGGTATCTTCACTGTAAAGTAGGAGATCCACATCTGAGTTTCTGGTGTCCTTTAGGCTTACAAAATATGAAACTGAAAGACTGAAAACTCACTTATAAAGTGAGTTTGTGTGCAGTTGTGTGCATGCTGTAGCATGTCCCATTTCCAGTAGTGCAAAAATCTAACTTTTAAATCTGATGTACTTCAGAGTGAAGAAAGGACTAGTGGAGAGAAGAAATAAGGCAGAACCACTGGTCATATGTGATGGCAGTTTATGAAGGCCAGAGTGGGATGTATAGCCTCATACATCTCTGGGGCAGTTTCACTGACTTTAATGGAATTTAAATTTTTAACCTATTACAACTAGGCAAAGATCTGAAGGGAGAAAAGCCTTGCTCAGAGACCAAGGAAAAACCAACTGTGGTCGTGATGTGAAGTATCAGCGTAGTTGTTGATGTTCTGCTAATATGTAAAAATAAGGCCTTTTAAAATTCATATTAGGGATGTAAAAATTATACATATTAACCATTTTCTCACATGCTTCTCTACAAAAGGTGCCAAATCCACTGTTATCAAATAAATATCAGCTTTTTTTCTTCCCTGAAATGTGAGTAAACTGTGTGTGGCTCGATCTGGTCCCTGGGAAGGGAAAAGACATTGGGTTGCCATGTGAATGTTCATGTCAAAGTGCAGCTCTGCCAGCCAGTCTGGGGCTGGGTGGGGAGCGACACAGGGAGAATGAACTCAGTGCTACAAACCGTCTCCTTTGAATTTCTACAACCTATTAGTCACAGCAAGCTGCCCTTATTGATTTTGGTAAGAGAGGTCACTTTTAATCCTCTAAAGTGGAGAGAGCTACATGCACTCTCCATAGCATGACATTAAAATTGACACAGCTCTGCATCAGTTCTGTGAAAAAGCCCTAAACCTAGATGGATTATTGCCTCGCTTTTCAATGGATACAAGCTGCTAACCAGAGCATGCTAACCTAGATTAGGTGTAAAAGCTTTAAAATGCTTCATAAGGAAAGCACAACCAAAAGAAGCTAGAAAATATGAGAACATGTTAAAAGAGCTGCCCCTGCAGGAACAGGCCATTAGTCTTCAGATACTTATTTTCTCCATTTTAATACATTTAAATGTCAACACAAAAGAGTGGAGATTATCATATAAAAGAACAAACAAAAGCTGACCTTACTCTATGATTATGAAGAAAGCTTTATTCTGGCTGATACCCCTTGCTAGTTTTGTTTATGTTCTTTAGAGAACTAAATCTTTGAATACAATTAGGACTCTGACTCGAATGTTAAGTGTGCCTCAAAATAAACAACAGAGGTGAACTCTCAGCAGTTTTCTTTTCATCTTTGTTATCCTTGCTCTGACCCTTTTTTCCTGCCTAATGATCCGTTGTGGCATACTATTATTAAGAGAAATTTTGATAGAAAAATATGCTTAATGTGGATAAGAAAATCATAGTGAGCTTGGAAAAGTATTTTTTTTTCCCCTTTCTTTGGAATTCCAGAAAATAACTAGTGCCCTTTTTGATTTTATGCTATTTATTTATTTGGAAATTTGTTCTCTGAAGGTTTTGCTGGTTGTTTTGGTTTTATTTTTTTCTTGTGAGTCTCAGTAAATATTTACAATGTAGTGTTCAGGGAAATTTGTTGCCTTGCATTTGATGTCATGCAAGCTTGGTGTTCTCCCTTCTCATTAGTTGTAAGTTTGCGCCAGTATTTCTCACTGAAGGTTAGAAATTCTCTTTCTACATATAAGACAACAGCAAGGGTAACAGTGACAAAAACCATTAAGGTACAAAGTTGAAGTTTTATCTATGGAGCCTGTAAGAGGTGCCACAGCAGTTTTCAGTAAATCTTAAAAGTCCTCTATTGGTAGAGAATGTTGCTTGGTCTCTGAGCTCATTCTCAAAAGAGATTAAAGTGTGTGTGTGTGTGTGTGTGTCCCTGAGGCCAGTGTGGCTTCCCCTCCTACATTAAGAGATACTTTCTTGTCCTCCTCTTCCTTCCTCACCTGGGATGTGTGTGTGCAGTGGGGGTATTTCCTCCCCTTTCGTGGATTTAGCAAGGCCTGGGGAAATTCAAAGCAGGTGCAGAAAGGGAGCTGGCTTTTGGCTTTGTCACTGGCACTGAGACATGACACCTAGGAAAAAAGGTGAAAGATTCCCAATCTACAGATTGTCTGGGCTTCTATCTGGCAGCTTATTTTTGTCCTAGCCCTACCTTTTCTTCTCCTATCAAGGAAGAAATGGAAATAAGGTACCTTGTGAATCTCTCATTCTTTTGGAAGACTCCTCCCTGACATCCTAGAGAGGGAGAGAAAGAAGATGACAAAGTAGGGGTTGCTAAAGGAGGCAAGAAATGAAAGGAAGAATAGTACCTTTCTTTCTTATTTATACAAAAGATGTGTTTCTACTACAGATCAGACTTGGTGGGGAAAATGGAAAGGAAAATTCACACAGAAGGAAAATAGTATTACTGAGAGGTGAAGAAAGCTGAGGGAGGCTATCATGAGGATGTTCAAGTGAGAGAGATTGAGTGAAAAATCAGCACTCATATGAAGCAGATATTAAAAAGGCAGCTCTTTGTTCTTTAAGAAGTGGGATATCAAAATATTCCTGTGATATATTCTTAGCAGAATTGGTGGAGCAGAGATTGAGGAATATGGAAAGTAAAATTTGCTTATCTCCCCACCATGCCCATCTTGTCCTTTCCACCCCCAATCCAAGGAAATGGAATTAGTTTCTCAGCTTAATGTTGAAATGAGATGTCAAGGGATGTGGCTGTACAAGAGAAGAGGAGACATGAAGGTGCTAAGCTGATGTTGGGTATTAGAGTAACTTTTCCCTGAAAAAGTGGAAAGGAAGGTCAGTCTGGAGACTCATGTTTCTGTTTTCTTTATAGTCTTTCCTAAGATATTCTTTCTCTCACCATGTCTTATCTCTGAGATCTCTGTGTATGTCCCTTGGGAAGTATACATCTGTGTAAGGCCTGTTCCTGTAATGACAAAGTAACCATGGTTCTTGCCCATTTATGCTATTTTCTTTCCCAGTACAGTAAACTCATACAAATGTAAATGGCAGCATATACATTTCAGGAAAACCAGGAAAACTATTATGCATATTACACCTCTGCACATAAGTTCTCATTTTGTGGATAATTGTGTGGCTGGAATCTTTTTCAGGTGCACCTCTTATATCCAAATTTCTTTTCTTTGCTTCATCCATCTCAGCCAGTTAAATGTGTATATAACTGATTTTCTGAAATGGGGCCAAAGTCCATGTACTTCAATAGCTCTTAAACATATGGTTAACTTCAAGCATGTGTGCAGGGGTTTGCTGCAGAGAGATGGTTTGCTGAATCAGGACTTCCCAACACCAAGATTTTAAATCGCAAACAATCCTCTATTTTAATGTGTTTTAACTACTGCCTCCCATGGACTAACAAAAGGTAACTATTGTTAGTTGACTCCTGCAGATGAAGAAAGTTGTGCTTGTATAAACAGAAATTTATGGGTAAACCAAATTTTTCTGACAGCCTTCTGTGAGAACTGTTTTTTTACTTCTTCCTAATAAATAATTATGTAACATGAAAGGGAATAATGATGATAATTTCATATTATGATTAAAATTTTGTTTTTCTGTGGGAGATAGAAAAGGTCCACTACATAAAAAAAATAAAGACATTTGTTACAGCATTCTCT
>NC_031769.1:33876701-33913861 GCF_001522545.3 Parus major
CTCTTCTCTTCTCTTCTCTTCTCTTCTCTTCTCTTCTCTTCTCTTCTCTTCTCTTCTCTTCTCTTCTCTTCTCTTCTCTTCTCTTCTCTCTTTTTGAGCTTTCTATATTTTCTAACTCAATGCAGTACTGAGATGATAATATGTGTATGCCATCATTGGCCAAATAAATATCAGGCAGCTGTCCAGTCTTCTGGATATGTAAATCTATGTGATTTATGGAGAAAAAATTTTAAAGAACAATGAAAGTGTGTATATATGTAAAAATCCCTAAACAAACTAAAAAGGCTCAAACCAAATAAAAACAAACAACCCAAAACACACCTGAAATCAAACTAACCCAACCAAATCCCACCCTGCAAAAAAAACCCTGAAGAAAAAGGAAAAAAAAACACAACAAAAAGTGCAGTTGCTTTTCTCGTTCACTTACATTCTTACATCCATGTGCAGGGCTAAATGGGATAGGGCTGGCTGCCCTGTGTTGTTGTGGTTTTCTCCATCCTGGATCACAGGTAGGGTGGGGTGGAAAGTAGATTCCACAGAGCAAATACATCTGTTGGAAGGTGCAGGCAAGGGGAAAGAGTCAGTGAGGGAAATGTTCCTTTCAAAATCGTACTTAATATGCTGTTAGTGATGGAGTGTTCAAATTGCCTTCTTGTTGTCAGCTGGGTAAGGAAAAAAAAAGCATCTTTTGCTGTTGGAGTTGATACTCTTAATACATTGTTTTAAAACAAAGTGTTCTTCCCTTGTTTTTGTGTAAGGTGGTAAGACTTAAAAGAAATTGGGCTTTCTTCTTCTTTTCTTCCTACTTTTCAATATTCGTTTCCTCACATTCCATCTTCAAGCCAGCTAATCTGTATCCCCTTCTTCTTGAATAGCATTATCCTGACAACAGAGCAGTGAAAAAAGCCGAGACTGCAGGACTTCTAACAATGCCAGAGGGCCCCAGGAATAGGAATGCCCTGAAAAAAATGTGCTTCCATCCAGCTGCCCTTCATATTGTTGTCTCCCTATCCAATTTACTTGAGAATTTCCCACTGGCTCTTGGCTCATTCCCAAATGAGAATGTAATCTTTTAAAGATTACACTGCATAATGGAGGGACAAGGAGCTCTTTATTAACTGGGATGGGGAGTCACTTGCTATTAGGCAAGGGAAGGGGATGGGATGTAGCAGTGTTTTGTGAGCTCTGCTTTCTGCCCCTTCTTGTCTCGTCAGCAACAGGACGGCAGGTTGGGAGTGGGAAACCACCGCAGCTGCAACGTAGAAAAAGAAATAATTGGATGTAGCTTATGATTATGGCAATTACTTTTATAACATGAGGGATTATGCCATAACTATTATATTGCCAACAAGATTAAATTACTAACCTAATACCACAGCGTGTTTTCCAGGAAAATAAAAAAATAATTCTGCTTGTTCCAGAGTTGATGCATTTAAAGACTATTAATGCAGTGTGAAAGAGCTGAACAACCAAGGAACCTGCAGTGCTGTCTGTACAGACATTGTCTGGATTGGATCCCTGTCAGTTCTGTGAACTCTGCCAGCTAGACACCCTCACCCTTTCTGGGATGTAAAGCAATGTGGTACTCTGGTAATTTTAAATGCTCCTTCTCCTGTCAAGCAGATAAGCTCCTGCCAGTAATTGTTAATAAAGAAATAATCAGAAGCTACACCTGCAATGGAGAAATTCTTGAAACTTCACAAAGAGACCAATTTTGCACATGTAAACCCACTAAACTGATTGGGAAGCTTAAACTTCATTGTATTTCCATACTGGGCTTTTCTTTTTTACTACATCTTTTGAAAATATTGCTTAATACAACAGATGTGTATGGAAAATAATTTAGATCACCTCTTGTGTGAAGTCATTTTTGCTGAAGTTTCTGAAATATGCAGTGTGATTTTCAATGGCTTTTTAAAAATATTTTTTTTCTACATGCATAACAAGGTCCTGGATGAGAATTTGTCCTATAGCTGGTACAGATATGGCCTCGTATAGACTGTTCATGGTAGGAGTATAAGCTAAGTTAATTATGCAGGAAGAGCAGTTTCCTTTTGTTCATCAGCTGGAAAATGAGTAGAAAATTTAATTTTGGAGACTTCTGAGATATATCATGTGTTGATCATTATGAGCAAATTAACTGGCTTCATGGAAAAGCCAGTTCCAATTCTGAAAAAAAATGCAGGTTAACAACATAATTCTATAAATATCTTTATTAATTTTTATTTGGTATGTGATTAATGATATCTCAAGCAGTTGATTTCATTTTTATTGTATGTACATTTAAGTCTTTTCACACCATTGTGCTTTATGAAAGTACCTGTTGTTACACAAAGCTATTGGATACATTTAGAAAGACTGGACATGCATTTGTAAATCAACCTCTTCTTTTTCTGGTGAAGAACTGGAATTATGGATATCAAACTGAGGTTAAACAGGAGCATGTTACTGTATTGTTTTGTCAGGATTAGAAACCTCTGAATGACAGCCTACACCTGATTTTATTCTTTTTTTTTTACCTTCCTTCCTTATATGTGAACAGAAAGAGAAGCAAATAACATTTCATGGTGGATATTTTTGTTCTGTTGCAGATACAACCAGTGCAGCACACAAACTGTTTGTCTCAATGACACAAAATCTTGGCTTTTTGACCTTCCTATTCATTTGAGCTTTTAAGAGTCACCTTAGGTAAAAGATGTTCTCAGTTACCTTCTGGGACTGAGAACTATGGGCACTATTAAGAGCATTTTTTTGTAAGTTGATTTCATAATTTCCTTGTAGTGTCTAACCAGATGAACAAGGTTATACCTCTATTTGATAACTACAAAGCATCTTTTATTCAGGTAAGGGTGCATTTCTATTCCCTTGGCTTGTATGATTTTAAGACCATTGTGTTTCCAGTGAGACATCCTGTATTAGTTCCCTTTCAGGGCTTTTTATTTTTGTCCCTGGTGCATTAGTTCCTAGCTGGTAGAAGCAGTTGCACAAGAAAACAACCTGTTTTCTTACATCTCCTATGCCCAGGGCATATTAATAAGTCTTTGGTTGCTGCTTGCTTTTAGAAAGAAGGTCAGTGTGGGTTTATTGCACATCTGCCAGTAGTTTGCAAAACGCTGGATCCTCATAGTGACCTGTGTGCCCACCAGGCAAGTGTTACCTTTCACAGCCTGCCAGGAGGGAATCATAACCCATGGAAAGAGGCCCACCAGATGCCTGAGGGCCATACCTCAAGCTGTCACAGGAGTTTCACCAGTTCTTGCCTTTCATTTGCTTTCCTGACCTCTTTGCATTGTGTGCTTAAGCACCTTCTTAAAAGGCAGCCTGTGGCTCAGGGCTTTAACTGCAGGCGGCACTGCAACATGATCTGCTGGAAATTGTAAAGTCAGTGATACAGATTTGTGTGGACTTCTGTGTGCCCTCTCACTGTTAATAGGTAATAAAACATCAACACTTCAGTGTGATGGGGGATTTTTTTTGTGTGACCCTGTGCTTAAGCACCATCAAGACACAGGTGTAAAATTTTTTAAGCTACATGAGAAGTACTGGAATACCGCCTAGACATTGGTGTGTTCAAAGGTCTGTCAGTAATACTGGATGGTTTTCTTCATTTTGTTGGTGTTGCAGCATAAAATAGTTTGAATATAATTTTTTCTTTCTTTTCTACAAATATTTCAGTGGGATTATTTTCAGCGCCAAGGGGAAATTTCTGTAAGACCTTGTCATGAGCCATGGTTTTGCATTTTTCTTGTTTTCCTGCCAATCTGTAACTTCCCTGTCTTTCCAACACTTGGAAAACTTTCTGCATATTTATGTCAGTTTCTGTGTCAGCTGATGTTGAAATAGGTTTCAAAACCACAGCCAGAACCTTTATTTACCCAAATATTTAGCTTTCAGTTTAAGTTTCAGTGTTCAGTTAGACTGAGCTCATCTGAGTTAAAGTACCCCAAAAAATCAGCTACTTTCTACCTCCTCTGACACGCAACTGGCTGTGTGGATACTCTTAGCTTGCCCTAAATATTATGAAGGGAGGGAAAGAAGCATGTAAAGGTCAATACTGTGGTTTACTTGAGGGACAGTAGTTTATTATAAGCTGCTGTGACTCAATTGTTTTTGCTACTCTCTTTATCATACCTCAATTGAAAAGATGCTAGGGAATCTTCTGAGCTTTCCAGCAGTTAGAAGAGACAGGTCTCACCAGCTTTTGTTTTCGTGCAGGAACATGGACTATAAACTGCTTGCATGAAGCATGCTATTTGTTATCTGTCTGCAGAAGACCGGTGTTTGGATCCCATCTTCAAGTAATACTGTTGTGCACATAACTTCTAAATTATGAGCCTTATTTTTTACATTAAATCTTTTCAGCTGGATAATTTTTTTTCTTTGAAAGAACAGGTATTTTTGCAATACATGAGTATAACAGAAATTATTCCGTTCCTTCCAATAATTTTGCTGCTGGATGTAGAGACACGGTGCTAGCATCTAGCAAGCAAATACATTCCTGTGGTGTTTTCAAAAGCATATGAGAAACCATATGTTTTCATAGGAAAACAGCTGTTACCAAGCATATGCTTTCTGAGATAGAGTGACACTTACTAAAAGGGCAAAGCAGGACCACGACTTGTCTTCTAAGTTGAATAAAGCTGGCAATAACTGTCTCTTTCAATGTGCAGTGGCACTGCCTGTAGATATTGCCATGTGGAGTTGTAACTGGAAGGAGGGGGAGAGATTAACGTCTACAGTCTGCAGCTTGGAAGAGACAATATAAATCTCTGTCCTGCTTTGAGCTGTGAATGCCTCTGTAGGAGTTATAGTAACAGACAAATTAGCATAATGTAATTGGCTGGCAAGGTCAGCCCCTCGCCAGGAGCATTAGCAATGTTTACTGTAAGAAGAGACAGACCAAGTATTGTAGGGTAGTACTTTGTCTGTCCTTTTTGAAGGAAGAATAATAATTTTGGACTCCCTACATCACAGACTTTACCATATCTTTTTAAAATTAAGACTATCATATTTCTGCCTTAAAGCAAATAATCTAATAGAACAACAAAGCATATTCTCTACTATCACACAAATCTTTATTCTTTTTGTTTTTGCTTTGAACCTCATTGAGTTTACTTTTCTCTCTTTCTCTGTTGAATAGCTTTTCTCTGGACGCTAAACTTCCATATGCATCCCTGCCAATACCTAATAAATCTTACTGAGAGAATTAAAATTTCTGATCTTATTACATGGGACAAAATTAGTAAATCCAGACAAATTTATCAGTTTTCTTGTTTGGTCAGAAGAAAGAACTCCCATCAGCCATCACTACCTTCAACTTCCCCTCTCTCCTCAGCTGCCTTAAAGGTAAAGCTACCCCATGACAGGTTCTTTGAAAATGAAAACTCTGAGCAAATTTCTGGGCCAGCTCTAACAATCCAGACTCACTGGATTCAGCTTTACAAACCTTTTCACAGCTGTAGGTGAGAAATGCGAGATGATGTGTTTTAAAGGAGACCTTCCATTGAGTCACAAATAGCTTCGGCTTTTCAGCCTTTGTTCTCAAAATGAAAATTTGTAGCAAGCATTTGAAATGAATTCAAGCATTCAGTTATGAAATGTTTGGGAAATGGCTTTTAGAATATCATACAGGGGTCACATAGCCTTCTCTTATATAATCAACAGGAATGGTGAAGATTGTGATATTTAATACGGTCTGTGGCAGGGGGTTGCCCTGTAATTTGTAATTAACTGTAATTTCCCTAGACAAGTGGCAAAAAGGCTAAAGCATACACAGAATCACCTTCTGAGTACTATCTGACTGAGGAAAACCTCCTTCCTTTTGCTCAGTCTGTGAGCCAATATATTTCCAGAGCACAGTCCATTCTGTTGTCTTCTGGTGCTGAAGAAAAAACAAATAGCATTTCCTGAGCCCCTCACTGGCTATTTTTTAAGTCTTGTGTACTAAAACTGTAAGTTAGGTTGATTTAAATGACAGTGTTCAAGGTTGAAGAGTAATATTGCTCTTTAATGCTGATACCCAGGAGCTGGCTGCTCTTGAGACCAGGATCATGGTGCTACTTGTGCCAGGCCGGTACTCCTGACCCTCTTCCCTGCTCTTCAACTTTCAGCTCTCACATTGCTAGGCTGTAACATCCCACTGACCTAGGCAAAAGCTGCTGTGTGGAGGAGAGCACTCAGAACTAACAGTTCTCCAAGTACAGTTAGGCTGTTGCTTAAGGATGTCTCTCTGCCCTGTTTCATTCATGGCTTAGCTGAAAATCCTGCCTGAATTATGTTTTGCCTCTTTGAATGAAGTTATCTATCTGGCTGGGTCACACCAGGAGGACCAATTATGCAGGAGAACCAATCATTTTTTACTTGGGAAAAGGAGCATTGTGGCTCCTCAGATGCAGTGAGAACTTCACCAAGGCATTTCAGAAGCATGTGGTACTCTAGAGGAATGGTATGTAATTTCCCCAGGATGGCTCCACACCACATTTAATTAGTGTGACTGGAAGCGTGTACATCTGGATGATTGTCTGGTAGCATTATCAAATATAGTGCAGCTTCTTTGTTTTTCTCTCAATTTCCTCCAGTCAGAAAAGGAGCTGAGCCAAAGATATCCCACTTTTACAACTGAGAATTCACCACCACCATTATAACCTCAGTAAGATTTTTAGCCTGACTCTTCTGAAGTGGCTCACAATTTTTAGTGCCCCTATTTGGATCTGCATCCAGGAATCCTTTAATTTGGTATAATTTTCTGCAGATGATGAGCTTCCCTTTGCTGAATAATAGATCCTGCAATGCTGTCTGGACTTTCTGGACTTGAATATGCAGTCATTATTCTCTTTTACTGATTTAGATGTCTTTCTCTCATGTTTACAGCTACCAAATAACTGTTCTTCTGTCTTGCAAATCTTCTGATGGTATTTATCATATAACTATTTTCTGTATTGGTTAAGGTATCTTGATTATGATTTCTTGTCATTTTTGTGAGTTTGAAATGTATGCTACTCTAAAGTCCTGTGGAGTTCTCTTACAAAAAACTCCTCTTCTGCTCTGTCACTGCTGTGTTACATTGCCTCCCTAGGTATATTGTGTTGTCTCTAAAAGCTATTCCTTTCTTGTCACTTCCAAGTGACAAGTGCGTAGCTGTTGAAGGTCTTTGTCCTGTTTTACATCTAAGGCAGAAGAATGTAAAGTAATTTGATCAAAATCATGCAGTAAATCTGTTACAGAGTAAGAAAAAGGATGGCTGTGCAGTTCCCAGTCTACCTGACCTGCAGAACAACAGAACCAGTTGGTTCTGTTCATGGAGTTATATTTCTGATCTTTTCTGCTGTTCCCATCCTGGGAAGTTGTATGTCCAAGCTCCATCCAGCTTCCTTACTTGTTCTTTTTCCCATTAACAATAGCTCTTCTTCCAGAGGTCTCCATCTGTGTTTAAGACCAAGCCACATGCCTTCATCAGGGGATGGTCAACTGTGTTTCTTGCAGAAGGACCACTATTGGTTTAAATTTATTCCTAGCATGTTTATTCTCCTAGTCTTACTGCTTTTTTTTTCAGTGCCTGTTTGTCTCTTGCTGAAACCAAGGCAGAGGTGGACAAGGGCTGCTTCTCCTTAACCAGACTGCTTACCAGCTTTGAGGATTCAGAGAATGCTTTCTTATAATCTCTGTTTGTCTGTAGCCCCTGCTGTACTCAGTAGAAGTGAACTTCCTTTAGCTAGAAGTGTATTTAACTTCTTTGCCTTCTGTGTAGACACTGTTTGCCTTTCTAAACCTTAACTTTTTTAACTCTTATGGCTACAAAAATTGATTTTTGTCTGAATGCTTCCAAATAATGTAAGTAATTTTATTTAAGTTCTTTCAGTTCAAGGTCTAAACTAAACTAGCTCTCCTCTCCCAAAGCATCAACCTAAAATCAACTGAAGTGATTGTGGATCCTGCAGAACTGCGAGATTGCCTTTGTGATTACTTCCCAGTGGACCTGGTGAATTAACTTGATCCTGACTTGACATCTTGGTGTTCCTTTTATTATTTTCACTGATCAAAATGACTTTTCTACTAGCTCACTTGAAAACCCCTTCCCTGGTTAAACCTATGGTTTGACCTATCTTGTTATGTTGCAAATGGTTTATCTGAGTCATCTGGAGACCACCATTAGCCTTCGCTCCTGGACCTTTCCCAGCCTTTTGTTTGAGTGCCCATGTAGTATTAGTCTGCCTGGCCCAACACAGCTGGCACAGTGTGTTGGGGGAAACAGAATATTTAGGAGATGCATTTTATTACCAGGGTAGCAGCATTTCCACTTGACTTCTTAGCAGAAAAGTTAAGCCTGCTGGTTTTCTGCTTGAAACTGCCTGAATGGAAAATCACTGGATGTTTTGTTGCTACCATCCTTGCTCTCTTTACCAATTTCTCTGTCTAAAAAATGTTCTGGTCATGGAGTGCAGTCAACAGCCAGGGCTGTAACTCATGCATGATGCCAGTAACTTATGCCAGTGAAATCAATGATGAGAATTTCTAAGAAGCTTTAAATAAAATACAACAAATTTAGATGTCAAAGTGCTGTCTCTGTGAATTTGCTGTTAACAGATTATAAATGGTTTGCATAACGTTGAAAAGCCTGGTGCCTTCAGTTGGAAGTATCAAAGGCTTTTTTAAAGCAATTCCTGGAGGAGAGCCTCCCTCCCCCTCCCAGCTTTCTGTTTCACGATGGATAAAAACAAAACTCCTTACAATAAAGAAAGGAAAGCCAGGTTTTCAACTACCCTCTGACTGGCCTCCAGATCTGGCAGCTGCTTTTGGATGTCTAATTGCTTGTCCTGCAAAAGTTGACATGCACCTACTTTGAGAAGGTTCTTTGAGTACTCACTATGTGTAGTCTGTCTGATTTACAGAAATTAAATGATAGTGCTTGAAAAAACTCAAGCAGAGCTTATGATTCTGTTTCTTTGAATTTTTATCTATTAATTTAAACTTTTCTGGTCTTCTCAGTTCATAGATAAGTACTAGATGCAAGAAAGCAGTGCAAAGTAAAGGACAAGGCAGTGGATCGGGAGAAAAGAGCCCTTGCATTGAGTCTGGTATTTGACTGGACAAATCACTTTCTCCTTTTCTTCTTTCCTCTTTCCTTGTTTTGTCTCTGGACGCTGAGGCTTGTGGGGAAGTGTTGGCCATCAATGTGTCTATACAGGTTTTAGCACAATTAGGCCTTGATTTCAACTAAGGCCTTTAGGAATTACACCTAGTAAGTATCCTGGCAAATTTCTTTTGTTATTTTCATGTTCCTTACCAGCCCTTCTTCATTTGAAATGCATGGCAAACTCCCTTGTTTACAGCAATCTAATGGGACCATAATTCTGTCCCTGAGATAACATTACAGATATAAGCCAGTGTTGCCTTAGACAAAGTTCTATGGAGAATGTATTTTCTTATAAACATGCTTTTATTAAAGGGTTTGTTGTTTTGTGTTTAGTGGTGTTCCATCTGCTCTAGAGAATACATTTGAGAAAAGCTAGCTCCAGCATGGCATATAATGTTTCATTAGCAGGCATAACCTTGTTTATTTGCTTTTTAAAATTGTATTTAAAAAAGGAAATCAGTTTGCACCATTGACATGCTGCCAGGTTCCTGTTTATAAATGTCACAATAGGCAACTTAGAAGAAACAAAATAGTCAGTTTATGGCTTTTGCATAAAGAATGAGAGAACTGGGTAGAGCCAGGCAGCCAGTTGTGCTCCCCCTATTTTTTAGCTTGCCAATTAGCAAGAGTTAATGTGGTGTTAGCAGTGCAAAACACCCTGAGTGACCCAAACTGGGCTTTGCACACTTAGTGTTGCTGATGTTTAGTTGAACAGAAGAAGCTCTTTGTGCTATGCTGCTTTAGTGGCTATCTTGGGCAAGTAATTGTGCATGAAACAAGCAACCCTGAGGAAAAATGGGAAATATCTGTAGGAAACTTCAAGACATAAGCATGCAATCTGATGTCATCCTTTCCCATAGAGAAGCTATTTCCTTTCAAACTCTGGTGAGACCAATCTTCTAAAGTTTCCTTCTCCTTTAAAATATGTTCCTTTACATCACTTTTTTCCCTTCGCTCTAGTAAATGGTTTATCATGGGTACCTCTGGTATATACCATATATTGCTTACTGTGCATGTAAAGAAGGCTTCATGTGTTACCAGCCTAGTCTGGAAAGACATGCTGTAAAGGGCACGAGAGGGGTAGTGAGGGAAGAGGGGAGGGAATTGTGGAAGACAAGGGTCATCTTTCAGTATTCATTTCTACTGATAATTAGAGGGCACCACTGAATGGCTGTAATTAGATCATGTCAAAAAAATTAAGATAAAAGACCAAAAATTCTAAGTATCCTGCACTTTGTTCATGGTATCAGAGGAGTCAGAGCATTTGCTTAGACCGGCAGCCAAAGTGGAGGACAGGCAGGGAGGCTTCTCCTGCCCCTGGAAGAAGCTTGTGGGCATTTTCCCGAGGAGGTGTGAGGAAGGGACCGGAGGAGGTGATGGTGCTCCCTGGGTGCCCGAGGGGCAGAGGCACAGCGGGGGCAGCCAGAGGCTGGCCTGCAGCACGAGGGAGATTTTGTACAGGGCTGTCACCCTTCAGGCAGCGGCCTTAAGAGGATTAGTAGTGCTTAAATGGGCCCTTTGGACTTTGAGTTACAGTGGTGACTGCTAGAGCCTTGAGATGGCTTACACCTGGCTTAGCACTTCATATGTCTGTCCTGTGTCCTGTGCCACGCTGCTTAGCAGCGCCGTGCGGTTTGCTGGAGATTAGCAGATGAGGTTTGCATCACTCAGCGTATCTCAGAAAGCCTTTCTCATAACATATGAACAGCTATTGAAAGAAAACAGGATAAAAATATTATTTATGATTTTTGTTTTGTTTTGTTTTGTTTTGTGCCTCTTGAGGAGCAGCCACCATGTCTATGCTCAAGAATAATCCATCCTAACTTAAAACAACAAGGAAGTTTCCCTGCATGCTCCAACACAGATATTTAGGATAAAATTTTGACAAGCTCCTGCCAGTCTCAGTACACAAATCTGATCTATTAATTAACAGTATTTGTCTAAGGCTCCAAAAATTGAAGACAATTTGAAGAAAAGGACAAGGGTTACTGAAGTTCATAGATACCTTTAGAAATGTTATCTTTTTTTGTCAATAAATTCTAGTCACGGTGCTCCAAAGTCGTATTTGTGTGGCAGTTAAAGTCTGGTCTGTGAACTGCTGGTGGTCGCAAAGCTGTGGTAAGTCATCTGCATCTGGTCTGTGGAACCATCTTGCCTTAATTACACAATTTATGATAAGAGCACAGAGTGCTCTGTGTGAAATTCAGAGGGTTGACAGAGGTCTGTGATCCAAAAAATTGGAAACCAGTGGCTGAGACTGATAAGTACAGATTCAAAGCTTTATGATTTCAGTGAGAGCAATGTTTCTCTTCTTTCCCCATCTGCCTATCATTACTTGTCATTCTTGAGTAAGGAGTTTAATTTTTCTTTACATTTTTACCCCTTTGGAGATCAGGTTGATAACATTTGACTGAGCAGCCCTGCCTGGGGTTCAAGAAGTCAGATATACCCATACAGCTCCTGGCCTTTCAGTCTCCAGCGTGGTGTGGATGGCTGGCTGGGTCCAGTTTAGGGGGAGACTTTGGATGGGGGCCTTGGGGGCAGGGAAGAGTCTTTCCCCATTCTGGGATATATCATGCCTGCTGTTTCTTGTAATGTGCCATTTTTATCAGGTAGCTGTTAAGTGAGCATTTGCCTTTCTTTGAAATGTTTTGAGGAATAGATCCTTTGGCATGAGTTCTGTATTTTTATGTGTCAGCCTCACTCAGTGACTTCATACCTCTTGCTAAGTAGGGGAGTTAAATGGATTTTAGTGGTCTGCAATAAGATCTTCATAGTGCTTTGTCCTTATGCTTAATGTTACTACATAGCATTTTCCAGCAGTTTCTTTCTGTGTCCTTTTTTTTGCTTTAGTGCTTTTCCTCATTCAAAGCTCTACAGATGTTACAGTTTAAAAAAAGGAGGAAAAGGTATTGCATTTCAGTCTCCACCAAGTTTACACTCACCCATCTCCTGCATAATGGAACTTTTTCCTTTTTTATTTTTTTAAAAATTAAAATCTTGATAATAGACTTTCTTTTTCCTGTAAACCTTCAATTGCATTAGTAACATAATTCATTTTTTATCTCTGGTTTCTTCCCTAGTTCCTCATCTGTGTTTACTGGCCTTGAGTGGGCAGCAAGCTTAGTTCTGTGCTTATAGGAATTTAGATTTTGCATGCCAGCTACAGATGAAACAGTTGTGATGGGCTGGTGTGAGGGTATTTTCTTTCCACCTTGATCTGAATAATGAGAAAATAATGAGAATTGGTACTGCTTCTGGGGAGACTTGCTAACTTTTGTTTTGAAATTATGTTTTTCTTCTGTCAGGAGAGAATTCATAGAGGCTCAGTAATTTTGATGGAGGTTATATATGATTAAAATAGTTTTGAAGCCTTTGGCCATTATTTGCCACATTTAATGTATAATTTTCTTTACAACAAAGTCTTCCAAGTTTTTAAGCAGGCAGGTTCTTTGGCTGTGTAAGCAGTATATGCAGTGAGTATGTCACTGGAGGCTTCCACTTGTGTCTTTTATATAATGTGATGTTAGGATCTCAGTAATCAGAAATGACTGTATTAGAATTGAGAATTCATAGAATAGAATATAGAATAGTTTTCAAAATACCTTTATGTACAATTTGCTGTAGGTTACAGCTTTATTGATCCAAAAGCTTATATAGAATAATCCCAAATAGTCTGCAGTTCATGTAAAACTGGTGTTTGCAATTTTTGGTAAGCCTCACAGTTAAAAAATAATAGTAGAAAAATAAAACCAGAAACTAGATCTTATAGTTTAAAACCACAAACAAACTCTGAAACTCAGAATATTACAGTAGATTGTAAAGGATGGATCAGTTGTCTTCATCCTTTGAGTTCAGTAGATGGTGATTGACTTGAGGTGGTGCTGTGTGAAACGGATGGGTGTTTCTCTGGAAGAACCAGGGTTTAGGGGAATTGGTGACTGCCTGGGTGTATTTTGCCTGTGTCTGCATAGCCGTCATTTCTCTGCTGTGCTTGCCAACAGGGTGTGTGTTCTTGTGGAGTGATGTGTAATCCTCTCCACCAGAACATGGAAGCATGACTTCAAGAAGTTTTTAGCCTTTAGAAAAAAGAAGTGTGTTGTCTATCCAAGCTTAAATGGTTGCACGTGGGAGAAAAATGCTCGAATGTTTTCTTCAAAGTCTGAAGCTAAAATGGGCCATGAAGTGTAACTGGGGAGAAGTTAATATGATGATGATCTGTATGCTTTCCTTTTGCAGCTGGAAAGGTTGAGAATGAGCATGTAGATTTAAAAGTGGTTTGTGGATATGATTTGTTGCTTTTTAGTTTATTTATTTGAATGTTAAATACTGATGGAGAGTACTGCATGAGCACATGGGCAAGGGAGCATTTTTGTAAAAGCACTTCACCGTTATAATCCTAGTTTCTGCTTCAGTGGAAGTGATTGGAAACTTCAGTGAGGATGATACTTGGTCCTAAAGGACATAAACTCCTCTTCATATATTGGATCTTAATTAAGATTCATTAAATTAATCTTAAGAGCATGTCTTTTGTGTCCCTGCAGCTCCTGACATATGGGTGGCCTGTTCCCTGTGTGAACACTTGGGTTCAGTTTAATAAAATAGATAATAATGATAAGCTCATATGCCCTCTTCTAACGTTGAAGCATAGTTGAGAAGATACCTGAGAAAACTCTGAGTGTGTGTGGGTGTCATACTCTCTCAGAGCATGAATGGGTCTTGGGAATGTTAAAAGCAGAGGGAGAGCTCAGTCTGTCCTTGCTCTTGTAGACTTATCTGAGCTGGAATGCTGGGAGCTCCACACCTAGTATCAAATAATCTTAAACATTGGCATAAGAGCTGGAGGATAATGAAAAGGGGAGTCAAAGGAGATGTTATTCACAGATGCCTGGTAGAAGAACATCAAGAGCTCATTAAAAGTTGAGCTGGAAGCAGCCTAACTAAACAACAATTCCATATATAAAGTGGAGGTCTCAGTTTCGGCCAATGTTACTGAATTTTCCCTCTTTCTATAAGGGCCCAAAGTCAGCAAGGAGCTTGTTAATATCCTATCCAGATCCATTCAGAACCAGATGCAGAGCTCAACACAGCAAAACCATTTTGGGAGTTCTGAAGACTGGCTGCATCACATGTGCAACGAGCCTAGTCTTGCTGTGCTGGTGATACAGAGTCATTCTGTATGTCATGATGCATGCAGCGAGATCAGATAGGCTTAGAGTCAGGTCCACTGTACACTACCTTCCTGCTGCCTTTCAAAGCATACTTATTGCCCTTAAAGTATGAACTTGCTTGAACTTCTCTGTAGATTCACTAGCATCTCACTGATGTAAATTATTCTGAGATTGCCAAATCCTTTTCTTATGAATGTCAGAGTCATGCTGAGTTTGGCATTTTGTTGGGAAATCTTAGGCTTTCACTTGGCAGCATGGTATGTGCTTGCCCAAGAGCAGTGCTTGCATTACTGAGAAGAATGGACATCTGAAAACACTGACAGGTTTTCACTCTGCTTTTACTTTCCATGCATCACATACTCAACCTACTTTTTGAAAAGATGTAGCTTATTGGAAATTGTTAAAACTTTGAAACAGTGTTGGAAGTTTATGCATGTAAGATAACAGCTACAGTGCCTTATGGGCAAACAAAATTTTCCATATCCATCATAATACATCGGTTTGTACCTTAGAGAGCTCTGTAATGAAAGAAGAGAATGGAAAGAGAAGGAAAAGAGGAAGGAAATACTTAATTTAGGAGCACAGGAATCTGATATCAGATCTTTAAGGTCTGCCCCACCATGGTACAACGAAGTCTGGTGAAACTGTGAGCAAATGCCAGGGTACCACCTGTCTAAAGCTTGTGATGATGGATTTCTGGCCTTGCAGACTCATGGCACCATACATGTTTCATTTAGAGATAAATTTAGGAAGTGATAGTGATAAAATATTGACTGTACATGGATAGATTTTAGATCTGTTTTTGCAAAATCTGGCTGTGATCAAAAAAGCAGGTTTGAAACCTGAGCTAGATTTGGCTGTATATATATTTTTTTAAACTGAACAGGCTTTTTATCAGAAACCAGTAATCTGTTGAAGAAGTGACATTTTAATAGGAATGTGGTAGGTGAGGGAGAACTTCTTTTGGAGTAGTTTTCATATATCTAAGGTTATTGCCTGATGGTCATGACATACTACTGTGCTATGAAATATTACAGTTAAGGTCCTTGGTCTGGCTTCCTCTTGCAATTCATGCACCTTAAGTGAACTCTTAAGTGAATAAGGAGCTTCTAGACCTGATTCATAATGTATAAAATTCCAGTAAATAATTATTTACTGGAAGAGGAATTCAAAGCTAGGTCCTCTTCTTTCCAGGTGAGGTGGTATAACCATTCAACTGTGGGCAGCACCTGTGCCTCTTTATGTGTTATTGAAGACTGGAACAACCCCTGTAAAAGAAACAGAGATCCCTGTGTCCAAACTGTCCTGGGAAATCACATGAAATGTACAAATTTGGGACATAAATGGATAACAGCTAATGCCTTCAGTTGGGGTCCTCTAATTATTTGCTCTCTTTTTCCATGAGGGGTTGTTCTTTATTTGGCTCATAATACATAATACTTTCTTTAGGTCTGGAATTCAACATGTTGTGTGCCTCTTCTGTTTTCCACATTTGATCAGAACTCTGAGTTTCCTTTCTCACCAGCTTTATCTATCAATATTTTGTGGTGGTTGTGTGCGTTTCCTAGACAAATTGACTCATAAATTGGAATTCTGAATGAAATAGAACTTTGTTTTTTAATCCTGAGTACTGCTGTGGTTAGGAAGGTTCTTTGCGTGAGTCTTAGTGGCAGTGTGTGTATAAGGGTTTTTTTGTCCCCGTTTTCCTCAGCCTAGCATGAGGTGACAATGGAAAGTTTCTTTTCCTCTTGCTGCTAACAATTCACACGTTGATGCCTGATAGGAAAAATAATGCTCTCAAGGTTACCGTATTTTTCATGTGTATACATTGTGGCTTATCTCTGGCTTGAGAGTTTTGTTTGTTTTTAAACGCAGGCCAAGTCAAACCCTGCGGTTTAGCAGCTGTGTGTGTTGTGTGTACAGGCATAACAGGAGAGAAGTCTTATTCCATGGCTCCTTCCTTAGCAGTGTCCTTGTCCTGGTCTCTCACTGGCTGTTTGCTTAGTGGCTAGGAGTTATCTGTGAACTTTTTATTCTTTTAGGAACTTTTTAAGAGCTCTGAGTTACCTGAAGCAAAGGTTACATGTGGTGAAATACAGTGTTATTCTAAGCCTCTGGGATATTTTTGCTCTACAAAATCTATGGAGACTAATAGAAATGGCTGTTTCATGATGTGCTGTGTACTGTTTGTTACTTTGGGACTGTAAAACTTGATTTGCTTGTCAGTCTAAGCAAACACAGTACACAGTACACAGGCCATGCAGTAAATTAAGGTGTCCTGTACTTATATCATGTTAATTTAGGAGAAATATGTGCTAAATATCCCCATTACAAATCACAAGACAGAATCACAGAAGAGTGATTAGTCAACCAGCAAGTATTTTTCCATTTATATTGCCCTATGAAAGTAAATATTCATTTTTTTATTTTTTTTTAATTGCTGTTGGTTATAACAAGATCTATTGACTTGGGATTTACCAGGAGCCAGTAACTTTTCATGTTGTGGATATTTTCAGATTTCTAATAGAATTCATGTAGAACCGAAAAGCAGACTAAGACATATAGTTATTTATTTATTTTCCTCCACCATCTCCCATTTCCTTGCTTTTCACAGAATATATCCATGCATAACACAGTTGGAGGAGCAATGGCAGGACCTGGATCCCACCAGCTGACAAACACAAGGATGCCAAACCACGACACCAGCGTTGTGATTCAGCAAGCCATGCCATCTCCACAGTCCAGTTCTGTCATTACACAAGCACCTTCCACAAATCGGCAGATTGGGTGAGTCCATTTCCATTTTCTCATTTCTCTGGTTCCCTGGCTCCTGCCCATAGGACCAGATGTTGTCCTCATGTCCTCACAGTTCTTAAGGTCCAGCTGCATGCAGGAGCAGATGTCATTCTAGTGGTTTTTGAGGTTACAGGGTTTGCTCTGGACCCTGCCAGGACGAGCAAGGACCCCTGCAGCACATGTTGCACACTTTGGGGAATGGCCAGGTTACTCCAGGTATGGCACCCTGGTTCAAAAAAGACAGAATGTTGTACTTACTGGAAAATCCTGCTTTCTGCATCCAGTTTTGTTTTATCTTCTTATGATCATAGTGCATGTTTTTTCTAAAAACATGACCTGGGAAGAAAGACAAAGTGCTTGTGAAGACGATCCTTTAAATTCCTTCAATGGGAATTCTGTGTTTTCTATGGAATTGAGCTATTTCCTATGTCCTCTGCTTAAATGAGGAATGCTGGAAGACAAAAACATCATCAAGATAAATAGAATTTGGCACCGTGTGAACAGCTGCTCAATTTGTGATGATGGATCCATATTTATTACCATAAATTGACAGTATAGATGCTTATTGTATTGGCTTGAATGCCAATGGAGTGTTAATATCTGGAGAACTGTGTGAACAAAACCATCCATGTTTAGCACACGTAGTTACTTCCAGCAAGTATGAGATCCTTGTAAGTCACAGTAACTTGTTTTTAATTGCACAGAAATTTCCCCAATGGCTTGAGGGTTCAGCTTTAATCACACAGCTCTGAGAATTTAGGGGTGGGCTTATGCTGAAAATGTATGGATAAAAAGATATATTAGTGGACTAAGAAAGAAGCAGTACTTCAGATTCATTATCTGCCATTTGTAATTTGGTCACATCAATTAAGTGATATGTGCAAAAGGAGTCTCTGTCCCCAGTCATTATCAAAATAATTGATGAGCAACTTTCAGTCTTTTCAAAGTAAAACCAAAAAGTGAAATCCTGGCATTGAAAACCAAAAATTCAGTTTTTCTTGAGTTTTCCTTCAAGATTCTTGGTGTAGGCCACAGGCTCTGTATCTCCCATGGTAGCTGGGATGGCCCACGGCACTGAGCTCTGGGTTACCCAGCCATGCACAGGACACAAATTCCATCTGCTGCCCTAGTTTTTTGCTCCTGGCCAAGATACTCTATTTTCCTTTTTACTACTCTTTCGGGATTTGCTTCTTAATAAATAAATCTGGTAGGTTGGGTCAGGTAAACCTATTTGATAGATCTGCCCTTTGTATATGTTCCATCTTGACAAAACACAGTGTTCACTGAGATTTCACATGCAATACCACTTGCCTGTGAATCCAGCAAAGTTGTTGTCTTATATGTGTCCCATTCAGTTCAAAGACAGGGGTCTGGGGAGAAAGGGAGGGAGGAAGAAACAGTTTCTTTTTCAATTTTAGAAAGAAAAACATTAACTAATGCCATTATTTGCGTTAAGGATGATTAAGCTCCTGTTCAAATTGTGACTTAATAGGTCTAGTGGTAATTATGATCCTAATTAAAAGCATAATAAAACCCCAAACAACTTTTAATACTCAGTGGTGAGGTGTTTTATGTAAGACTGTACTTGGCTTCCAAACAATTGTTTCTATATAATGAGAAAAAAACTGCATGTGGTTTTGCAAGACCCTGTCAGTCAGGTTTTAGGTTTGTGTTGGTTCGGGGCCATGGTGATTAGAATCTCCAAAGTTTGAGGGGTTGAGGATAAAAAGGCCTTTTCCTAGTCAGTGGTGTGTCTCATTTGGGAAACTTTGTCATGACATATCTTAATTCTTCCCCGTGACTGAATCACACAAATGTTTCCTAAGTCTGAGTCTAAAGCTGCTTTATTGGGAGGCAATTGTCAGCATTTTAGTCTCTGTGTGAGTTGGTGTGCGAATGAGACTTATGGTGTGACCTCCAGCATACTCTGTTCCCCATTCTTTCCTCTTCCTAGGAGGTTTTGTTTTTTGTTCATGGTGTGTCCTAGGAGATAATTGCTGTATTTTCAACTTCCTCTACTTGCCAAAGTGTTGAGCATCCTTGTTTGTCTTTTCCTTCAGTCTTTTCCCTGTGGTGTCTCTTTTACTTATTCAAAGAGCATATCTTGTCATTTCCATTTATCTTCATCTTATCCTTCTAAACGTGGTAAGAATTATATCCACGACTCATTCATGAGGAATACAGACTGGACAATGGTTCTGGTATTAAACAAATGAAAAAAAAATCCCGATGAATTCAGAAAATATTTGAGTTCTTCAAAGTTTGGTTGTTTTGATTTAGTCTTGCAAAGTTGAGATTGTTTAGCTATTTAACTAGCCCAAATTCTGAGGTGCTCAAATCAGTGGATTTTGGTTGAGTTTCCCTTTTTAAAAAATCATCTGAATCTGCCCCAAAGGGTAGATGAGTCTTTACCATGAAGAATTGTTTTGGGGAAAATGCCTTTTAATGAGCAATAAAATCAGCAGAGAGAAACCGGGTAAAACTCTCACTGAGTTCTGTAAGAGCAGGATCAAGCCCTGAAGGTTATATAGAACCATCTTGTAGCAATATTCTGATTTTTATCACAACCACAAATATTTTAGTGTCAGACTATGGCCAAGCCACCTGCAAATGTTTATGATGGCCTTGCTCCAATGAAAACAGGGAACAGCAATGAAAGTCTTCATTTAGCCCCTGTTTGTAGGCTGTGCTCTAGTAACAGAGAATGGGACCCACCTGTGCCCGCACACAGCTCATTTCATGGTGAGGAGTGGGCGAGTTTGTAGCAGCTGACATTCCCAAGGGATGTAATTTTCCCCTATTTTCGTTTCTCCTTCTCTTTCTTCTCCCTCTAGCCTTCTCTCTCCCTCCCTCTCTCCTTCCATGCCTCTGTTTTTTCCTATCCCCTACTCTGGGGGCTTGCACATAAAATGAGATATTGACACAAGGCATGGGAAAGCATGACAGAATGTGCATTGTTGGGCAAGCCTTACTGGCATAGTGTATGTCCACAGATTATTTCAGGTATTAAGCTTCAGCTACTACTGAGCAGGCACCCAGCCAGATTAATCAGATAAAAGGAAGAGCATGAAGGTTATTAACTTAAAAAATAAGACAGGGTGCAGCCCCACTTTCCTCCCACCATGTTCCTTTTGTTGAGAACAAACAGCAAGATTACCATTACAGCAAGCTGGCAGGTTGGTATAAAGGTCCCAGATAGTATTTATGTGGTGAGCCAGCCTCTAACCTTCTTGCCATCCCTCCTCCCTCCCCTCCAAGCCTTCAGCATGTGGGAGGAATGCTGGAACTAGTAACTACTTGTGCTGATGAAAAATCAGTTGAGGAACACTTAGCAGTGAAGGGTGTCTTTGGCTGATTAATAGCACATCATTTCTAGATAAGATACATGGAGGAAAAGCAGGATGGCATACGGAGGAAGGCAAGAAAAAATGATATAAGACATGCATTTGTCAAAGGTATGGAAAAGCAGATAAGCTGAATCAGCTCAAGATATGGGGCTCTGAACTAGGCTGTACAATAGCTGTGCTTGTCTTCTTTTTAAAATAACTCCATTTTTTCTGTGACTGAATATAGAGCTGTGTGAGAGAGAGAATTCTGGGCAGACAAATTGGTGACAGCATAGCATGGTGGTTGCTCTATCTGGACACATCTTTTGCTAGGAAAGATGTATTTTTCAGACTATCAAATACTGTAGGTGGCTGCAACCTAACAGCATTCGTAGAGAAGGTAACTTGCTTTCAAGCTAGTTTTTCAAGCTAGTAGTGGACATAACTATTAATTATTCCAGCTTGAAACTGCCTGGTACAGTTCTGTAGCTGACAGAGAACATGGGAGGCCAGAGGATTGTCACAGATGAAGCAAATTGTTAACATTGTAGTAAATGGAGAGTGAGTCCAGTTTCAGTGAACTCAGGCTCTAAAGAGGATATAGAGCACTAACCATGTGATGTAGATTATCTGTTTTTAAAGTGTTGTAGAGCATTTTAATCGAGATAAGATGGTCTTCTGGCACAGCATCAAAAGGGAAAAATTGCAACCACATTTGGTGAAATGCAAGCAGGTAGGAGAAAGCAACAAAAGGGGTTTGTAAGAAGTGCCTGGTGCCTTGATGTCCTGAAGAATCATGGTACCGGTGGGAGAACAGCCTTTCAAACCCCACATGCAGCATTCATTTAAATATCTATTCATTGCCTTAGTGTTCCTCTCTCTCTTTGCTCTCATGATGCTATGTGTGTCTCTCTGGTTCCAGTTTATTATCTTTTTGTGGGTTTGAAGGCTTTTCAAACAAAGGGGAATGGGAAATGTAGTAGTCAGAAAAATTGACTGCTCCATGCATGTAGTGGGACTAACAGAGGTTTGGTGGCCTTGGCCATTTGGAAAATGAAAAAAAACCAAACTTCTCAGTCATAATTGGAGGGTCTCAGATGGCAGAAGGGCAGACCATCTCTGTGGCCAGCACAGGAGTTTCACCATAGCACAAGATATCTGAGACTGCAACTGCTGGTTGAGTATCCTGCTATCATCCTTTATAGCTTAAGGAAACAGAAAAGACTCCTGTAGGAGACAATCACAGGCAGAAACCCTTCCATAATGCAGTTAGTTCTGGAAGGCACTTGGAATAGATGTGTGACTGAGAAGGATCTTTGAACATCCAAGAGAAAGTCTCTCTCTCTAAGTTCTTAGTAAGTTGGTGGAGTATGTGGCATCAAAGAGGCCATGGAATGATGTGCTTTTATTAAATTCAAAGACTATTTCCTTTTCCAGGAAATCTGTGATAAAAGCCTCTGTTCCAACTCATGTATTTGAACTGAAGCACCACAGTATGTTGTGAAATGAGAAGAAATGTGCAGTGAGAGATGAAGTACCAAATGACCACTCAGTTGTTCGATCAAGTCCATTCCATAGTCTTGGTTGTGCAGCATGTAAGAACATCAGCGAGATCACAGGAAGGGGAGGAAAAGGGAGAGGTGGAAAGAGAGAGCATCTGACAGTGTCATTCTGTCCAAATTTTTTTTTCCATCTTTGTGCTAAAAGTTGAGCTTTAATTCCTGTTTAATGGTCCTGCTTCTTTTCCCTCTGTTTATGCTAAGACATGTTTTCTGTAGTTCCTTCAACCACACTGACCTTGGCCAGCCTTGACATGGAATCCCATCAAGCCACATGTGAGCAGCAGCCACAAGTCTCAGCTCAGGTGAATTACTTAGGAAATTATTACGAATGAGCCATTCCCAGAAACAAGTTGTCTCATAGCTTAGCTTAATTGAGAGGATGATGAGGGAGAAAATGAGCTGGACCCTCTCAAGCTGTTCATCCCTTTTAGCAAGCTGCTGCCCAGGTCCACACATTGACCTGCAGAACCATGCTGTGGTATTTAGAAGGTCTGTCTGCTCTCCAACCTCCTCCTCTGTTGTTTGCATTGCATGTTCAGGAGCTGCTGACTCAGTTTTTCCCCATTCTGCTGAGTCAGGAAGAACAGAGACAAACAGTGCCAGTCTGTGTGTCAGGCACAGCACAAACAGGTGGTTATTCACAACACCGCTCTTCTAGCCTCAAGAATATACTTCTCTGCCTTCCCAAAAACTCTTCCTTGATGCTAGGTCTAGGAGGAGGCTGGAAAGTACTGACATATATCAAGGTGACTTTTGGGGGACTGAAAGGAGGATCAATAGCCAGGTAATAGCCTTTCAATCTGAAATGAAGAGAGTTTAGTGTGTTTCTTACCTGACTTGAAGTCAACTATTATCCTGAAAGTTATGCACTTGTTATACATGTTGGTTAAATAAACTAATGAACACAGTGTTTTCTTCATAACTTCTACTTGATAGAGAGTTACTAATGCTGCTTTCTCACACCAAGAACACCAAAACCAAAAAGTGTAAGGGATATTGTGTGACTTGCTGCCCACTGACTCTTACTAGGATTGTTGTCTCATGTTATGAGAAGAAAGCAGCCCTCTCCCCCTCCTGATGGTTGAGATAGGCAGTGAAGCTATGCTCAAGCCAGCTCTCATGCAAGTGATTTCTAAGAATGGATCATGATGTTTTTGTCCTGAAAAGCTTGTCCCTCCCAAGAACTACAGGAAAACAAGGTCAGAATAGTGTACTGCACCCATAATTTTATCTGAACAGAAATACTGAGCTTTCATATGCATTGGTTGGCTCTCACATCAGAGAAAGTCATAAATAGGACTTAAATATGATATACAGAACTTGGAGAATCTAGCATTGATTCCTTAATTTTAGTGGTTGGTATCTCTTACATACCTCCCCCGTATATATATAGTACACACTGTATAAATCTTCTTTAAAGGTGTCATCAAAATTTATGGGCAGAGCTTCTGATTTATATGACTCTTTGAACTAAAACAGATGTAAAATCATTTTTGGATGGAAGAGGATCTCAGAATTGCAGTGGGTTTGATATGACAGATCAAGCTTCCCCTAGACCAGAAAAAGATCATTAGGGCTCTGCACAGCCGAATCACATAGCTCTGCTCTTCATCACAGGTTTGTGCTTAACATGCCCTGATGCATGATTCCAGTATGTGTTTTATCCAAGTGTCAGCCTGTTTGACAGGTAACTAAGCCACAGTAAAACACTAACTCAAACAATACAGACTTTGTTTGGTGTAAGGCTTTTTTAAAAATTTCTTTTCATTTAAGAGACTAATTTGCAGGTTCCAGAGAAGTCTGGATTCTGCCTTACACCATGTCAGTTCAGAGAAGGGCTTAAAGGTTTGCTAGGGGTGGCACAATGGCTGTAATGAGTGAGAAATGAAGACCTTTATGTACAAAGAATTCTGATAAAAGATTAGTTGCCCACTAAGAAGTTATGTTTGTATCTGTTTCAATAAAGGAATTGGCACTGATGTCCTGAACAGAGAACACCTCGATTTTACATGGTTTGTCTTGCCAGTGTCTTTTTTGAACACTTCCAAAGGAATATAAAAGCATACTATAAGTTAATAAAGTGTTAACACTTTGGGTTGGTTTTTTTTTTTATTTTTCTTTTTTTCTTTTTTTTAAGCTGGTACCTGGCTGCAAACCAATTACAATAGTTCAGAGGAAAGTGCCTGAGGGAAAACACAGGAGTTACAGACCTTGTGTAAAGTGTATGGATCCTATTTTACCACCTGTAAAAGTAGGCCTCCTTATTAATTGATGAGTTGAGTTTTCAAAATCAATGGTACAGTATAGTTCCATTTAAGGCATATATATGGTTCTATTTATACTTATGGACAGGCTAAATATGCATTTGAAAAAGAAAAACAACCAAACAAAAAACCCCCTCAAAATCCTAACAATTTGAATCAAAGGCATGGATAAATCTAAGATGACAAAATCACCAAAATTACTTCTTTACAAAAATGAAATTATGCTTGATTTAGAAGGAGAAAAAGTAATTTAAATAAATCTATTATTTTTGAGACCTCCTAACAAAGTTCCACATAGTAAACCATAAATTTAAATAATCTTAGCTATGTTTGGTAAAAAATTGCTGAGTTGAACAAGGAACTGATGGCTAGACAGAACCTGCAGGTAGATTGAGAGTGCAGGAAAAGTGTTCCTTGAAAGAAGGAACAAATTAGAGAGTGTATTTTAGAAACATTTGCTGCTATGAGCATCTGTGTTCTGCCAACAGAGACGTTTATTCTGAGCTCACATAAATGAAGTGGAATTTTGCCAGTAAAAGAAGGGGTTGTGTTACTCCAGTTGTAGGATCCAGGTCCTAATTGGTTTATGAAATGAAGGGGGCAATCTTTGAGCTATTACCAGCTTCCTCTGCTGCAAGTGAAGTGAATCGCAGCTGTTCTGATAGGGTCCATAAAACTCGGTGAGGTAATAAAATGTTTGCAGTGAACAATTCTCAAAATGAGTGAAATCCAAATCCCTAGCTTATTTGACAGTATTAAGAGAATTGAATGTACTTCCTGGGGAATTCTGAATATTATGTTACTTTTATCTAGTTCTTTAACTGTAAGATCCAGGCTCACCAGTGCTGTAAATGTGAGGGCTCAAAGTATCATTTCTTCTTTTTTAACCCTACAGATTGAAACGCAGTATGTACATATATACATGTGATACAGGAAAAGGCTGTGTTTGTTGCTCATTTTCTAATGTTTTTGGCTTGTACATTTTACTTCTTTACACTTTTCTGTCTCCCCATTTTTTGCTCTGTTTTGGTGAGATTTAAAAAAAAAAACATAGTTAGCATCAAATGATCCTATACAGAAATGTTTGCGGTGCTCCTAGTCACATGATTTCTTTAATGAGAACAATAGCTGTTGATCTTTTAAGTTTTCTTCAAGCAATTTAGCATTTTCTAGACCTGGTTAGAAGGCAGATATGTTAATTCTAACTTCTTAGCAGAGCAGTTGTTCTGAACCATTTGTTCACTTCATAGTGGTTTTGACCTAAAGATCTTTGATATGAGTTCAAGTCCCAACTGAGATTTTTGGTATCATCATTCTATATGTTGAGGAATTCACAATTTTCCTTGAAAGCCATTCAGTGTTTGTCTAGAGTTCTCTTGTTCTTCTCAGCATCGCCAGAATTAGGCATTTTTATGAAGGGCTTGGACATCTTTAAAATTCTTTTGTTTTTCCTCTTTATTCTCTGCTTTATAGAAATGTCTGTGATTTCCCAGGGAAGGACAGGATGATCACACCTATGATAGTAAAATGACCAAAAAAGAATACAAATAGAGAACATAAAGAGAAGTTTCTTAGAGTAGTGAAGTGGGTTTCCAGGTTGGTTAAGTGTCAGCTGGTTGGGCTTGCTGCTCACAGTGCTGTGAGCATCCCCTTTCACACCTGAAGCTGGGCATTTAGGCAGTGTAACTTTGAAGCTTTCCCCTTTATTTCAGTCTTTGTATGACTGATGTTGCTCATCATATCTCAGATAGGCTCTTGTCTCAGGCATCTGGAGAATGACCAGCCACATGGTGCTGCTTGATACTTTAAGCACTTTGGAAGGAAGTGCTGGCAACAGTGGAATATCTGGCTTCCTTTTCTGACAGCTGGTTGCCCATGCCATGTATTTCTGGCTTGTAACATGCAGTAGGGTTGTCCCAAATATTGCACAGGGAGATGTGCAAGAGATGCACAGATCTGAATGGTGGTGGTCTCCTGTAGCTTCTGGGCAGAGCTGCATGCAGAAAGCTTTCCTGACATTCACAGGGCTAAAGCTTGTGTTCTCAGCAAGTGTTTCTGAGCTGTTATTACAAAATGTCCCTGGAGAGATGAACTGCTGACTTAATGTGCCTGAAGGAATCTCTCTTTGGACATGCTGGAATTCATTAATTCATTATTGCTGTGAGTTGTTGATGTAGCTTTTTTGGGCACCAGATGTAAATTAACATAATGAAAGTGGGCAAAAGGCAGCGGCAGTTTTTAAATATTCAAACAGGATGGCTGTTAAGCTCAACAGGCTGTTATGGAGGATTGATTCTGGTTGAAATGCAGGTACAATACTTGAAGATGTTAACTGTAGCTGATGACCAATGGAGACCAAATTTGAACTGATCTCCTATTATTTTTCTCAATTTGTTCTTGTTTCAAATGTGTTTTTTTCTGAGATTATATGGCACGGGTAGTAAACCGAGGTCAGACTGACAATGTGTAGTCTGTAGATGACATTTGGAGCCTATCAGTACATATTCCAAATGGAAGAGTTGTGTGGAAAACTTTACCTCTTTACAATTAATTTCCTTCTTATTTTGTTTTAATTTCTTCTTTCTCTGCAGTATGTCCCAGGCCCACAGAGGAAAGAGACCTAGAGCGTTGTTGAATTTTTTCTGCTCTGTAGGGAAATAAAATAGGAAGCAAAATAATTTTTCTACTGCGAAGTAGCAAACGAAGTTGAAAGAAAAAAGTCAGTGAGTTCCCTTTGTGCCATACTAAATGGATGTGGAGAAAGATATGGAATCTGGGCTCCATGACAGGGAAGCAAATCCATACTTTCTTCCAAAATTTCCCCTGGCCTCTATATTCTATTCTATTTCCTTCTATTGTTCCAATAAGAAATCTGTGACTCAGAGGATTTATTCAAAATCTATATAAAACATAATAGGCAAAGTTCATTCCAGAAGCCATCAAGTGAAACTATACTTCTCTGTGGGGAAAGCTGGGGTCCCTTCCAGTCTGGTCTTTTTCTGTACACAGCCTGGTAGCATGGAGCTTTTTGTAGTACATTAATCCAACATCAAGGGTTGTGGGGCCTTAAGTCCTATAAAGCAAATGCTAGGAACAATATTGGACCCAAGCAGAACCCAGAAATACAGAGGGAAGCAAAACCCCATATAAAAAAGAAAACAGGATTTGAGAACAAAAGCACAAAACCACATTTTAAGGGGAAAAAAAAATAAAACAGTTTTTGTTTTGGAAGAAGCATCCTTGGAAATGTTCAATTTTCCTTATGACCAAGTTGGGAAGCTCTTAGTTTTGTCCTTGAAGACAGTGTAAATGACCCAAAAAAACATGTTGACAAGAAAACCCCACCAACTGAGGTATACATTTCCTTCTTACTCCTGCTGCTTGCCCATTAGATGAACAGGAAAGTAGAGACGCCCCTGCCATGTTTACAGGCCTTGCCTTGTTATTTGTATGATGGACAGAGAGCTAAGAGCTGTGTTGCCAACACTGCTTATTGGAAAAACCTGGAAATAATTAAAGGACCTTATTTGTTACTGCTGGTATGTTCACTGGTGGAAATTACTTGAGAGATCAGTTCTACTGGTACAGAAAAGTGCTTGGTAATAGAACCGTAGAAAAATGACAGAGACAAAAACAGCTTTGGGAATGGGATGTAAAATATTATTCTAAAATAAAATTCTACATTGGTTTTGAAAGGTTTTTTTTTTTGTCTGTGTGTGTTTTCCAGTAGAGAAAACAGAATGTAATTTGCCTGAACTAGAGGATGACTTGTAATGTTTTTACTTGTTACTGATTTATTTACTTGAATGAAACCTATGAATTACAGTGGAAGTTTCAGTTGAGTAACATTCAATATTGTGTTATGTTATTTTATTACTGGGTCTGCTGAGTGTTCCTTTCTATGGTGTCTTCTTCCAAGAGCTATGAGCACTGTGAATATTTTTCATGTTACTTTTTCAAAATCAAGGCTGTGCATTGCAAAACCAGCTACTCAGGCAAAGGGACTTTTAGTATTTCAGCACACTGCTCCTTTTCTACCTGCATTTCTCCTGAGCTGTCTGCTTAATTCCAGATCTGCTCCCACAAGCTGATACAGGTCTTTGTTTACAAGTTGGGTGACAGGATATCAGGTGAGTGTACCTGTTGTACAGTGCCTTTCTTGTTGTTGGGGTATGATGTGCTTTTCTGGGTGGGAAGTGACAGTACTGTTGTTTCACTTGAGCAAGGCATATGGCAGGACACAGTGCAACACAGAGGAGTGTTGATGAGTGAACAGTGAGTCATTAAGACAAAGCAGAGTTTGTCAAAAGGAAAAAAAACAACAATTCCAAATCAGCTCAAGATCAGTATCTGAAGATTTCAGGCTTTGTTGGCATTTCTGTTTGCAGTTGCTTCTCTGTTATGTGGTGCGTGTTGGGTGCATTCTCTGTTGTGACATTTGCTGTGACAATGTGAGGCATACATATGTTTGCATGCTCATGCAGTTTTGCCAGGGGATGTGATCACTTCGAGTCACACCTATGTGCTCTTATTCCCTCCACTACTCTTTTGCAGAGTTGCAAGGGGACACAATCTTTTACTATAAGTTGTGACACTTCTAGTTCCATTTCAGTGGTGGCTCCAGGGTTCAAACTTGCAGCCTAATAATGAACCAGGCTAAAGGGCTGTTACTGTGAAGAATAAAGCCATGTACTGTAACTGAGAGAAATCAGTTTGGATCGCATTCGCAGATTCTTTGTATTAGCTTTATCAGGTCAGGCCATCGGAGAGCAGATAGACAGGTAAGACCAAAAGACCTCTGAACCCAATTAAAGTTGTACCACAAAGAAATCAAGTTCATGTGGTTTAGATTTCAGAAAGTTACATTTGGTGGGCTGTACTTACTTTTATTCTGTAACCTAATGCAGACCATGTGAATATTTGAAACGCTTTTAACAGTTAACCAGCTCAAATAACACAGAACCAGAGCAGCAATAAAGAATGAATTAAGACTGATTGCAACTACAGCCAATTTTTTTTCCTCATAAAGAAATATAAAAGGCTGATATATATAAAAACTACCATATATATATAGTAATTTTGTCTTCAGGTTTTAGCATGACAATAGCCATTCTCTTATCTTTTAAAATAACGGTTTGGTTTGAACAGCAATCCTAAAGCCACAGTCTTTTTTTAATTGCAGTGTTTCAGGATGAGTTTGGATGTGCTGTGGAACCACTGATAGTCCCATTGATGCACATAGTTTGGGAATTGGTCATACAGCTCTGAGACAATCCCGAGGAGATGACATTTAAGACACTTGGCACATTAAGAGCATGAGCATGAGAGGATAAGAAAATAGGTGTTTTGTTAGTGTCCACTTTCTTAAAACCTGGAGATGTGTGTTCAGCTTTTCATTCAGAAACACTTCTTGCTTGCTGACATTAGATTGGCCTTACATGTGGAGCAAATGGAGGTTCAGCTGGTGCAGACTGTTGTGTTCAGTTTTCCTGTTTTCTAAACAAAGAGTCTGAATGAAAGTCTTGAGGCCTCCAGGAGATGGCCAGGCTGGAGAAGGGCAGTGCTAAGTGTCCCCGTGTCCTGCATCTAACTTCAGGAAAGTGATGTGGTTTGCAGACAAATGGAAGAAAAGCGACTGGCTTGCTTAGAAGCAGAATAATTCAGTTGGATCCGTTTCCTCATTTTTGTTCTGTAACAATTCTTCAGGACTTTGATAGATCTTCTTGGTGTTGGGGAAAGAGATCAGGCCCTTAGCTCTTGCCCATGTGTTACATTTTCTCCTGAAGAAAGAAATTCTTACAGCCCCAGCTCTTTGCTAGGATCTCCACGACACTGAAATGCAAAGCTCGTGCCATTCTGCTTTCTGGCACAGAGCCACCTGGCTATCAGCAACTGAGCCCAGCTTCCAAGCTCTGGAGCAGGATTGCTATCCTGGGTGGATACAGTTCCTTCCCTTCAGCAGCTGTCCTGATGTGCCTATGTACAACAGCTTTCCTTGCTGCTCCTTGTGTGGGGCAGGTTGCTCTTCTGTCTTTGTCCCCCCTTTTCCCACAAGCATTTGGGGCTGATGTGGCAGAGAGGACATTCAGGCACGAGGCTCTCAATTTGGCTGGATTTAAGGCTAAGGCTGTATATCATCTAGACTCTTTTGTGGCTGCTGTTCTTCCTGTGGGCCATAGAAGCTGTCCTTCTCTCTCTGGGCTGAGCACCTTGAAGTCTGATGCCTTACTTTTCAGAAGCAGACAAGTAGAGAGAAAAGACCTGGGTGGATTTTTTTTTTTCCCCTTTTTCTTTCTTTTAAATTTTAGTTAAATATGTAGCAAACCACTCATTTTCTGTGAAGGAATCTTCAAATGGTATCACCATTTCCAAGCTGGGAGTGATGTACTGCTCATGGAATGCAAGCTGTTTCAAAGTGTACATGTGGGAAACTGGGGCTGCCACTGCTAATTCACTGAAGTGCTGGGACTGAAGAAAATCTGCACCTCCACAAAGGAAGGCAGAGAAACAATTCTACTGTGCACACACCAGAACTGGTGGGGTGAGAGGGAACACACTCCTTACTCTCTCCCACTTTTGTTATGTGCTGGGTTTGGCAGCCTAGTTCAAGGTGCTTGCATGGAATTAGTAAAAGAGGGATATGCCCTGGGAAGGTTAAATGTCTGCTGCTTCCAATGCTGCCCTGTTACAGAAAAAAAACAAGAAGACCTCATCGAGTTCTTTACAGAAACTGTAAGGGGGGGGAAACATTTGAGTTCTGATTATTACAACAACAGAAGATTCATCAAACAATAGATCAAATCAAGGGGAGGTTGGACAGAAAGCAGTGGCAGAGGTCATTAAAGTGCTAGTCTGGACCTAGGAAAGTTCATTTCAGTTTCTAATTCACCACTGATTTCTTTTGGCAAATTTCTTAGTCTCTCTCAGATTCAGTTCATCAGCCATAAAATGTGAAAATGAATAACCCCTCACTTTACAGGAATGTTAAAATGAATTTAGGTATTACAGGAGAAGAATGTAAATAGGTTCCTCTGATACAATGTCTCGAATATTTGATGCAATTAAACATCAGGAATTTTACTCAGTGTATAGTTCTTTGCCACAGAAATAGAGAAGAATTATGGTATTATGTAACCATGTCTAAAATAATCTGCTATTAATTTCCTGGAAGCTAAAATAAACTGCTGAAGAGTGAGACAACAGAGTGAGAAAAATGAGAATGCTTATACTAGACTTTCTCCAGGCATCATGTTAATCTAGTGCCCACCTATGGCAGAGGGGTTGGACAAGATAATCTTCAAAGAACCCTTCCAGTGCAAATTATTCTAGGCTTTGCAGAAAAGAAACTGAAATGGAAGTTAATTATCAGACATATTTATTAAAATAAACAAATGCTAATACACACAAAAAATATAACTAAATGTAATTTCCTTTAACTTTTCCAAATCAAGATAAGGAAAAACTAATAAACATTAAGATCTGCTTCAAAGGTATTCAACATATTGAAGTGTAGGAAGGCTTTTGTTTTCCTTCTCTTGCTCCTTTTTCAATTAAAATTTGAACTTTTTCATTAATTCCATTAAAAAAAATCCTCTTAAATATGACATTCACAAATCCTGTAAGCATTGTTTTTTCTTTTGAAAAAGTATTATGCTTTGCTTATTTTTCCTTTTCTCATTCCAATTAATTAATTCTATTATAGTAGCCCTCAAAGACTTGAAACCAGACTCCATTATTTGCAAAATACTCAAAAAAGAGTGTTATGTCAAGAGAAGTACAAGCCTGAAATCCTCTCTCTTGTCTTCCATCTCTCTATTACAGGCTTTCTCCTCTCTTTAGAAGGTATCCATTCATTCGTCATCTTTTGTGTGTGTGTTTTCCTTGTTTTCCCTAAACTGGACTATGCAAACAGTCTTAGTGGCAGACAGACTTTGAGGAAGCTTTCCATCCTAATTTCTTCCCATTGATGAAAGTTATGAAGCACTGCCAGTGTGAATACTGCCTGTAAACAAGAAGTGAGTGAATTGAATGCACTTCCTTAACCCCTCTCCTCCGCGGGGCGAGTCGGACACCAGCAGATAAAAGTGACGCTATGACAACAAACACCGGAGGCATATCCATGCAGACCATTTAAATGAGACAAAGCATTTCAGAAAAGAGGAGATGTAAGGCTCCCCATACATCCCAAGGAGCTCCTTTTGCTTCCTCCCAATGGGAAGAGTCTGCCCATTTACAGGAGTTCCTTCAATGGACAGGGCAACTGGGAAGGTGATTAGAGTCTGTAGAAAAGCAGTGCATGTGCTCTCATGCCAGCAAATGTGAACTTCTCATTTGGGTATGAGAATGGCAAGTTAAAAGAGTAGGAGAGGAAATCCAGTGTGCTGTACCCTGAAAATATCCAGCTTCTATGAGCAGGGGCACACCAAACACAAACACTGGAATATCTAGCAGCCCTTCAAAGTAAAAACCTTTCTAAAATAACTTCCACCTAATGTGTTCCTAGGCTCTTAGAACAGATTGTCCAAGAAAAATCAAGTATTTGGGGTTTTTATCTAGAAAGATATCAACAGCAGATCAAGAATTATACCCTCCAAAAAATTAATGCAGCCTATGGCCTAACCAGAAAAATCATTATTTCCAAAAAGTTCTATTGACAGAATGCTGCAGCAACCTTTCAAAGCTGCTCCCACATCCGACAACAACAACAATAAAACACTGTGCTATTTTTCTTACCTCATAAAGTTGTCATCTCAGCTCAGCTAAACATCTTAGCTGCAACCCAGCCTGTAAACACCCTTATGTGGGGAAGGTTATCAGATAGGTCATGGAGAAGCAGCTCTCCCATTATCTAGAGTATTATCTAGAGCCCTCAGATTTCCTGGTGCCCTCTCAATCTGGTTTCAGACATGGTAATGTTACAAAGGCACAGCTATTTCTTGGCCATTGCTAGTCTCTGATTTACTAGCTTCTGCTAATGGATAAAGACTAAGTGCTCAATCTAATCTGACCTTTCAGGCATGCTGGCTGTCAGAGTGTGTTTGCAGCCACCCCTTCTATCTTAACAGTGTCCCTCTAGGAAAGTGCACCAATCTCAGAAGGAGAGCACATTCCCTTTGGGTTACCAGCTTTAATTCCGTGCCCTTCACAACTTCTGTTAAATGTGGTAGACTCAGCTGCTGCTTCTCAGAACAGGAGCAAGCACTCCACTGTCCTAATCCTCTTCTAGCAGGCTCCCTTTCAAAATGTCCTGCACTGGTAGCATTCTGTGCAGCATTTACACTGGTTTGATAACCTTCTTCAGTATCTACTTGCCATGGCTGCCAGGCACTTCTTCCCCTGCTTTCGTCAGTGCTACTAAAACAAGGAGACTGCACTGTCCTCTTCTGCAAATTCACTTTTAGAGGTTCTATAATCAAGTTTTCTGACATTAAAACTGAGATTACATGAAATATGGATGCCTTGAAGTATTAAAAAATAAAGTGGGCAGGAACATTATCTCTAAACATCAGCTTTAGTCATTTAGAAGCAATGTATTCCCAGATTCTGTGTCTCCTTAAAGCCTTCTCTCTTTGCACAGCCAAGTGCCTGCACCTCATCAGCAAACAATGGAAAAGATTCAAGTAGCAGGATCCTGCCCAGTTCACATTTATTTAACCCTTTGTCGCCACTATGTTCTTTTCACCAGCCTTCCTCTTTATGTCTAAAACAGCTGCTGAGATTGTTGGTGCAGAGAGTTAATCTTATTAATAGTTTTGGTGTTTATTGTCAGAGGGAATTGGTTACATTCTCCTCTCTGGGCCACTAGGTCAGGGGATTCAAGTTCCCCACTGAGGCTTGGAGCAAATCTCAGTGCTGACTGTGCACCTTATACTGGAGGAGGGGGAATATGCTTCATTGGTACAGATTTTGAATTTCCAGTAAGACATTAAAGCAAGTCTTGCCTGTCATTTTCAAATATATTCCAGGCAGAAATTACTGAACCACTTCCACAGCAGGGAATTTGACTGCACTTCATCCCTTTTACATGATGTGAAGCTATGAGTTTGTGTACCCCACATTAAGAACCAGATCTGGCTAATTTACTACATTGCCACCCAGCAGGGAAGTGTCCCCTTATGTCCCTTAGGAAAGGTGGTGTTTCAAGTGTCTGGGAGCAGAGCCTGTTCACTTGAGGTATGGGGGTCTGACACACTCACTTCAGACCTGTAGTAAGTAGCAGACATATGCTGGAAGGAGGAAAAAACGATGAATCTAAACTTCATAATATGGAGTGATGACTGAATTTAAAAAAGGTGAAATGAAAGGAAGGGGAAAAAAGCTGAGGAAGATGTTTTCTTTGGGCTTTCCTTGGAACTGTCCCTTTGTCTTCACCAAATGAAAACTTGAGGAGTTAATCTCTGCCTTTCACCCACTGCTCCTCTGCGCTGGGAGAGAGCTGCAAAGGGGGTCAGAACGGAAAAGTGCATGTGCTCAAGCGTTTCCAAATGTTTCATAGCCATAAGCATTTATTGGTTCTCACCCTCCACCCTATCACCACCCCCTCCATATAAAATCAGAGACTGAGCTCCAGCATCCAGGCAAGAAGGAAGCCTTCTCCTTTTTAGAAACCTACTCATGCTCTGATGCAATGCTTATAATGCACTCACACTCAGCTAGGACAGCTTGCCAAAGGCAGTGTCAGAAAGCTGCTGAAAGAAATGTCTTTCATAGATATTCCAGAGAATATTCCAGGTTTGGAAAGCAGGGAATAGTTCTTTCTGGGCTCATGGATATAGGGAACTTCAGCTTGACTGAACTGAAGGATTAGAAAAATAATTCTCCCACTGTACCCTCTGCCTTTAATACAAACCCAGCAGTTACTTTCCACCCCACTCTGTGTGTAAAACAAAGCTGAAATATGATATTTAAATTATTCCCAAGGATGCATTTGGTGAAAAGGAAGCCATGAGCCAGATACTTCCATGTGCTTGTTCTTTGTCAGTCTTGAATTTTGGATCATTTTATGGAGGGAGAGAACACACTAATTCCTAACATTGCTAGTATTTCAATGAGCACAGCTATCAGTCATTTAGGTTCTCACTCTCTCTTAATATTTGGATAAGTAAAATTGCCAATAGTGCAACAAAATCAACCAAAGTCAGCCCACAGGAAAAAAAACCAAAAAAACAAAAAACTACCACTGCAAAACAATAGGCTTGAACATAATCCATTGTCTATTTCTGTACAGAACAGAAATAGTAAAGCAGCATGAGTGTATGAGAAGAGCCTGTGCTCAGACAGAGCTGTGGCACAGCAGATGAGGAGCTCATAAACACAGGCTGCCATGCTGCAGTGCCACTTCACTGCTGGCAACTTGAATGGCTAGTTGTGTTGCCTGGTCATTTAAACACTCTGGGTCCAAATCCAGCTTCACTGCAGCTATTCTGTCTGGTTTATATGGACACTGCAAAGAGACGTTGTTAATAAATCCAAGAACTGATCAGACTTCAGAAACTTTCGCTCATGCCATTATTTTCAGAAAGAAAAATAACTGCTGCAAACTGCATTACAAAACATGCATTTTCTTCTTTCTAATTAAGCCTGTTTCTGTTCCTTGTATTACCAATAAAGAGAACAATATTGGAATAGCTAGTACATTTTCACATGCAAGATTTCAATTAAAACAAAAACAAAAAGAAGAGAATGTAAGGGCTCTAGAAAGACACCAGAACTATGTGCCCAAAGAAGGGTACTCCTTGTCACAGCATTTCCCCTGAGTGATTTCCTCACACATCTTGCAATTTGTGGTTTGGTTCACTTAATGAAGCACCAGCTTCCACATTTCTGCAACTCTAGATGTTTATCTCCCATTTTCAAGACATTTCAAATTCTTACAGCTGGAGATAAATCTTGAAAACATGAGCCAACAAGCCTATAAGAAGAGCAAAAAAAAATGTTTACTTCTTTTTAATCTTTTTTTGGCTCTAATCAAGGGTAAGACACAGGCATTAATAAAATTGATAATAAAGTAGGTGTTCCTTTTGCTTGACATCTGGTTTTTCATCCTGTGGGGGTATGTTGAGACATGCTTCCCAGTCATGTTTTTAAGGTTTTCTCTGTGTCCATGAGGTCTAGTAATGCAAGTTTTCTTTTAAAACGGAGTATCAAGGTCTTCCAGAGCCAGTATTTGAAGAAAAGAAAGACAGAGTGACACTCTCAGTAATAACACTGACATTTGAAGTGAAGTGATAATAATGGAAGGCCAGAAAGGGTCTGTTATCATCCTGGCAGAACTCAATTACCTCTTTTTTCAACATCTGTCTTGGTACTGTGGTTACTTTCCAGCTCTATACATCTTTTTCTCAAGTGGCAGAACCAAGTGAACTGTTATATATCAATGATAGAGAAAAATATATTGAGTTGTTTGGCCTAACTCTGAGATTTCATTATGCCACCCTACAGATCTGGTGTGGGCATTCCAGGGAAGTTTCTGGGTTCCCTTTCCTGATGGTGGCAGCCATCTCCACTATGTGAGCTGTGGCTGGAAAATGGCTGCTGCCTGCATGCCCGTTTTCACCAGAAATTACTTACACATGAAGAAAATAATGAGGATTTTTTGCTTGTGTTGCAGATGTGTGTGTGTATTTACTTTGCATTTCATAGTGGCAAGCTGCAGTTCTGGGGAGAGGGGAGTGTGAATGATGTTAGCTACTGTCAAAGCCCTTGGCACATTCCTCGAATCCTGGCTGATGCCTGGATGGTTGTGGAGGGTAGGTCACACCGGAATCACATTGCTGTGCTTGCTTTTTGTTGTTGCTGTTTACTATCCCAAATAATGGAGCTTTCCACCCAAAGGAGATGACTGGAAAAGATGGGGACCCTGCTTTAACATCTGCTCTTTTAAATAAAAAGGAAAAAAGAGAGGAGAG